>NC_134853.1:76993781-77345447 GCF_049852395.1 Peromyscus maniculatus bairdii
CTGAAAACGGGTCGCTAAGAACAGCGATGTCTGTCAATAATCCCACAGAAGCAACAGGACCTCCAAGTTTGCACATGACATTCAGTCCTTTCTCTTCGGGACAGCAAATCATCACCCTGTACAATTTTTATTTGGTACCTATACCTCAGTAAGCTGGGGGCCGGGGGAGGCATGACTTTCTACCAGAGAACCCAGCCTGGACTCCCTGGACACTGAAAATCACTTCTCTACCAGGGAGGCTGGAGCCCTCCCTCTGAGTTCCCAGGTACTCTGTGTCCTTAGCAGCATTGGTACAGCAAGAATGTATTTACATACGAGTGTCCCGCTCTGCCACTGTCTTCTCAGTTAGTCTGCAATATGTAAGGGCTAAACGTGGTCAGCATTCATTGGGTAAGAGAGTGAACTGAAGCTTGTAAAATCAGAAAGAGGGAAACAAAAATCAGTTGATCCCTCTGGGAAAGCAGTTTGGCAATATGCATTCAAAAGGCATGTTTATCCCCTTTGACCAAGTAATATTCCTGGGAATTCATCCGAAGAAGCAAAGCATAAAAAAAAAAATAAAAAGCAAAACTCAAAAAGCTGCATACATGAACATATTCATTCACTGAAATGCTATAACTATAAAATATTGTAAATAAATAACTTAATTGTATGGCAAAGGGAAAATGATTACATTACTGCATATCTAGTGGGCAGTATATTACATGGTCGTTATAATAATGTTTATGAAACACAGATATCGCCAACCAAGAACACAGGATGCAGCACCATTGCATTCTAAGCCTGCAGCATTACAAAAGCACTCGCACATATTACTTAGCAAACAGAACTCAAGCTTTTAAAAATGGCATGACTGCAAATAAATTAAAGAATAATAATGAGGCCTGAAAAATTAAACAGAACGTAGACAAGCAGCCATTTATCTTGAGGCTCTGGAGCCATTGTTTCAACTTTCAGGATAAATAGCAGCTATCATTTATGGACAGTCCAATATGTACCAGGCTCACTTTATAGCCTTCACTTCCTTTAATCCTCAGAACATCACTGTGGAGCTAGAACCATTACTGTTTCCATTTTTACACTGAAAAGCCTTTAAGGAAGCTCGAGTCAAGGAACTAGTCAGCAGCAGAACTGAGACCAGTGGCCAGCCGTACTTGATTCCAGAGGTCACACGAAATTCTGTTTGACCTGTCAGGCATCTCCAGTAGGAAACAACACAGCTCCCCTATGCAGCATGAACTAAAACTGTCTACAGGTCCCACAGACACAAGATGAACCCACACCCTGGAGATGTTTAACAGTTACAGCTAATATTGGATGTCTACAGCACACTTAGGGATTTGTGTGCCTCTCATCCCCAGGAGTTAGTTCACAGTGACCCTGTCATACAGGCTACAAGGATACTAATTTATAAGTGAAGAACAGAGGTTCAGACAAAGTATGAGCTGCTGGAACTCAAATCTCCCTGTGTACATCTGTGCAGTACCTGCCCAGCTGCCTTTCACAGAGCTGTACTGGAGACATACACCTAACATCCTATGCCCTTAGGTGGAGGCTAGCACGGACCAGCTCTGCAGGACACTGAACTGGCCCAATAAAGCAAGCCTTGTGATTCTGGACACCTCTGCAGCCTCACTCTTAGGACCTACAAAGTGGCAGGTGCTCAGATTATGTTGGCAACTGGAAGAATGAATCAGAATACAGTTCTGGTAGCAAAGCACACAAAGAAAATCTTATACATCACTTTCAGGAGGTGAAGCCAATGTGTGCGACCAGATCAGGGTATGAAGGAAACAGACCGTGACAATTATGATAGCCAACACTCATCTAAATTTTATCTATTTCATATATGCATTATATATATATTCATAGTCAGACAACCAAATTAGTATTATTATTGTAGTACTGACTTTACATATGAGAAAACTAGGGCTGATTAATAAACTACCCAAGAGTACTGGTATATGAGAGAGCTTAGACTCAAAGCCAATCTAACTTAAGGGCCTCTCTATACACACCAATTTCCTGTAGCCCTTTTCCCTCACCATGTAGAACCTGCAGAGAACTCCTGATCTTTCAGAGTATCTACTGAGCTGAGACACTAATATGAATGAATGAATGAATGAATGAATGAATGAATGAATGAGACACTGCTCACAACATTCACACCACCAAAATCATATAACTCATGAAAGCTATAATTTAATTATGTCTCTGTACCCTGTACCTTCAAAAGTATTTCTGTCTCTAAACATCAAACCCACGTCCAAGCTCAGAACTCTCCATGTCTTTCTTTTCCACGTACCCTCCCTCTAGAAACTGAACTTGACTTCTTCAGGAATGCGATTCGTCAAAGTCAGCTCTCTCCTCCGTCTCTAACCATGCCATCTGTCCTAAGCATAAGGCTCGAGGAAAACAGCTTAGGAAAAGAGACTCTGCTTGTACCATTAGAAGCTCCTACAGAAAACTCGTCAAAATCTCTCGAGGGTACACCAACTCCGTACCTTCCCTCCACAGAGTGACAATGATGGGGAATGTCGTTTTCAAGAAGTGAGTCTCCACGGTCACAGCTGCCCTGGGGAACCCCACAGCACACTCCGTCCTTCCCTTCTCGGGGATCAGGAGCAGGCACCTCTGCAGTAGGACATCTCAACAACGGTACCTTTGGCTTTGAGGGCAGACACTAGTTATAGGATAGTTTCCTACAAACTACGCTGTGTTTAGCAGCACCTCTGCCCTCTACCTCTAGATCCCAGCAGCACAGGCACACTCAGGATTGTGCCAACCAAATGGCCCAGGATGGGAGAAGGGCTCTGTCCACAGTTGAGAGTTGCTGCTCTACTTGGAAGGAACAAGTATTGCTTCTTGTAAAGATGCAGCGTAAACCTAGCTCAATAGGGCTGCTGTCGTCAGGAGATTCCACAAGCCCCAAACCATGTTTGCAGTTTCATTTAGGCCTGTGCCAAACTGCACACACCACAGTGTTCCCTGTCCGCTTGGGTATTCCTGTCTAACTTTTGTTCTTGGTTGCAGAAGCTAATACACCACAGCCTAGTCACTGCATGAGTGCGTTTAGCTGCCTAGCCTAAGGACACAGCAGTGGTGCTCTTACATGCAAGATTTATCCTTATTAATTCAAGGCTAGGGTGGTTCAAGGGCTGTGTTTAACGAACACACACACACACAAAAATCAATGGAATAAAATTTGGCCCTGGGAAAAGATCTTCTGAATAATATCCATCAAAAAATACATATTTGAAAAAAGAAGTGACTGTTTCTCACCACTGAGCTGAAGGTGCCTGAGACTGCAATGGGGCACAGACAAGGAGTCAAAGAGAAAGACACCAAGACAGAGGGAAGAAGACATGCTTTCTGTCTCCAGCACAGTCACTAAGCTAGGAAACAAGGCAGAATTAAGCCAAGTGAACTGAAAATGTGGTGAATTCATCAGAGCCAAGGGAAAGACTTCTAACAACAGTGATGTATGCACCTGTAATAATCACTGAATGAACAGTGGATACAATGTGAAGCAAATCAAAAGCATTGACAGTAAGAGCATACATCTAAAGAAAATAAAACTTTTAGGTAATGGCTGATGTGATGTTACATTCCTTTAATCTCAGCACTCTAGGAGGCAGAGGCAAGGGGATCTCTGTGAGTTCGAGGCCAGCCTGGTCTATTTATCATGTTTCAGGACAGCCAGAGGTACATAGAAAGACCTGGTCTCAAAATAAATAAATAAATAAAACATAAAGTACTATTTGGGGTTGGAGAGACGGCTCAGCAGTTAAGGGGACCTGATGCTCTTGCAGAACAGGATCTGGATTCAGTTTCCAGCACCCACACGTGACCCACAACCATCCCTAATTCCAGTTCCAGGGAATGGACCACACTCTTCTGAACTCCATGGGACACATATACACAATGAAGGCTGTTGTGGATATCTCTCTAAATAAAACACTGATGGCCAGTGACCAGACAGGAAGTATAGGCGGGACAAGGAGAGAGGAGATTGGGGAAACAGGAAGAAGGAGGAGAGACGGCAGCCACCGCCAGGACAAGCAGCATGTAAAGACGCTGTTAAACCACAAGCGACATGGCAAGGTATAGATTTATAGAAATGGGTTAATTTAAGATATAAGAACAGTTAGCAAGAAGCCTGCCACGGCCGTACAGTTTATAAGTGATATAAGCGTCTGAGTGATTATTTTATAAGTGGATTGTGGGACTTCGGGGCTTGGTGGAACCTGGAGAGAAGCCCTCCAACAACAGAAGGCAAAACATATGTATCAAATAAATAAATCTTTAAAATGATTTTTAAAACATAGGTATTAATTTAATGCCAAATATGTAATTCTTCCACTGCAGAAAACAACACATCTTTAGAGAACTCATATTAATAACAGGTAAGCTGTGCTTCTTGATCAGAACACTGAGCAGCATTCAAGTTAACCAGGTTAATTTATAGATGTAACACAATTTTACTTAATGATTAGGGCACTTTAGGGAACTTCAGTAGTAAGATAGAATGAGAAAAAGAAAGAGATGAAAACACCAAAGAACATTTTTCAAAAGCTAAGAAGGAAGGTAGGACAATGTGTCGTCCTGTCCCGTCCCATGTCCGCCCCACCCCCCAACATCAGACTGCTCATCTAAGGAGAGCACTGTGTACTATGTTAATACCAGGTAACTAACTCGATGGTTACTACCCATGTCAGCTTGACTGGATTAGAAACACGGAGGAAATTAACCAGGTAACTAACTCTATGATTACTACCCATGTCAGCCTGATGCAAAACCCTGAGAACCCTCATAATGACTGTTAAAACTGGTCCCATCCTTGGGAAGGACATCGGTCACACACGTCAAGGGCCATTTCACTTTGGCCCAGTATTCCTGCTCCTGAGATCCTGGCCTAAGAAAATAACACAAAAGTGAGAAGAAGCTACATGCATAAAATCCTCAGAGGAATTCCTTTGAGACAGAAAACACTAGGAGCAAACTAAGTGCTGTCAACAAGGTGTGAGCTTGCAGACCTGCACTGTCGACTTAACACGCAGCCCTCTGGGAGGTCAATGCCATCATTTCATGATAGACTGACAACCAGAACGTCTGACGTCCCTCTTACTAACTTACTAATGATACTTTCTTCATCTGTGAAACAGATTTCACAGAATTATTGTGAAAATGGAGGCATAATAGATAGAAAAGTACTTTCAAAGCTACCAAGTGCAGCCTACACATCAGAACTCTTCACTATAAAGATTATTTACAAATAGGAGAACATGTAACTCAAACAATGCTAAGTACAAGAACAGGGAGCAGCAGCTGGTGTCTGCACAGAATGACAAATGCCTCCTGGTGTTTCCAACACTCAAGTTACCTCAGCATCAAGACCCAGAAGATGAGCCTCATTAGCCATGTCGTGCCCTCCCGAGGGGCTCCTTTCAGATACAAAATTAAACTCAACTGGTCTTCCTTAGCTGTATGATTGGACCCTGTCTACCCCCAACTCATCTCCAGCCAGTCCTCCTTCAGTGAGCCAGTGCCTCTGGCTTCTTTCTGCTCCTTAAGCGAGAAACACATTCCTGCCCAGTCTCTCCGCCCAGGATAAAAGGCCTCTGAGGTCTGAGCCCCTGATCTTCGCATGCTAACACAGCTGCTTCCGTTCTGGGGCTCTAGGCTTGAAAGCCATGACCTCCCATTCTAAATGAAGTGCCTACTCAATGCCTGAGTGCAACAGTTCACCGCTTTACTCCTGACATGGATGTTGTAACGACAGTTGTGTGCTGGTACGTTTCATATCCTCTTCCCTCAATAAACTCTGACCTCCACAAGGACAGATATGGAGCCTGCCTAGTTTACCACTACATATCCATCACAATACCCCACAAGTCATGGATGGTAAGCAAACATTTATCTAAGTGAAACAATCAACAGGGACTTGTTCTAGTTTATGTCATCTATAGAACAGAAGACCACAGCCACCGAGGCACAGGGCTGGCCAAGCTGGGATAAGAACCATGACTGTGGTTCCTGAGCCAGGACTAGGGACAGGGAAGAAATGTCCTTGGCACTGGAAAGAGGAGAGGGAGGTGAAGTTCCCACACGCTCTGTGAACTTCTCTAAGAGCTGCACAGGATGGAGGAGTTCTAATTGTTTTCATGTTTATTCCTTTTCATTCCTGACTACCCCAGTGGTAGTACTCGATAAGTTATTTAAAAGTTAGAGTATGCTATTTCTCTTAAAAGGCAAAAACCAAAGAGTCCACTTGGTCACCCCACTTTGTCCCCTCTGTTTCGTGGAGACCTTGGCCTCTGGATCAAGCCCAAAGTCAGAGGAAGATCCTGATATCCTGAAGTCCACCCCCTTTCCTGTCCCTGTTTGCATAGAATAACTGTTGCCCACACAAGCTGCTGAGCACTTTGGACCCAAACTGAGCTTTGTACCCTTTTGCAACTCAATTCGATGTATTCTTTGCTCAATAGAAACACCGGAAAACTAACTCTGGTTGATGGACCCCATGAGTCTGCACACTAAGAGGACAGAGATGGTCCATGACAGTCATCTGCAACAAGGACGCAAGGGTGAAGCTACCTTTAGCTGGGATTACATTGGGGTTCACTGCTCAGCTCCAGACTTTCACATAATCTTTCTATCCCTCCTAGATGCTCCAAGACTTTTAAATAACAGACCAGCAAATACATTTAGCACTCACTCATCAGGCAAATTCTTATTATGCATGTCATAAGTGCCAGGCTCTGTCCTGGGCTTTGGGCCATGTATATAGATGCTCTCAGGAGCAGGGGAATATGCAATGCATTTCCAAGCACTGAGGCTATCAAGGGCTTCTAACACTCCCCCACCCCCTTCATAATGGTCGGGATGGTTCTAATTCTGTGAGTTAAGAAAATGGTACCAAAAAGACCCACACAGTTTCCATTCCTAAACAGCATAACCAGGTGGACTAGACAGTAGCTACACATAGCCGTTGCTGAGGATAAAGAAAACTCTGCTTTAAGAGGTTCGGCCTGTGAGGACACCAGGAGATGGGTTCCTGTGTTACCTTCAGGACTGACCCTGTGTCCATCAGAGCCCCGGCTCCATCAACTGTACAAGAGGCAGGCCAGATCTTGGCACCCGCTCTGCTCATTAAGTATCTGTGACTTGAAATCAACTGCTTTTCTTTCCGATTCCTCAGAATGGATTTACTTTAGAAATCGGGAAGGGAGATGACTCAGATGGCTGGTAGGAAGTGGTGTAGTGTATTACAAAGGCCATCTGTGCAGGACCGTGTCCATACTTCCTACTTCAGCAAGAACTCTTCCCTAAATTGCCTTAGACTAAGTCTGCCTATCTCTCTAATGCTAATATTTTTAAATGTATAAACAGCACTGAGCAAGAAGCCACAAGCTCGAATCCAGCAAAGACTGGCTCAGGGGAAATGACCCTACCCTGCATCTTGTGTTCCTGGACAGTGTGCTCCTGACTCCTTCTTGCCTGGGCACAGAAACCCACTCCCTGCCACTTCTTCCTTCCCTAAACTGGGTGCTGCTGTCTTTGAAGGACTGGGAGAGGGGAAGAAGAGCCCCTGAGAACTGGAGTAAGGAAGAAGGGCTTAGCCTCTGGTCCCAGATCGGCTTCTGCTTGATGGATCTTGAGGATCTCTTCCACACTCTTTGCCTCAGTTTCTCTACCTGTAAAGTCTGATGTTTGGAACAGGTTACCCTCAAGACCCACTCTTCACTGCTAAAGTGGTGCTTCTTTCTGTGACTCGCTAATGGACACATCAAGGCAGAGACAATTTCCCACCAGGTAGGAAGTTGACATGCTGAGGAAAGGCAGGGAATGTGGGCCAAAGCATCAAAGCAAATGGAACTGACTTAGGAACATCAGGACCTAGGAACTGCAAGGTGTGGGAGTCAGGAAACGGACAAGTCAGAAATGGCAAGATTTTTTGATAGAGAATTTTTTTATTAAATGATACCATTAAAAGGTAATAGAAGGCTGGGTATGGTGGTGCACACACACCTGTAATCTCAGCACTCAGGAGGCAGAGCCAGGAGGATCAGGAGTTCAAAGGCAGCCTTGGCTACATAGTGAGTTTCAGGTCAGCCTGACTACCTGAAACCTGGTCTCAAAAAAACATATAAATGGCGGTCTAACATACTACTACTGGCGTCAAATTACCTGTAGTCTAGCAATGCAGACCTCTGGAAAACTGCTCAACCTCTATTTGCTACCTGTTCCATAAGAAGAAACAGGACCTCATGGGGTTTAAGAATAACTAATACAACTAATAAGCTCTATTCGTTCCGTGATAGAGCTCTGGCCTAGCCTGTGCAAGGCCTGGGTCAACCTGCAGCAATCTAGATAAATAAATACCACACTTCGTGCCTAGTTCACAGAAGCACCTTCTAATCATGTTCTTTTATTGTAGTACTATAGTAATGTGCATTATATTTTGCTATTATTCCTAAGAAGAAAAGACATATAGATTCTAGTCATGTTCTCTCACTAGTGACCTTAAGTTCAAGTTCCCCATTTGTAACATGAAAAGCTGAACAAAAACTTTTCTAAAACTGGAAGTTCTCTCTCTCTCTCTCTCTCTCTCTCTCTCTCTCTCTCTCTCTCTCTCTCTCTCTCGGAGGGGGTTCACGTGAGCATTTGAAGGCTTATGCTTGGGTTCTCCATAAACCCTTTACATTTTCAGTGTTTCCAATTTCAATGATAGTCTGAACAAATTCTGGTACACTTATGTGGATTTACTTATTTTAGCATAAGTTCTGGCACAAGGCGTCAAAGCTCGGGTTTGTATTAGTGTACGCAACTGTCCGACTGTAACAGGCTCCTGATAGCATCGAACTAAAGGAAAACCAAATCGTACCAATGAGTGTTGCCGAAGAAGAACGTTGACTAAGAATTAAATCATTAGCACAAAGTCATATAGACTGGCCAAATTCAAAATGACCAGCATTGCATCATCCACCACCATAGTTCATGTGACAACTCATAGTTTGGATTTCAGCTAAACAAAGTCAGTGTTCTTACTATACTTGTGGTGATAATTTGCATTGCAACACTGTTGTCCTCAATTTTGTTTGCACTTGATTTGTAAATCTATATGGGAAACGACGGTTCTCTCATCAGGGTTTAAATCTATTTTTACTTACATAATTAAGTCACTTTCTAATCAAAACATTAGTAAAAAAGGATACCTTGGTATGTTCTCTTAAAAAAGAACTTCCAGTGACACTGAGTAGTCTACGTTCAGAATCACTGACTGAGGTTCACCACAGGTCTTGGAGGTTTCAGAAGGTTGGTTTGGTTATGGACAGGTTGGACGTCATTAAGATAGGCAAGTGGAGCCGGGCGGTGGTGGCGCACGCCTTTAATCCCAGCACTCGGGAGGCAGAGCCAGGCGGATCTCTGTGAGTTCGAGGCCAGCCTGGGCTACCAAGTGAGCTCCAGGAAAGGCGCAAAGCTACACAGAGAAACCCTGTCTCAAAAAAAAAAAAAAAAAAAAAAAGATAGGCAAGTGGGGATGAAGGCTTGGGGTCCGAGAAAAGTACAAGACAGGAAACAGGTTTAGAAGTGAGCTAAAGAGAAGTAGTTAAGCCAAGAGGGCTAGAAGAGAAGACTCGGAAAGAATGGTGGGAGATAAAGGCACCACAGGGAAGGCTGACCGCAGGGAGCTCACCTTGCCCTACAGGCTTCACATTCCTCCATGGACAAAGGACATTCACCCGCCACAAAGCAATGGCGGGCTTGTCCGAGTACTCCAAAAAATGCTGGCCCACGTGGGAAGTGAGTGGCTTGGCTACCTCCACAGCAAGGACAGGTCTCAGTTACTATAACCTTCCAGGCTGCTTTCGAAGCTGAAGGAGGCAGTCCAGCCTAATGCTGAGATCTCCAGGCACATCTCTAGGGCTGCTTCAGTACCTCACTTCACAGAAACACGGGGGCCCACAGGGTGCTTGTGGGTGGTGGCTCCAGGTAGCTACCAGAACTTCAGTAAAAGGAGACAATCATGCCGGGCGATGGTGGCACACGCCTTTAATCTCAGCACTCAGGAGGCAGAGCCAGGCGGATCTCTGTGAGTTCGAGGCCAGCCTGATCTACAAAGCGAGATCCAGGACAGGCACCAAAGCTACACAGAGAAACCCTGTCTCGAAAAACCAAAAAGGGGGGGGGGGGCAATCAGGTGATCGGGGGTCATTATCTGCCAGATAGCAGAGGTCAGAATTCATGCCCAGGAACAGAAACCCAAGCTAATAGTTCTGCCTGGTTAAACACCTCTCCATGTTAAGCCATGGGACCACATCATAACCACACAGTCCACAAGTGCCAGACTCATTCATAACCACCATGTGAAAACCAAGAGCACACCCTTCCTCCTCCCCCGCCCCTCCAACCCCCAGCCCTATGAGCCCCATGGAGGAAGCAACAAGAACCCCATAGAGAAACCCATGCTTACTGTTTGTCGTCTTCGGAACGTCAGGTTCTTCCACAGCAGCAACCTTAACTGAGGCCAACAAGCCATGTTACCTCCGCTGGCAGCCACAGCGACCTGTGTGTGTGGCTCGCGAGCCCTGGAGGAAGCAGCCAGAGCACACAGCAGTGACGCTGTGGCTGGTCATTAACTGAAAGATAAAGCAGGAGGAGAGAGATGTCAGTCACGGCTCTGAAACCCTATGCCTGGGGGAGCTGTGGCTCCAGCCCTCTCACCAGGCACCTGTAACACCCAGAACTATGCCCTGGATCCTCGTCAAAGGGTCATGAGTTACACTAGACTGCTAACCTCCAGAATCTCTGGCAGACAGAGCTTCCAGGAAGCTTATTGGCTATAGGCTGGGAGCTAGATGCAATGGTCCTCATCACGTGGGTGCCACTGATGTGATCATTTAAGAATGAAAAATGTGTTTGTGACAACAGATTTGAAAGAGCAACTACTGCCAGCCAAATGAGAGGCCAGAAATGGCATCCTGGAATCCCAGAGGCCTGAGTCCCTTCCCTACGAACATATGTATCCTACCAGGAAATGTCAGCAGCATCTACAAATTCTCCCTCAAGCCTGGAGTGACTTACACCATTTCCTAAGATTCACTACGGACAATGTTTTCATCTGGCCACAAAGCTGGGTCCTTCAAGTGATGAATGGCATCATTAGCAAGGCAGTTTCCCAGGGTGGAAAGCTGAGGACTGTCTTAGATGATGTGAGTACGCACGGAAGAAATGCCACCAACACCTGGCTCCCAGGTGATGAGGACAAACCTCATGATGCGTCTCTGCAGAAAGAAAACAGTATCCCACAGAGAAGAGAGCCAGCCAAGGCCTGAGGGTGGCATGGCATCTGTGAAATGGGAGGCTCCCACGGTGGGGACATACGCAGCACACGGGTGCCATGCTCTACCTACACCTGAGCACATGGCCACTTCTACTCAAGTGTCCCAAAGGCCTCCCTGGAGGACCGTTTCACCATATTAGGGGTTTTCACGAACAGGCAGTACAACAGTCAATGTGTCCTAGCTACCCACTATCCAGATGTATTTATTTAATGCTGGGGAAATTCCAAAGAATTCAGCTAAAGCAAGCTAAGGAATAGATGGAAAGTGAGGTGTACTGGAAGGAAGAGGGGCACACAGGTTATTAAAGCAGGGACCTGTCAACAGTTGGCAGTCACAAGCCATCAGCAGAAGCCATTATTAGGAAATGACTGTCAATGACTGTGGCTTCTAGTGTCCTTCTAGTGTGAATAGGTGGGAAATCTGGCATCAAGTGCTAAGAATACAAGAACCATTCCTGGAGACAACCAAAAGCTGCCCTCCAATCTTGATCAGTGCAAAGGTTTCTGATAGCACTGTGGTTCCTTCTGATACCCTTTTGTTCCCTAATACACAAAGACTCAGATTAAACATTTCTAGGGAAAACAAAAACAAAAAGATAGTTGGAGAAATCACCATGTCCAGAAAAAATGGATGCCCTATAATGGTTAATTCAATTCATTTATTAGTGATACAATTCACTGGAAATTCTGAGACCGTTAAACCTTAAAGCCTTCATTATTGTTGCTCGGCAAACCCAAAAAGGGCACAGACTACCCACAGTTCCTCCCTGCAAAGAGAAGACAACTTATGCCAATATCAAGAAGAAGCCCTAGCCAGTACCAGTTGGCTTGCAGTTCCCTGTTGAAAGATGCCAACTGGACTCACAGCACTGACAGACCGATGACCAAATTATTTTTAAGTGGCACTTAAAATACTGAAGTCAAGAATTAACTGGATTTTTCTCCTGTTAGAGCCACTCTCCAGGAATCACTTAGCTGAGGTATAGGGTTCAGAAATGTTTTTCAGAGCCCACTGTAAAATGGAGGAAAAGCTGGAATACAATACACTGTAACAAAAGGAAAACTAACCCTCAGGAAGACCCTGATAGGCACTCACTCCCAAAGGCCTGCTGTGTCAACGCAACAAGCAACAAGATTTATGCTCTCTGAGCACCAAGTTCCTTGTTCTAACGAGGGGGTGCTGTTCTAACAAGGGTATCTACCTTCTATGGTATTCTAAGTATTAAACGAGGTGATAGAAATAAGTTCAGAATGCAGTACAAGGTGTAATTCAAATGCCAAAGAAACTCCGGTTTTTCATCAGTAGGACTCACACTGTGGTAGTTTGAATGTAATTGGCCCCCATAAGCTCAGGGGGAATGTCACTATTAGGAGGTGTGGCTTTGTTGGAGTGGGTATGACCTTGTTGGAGGAAGTATGTTACTTTGGGGCAGGCTTTGATGTTTCCAATGCTCAGGATGTCGCCTAGTGTTCAGTCAACTTCCTGTTGCCTGCAAGCCAAGATGTAACCAGTACCATGTCTGCCTGCACACTGCCATGCTCTCCATCTTGATGATGATGGACTGAAGTATAAGTGAGCCCCCTCAATTAAATGCTTTCTCTATGAATTGCCATGGTCATGGTGTCTCTTCACAGCAATAAAACCCAAACTAAGACACTCCCACTCTTGATTTTCCTGGTACCCTTCAGCAGAGAAATGGCTATATCTTATCCAAAGAGCACATTCTGTTATTTCTAGTTTCTGGAATGGTAAGGGGTGGGTAAAGCAGGAAAGACAACCTCTGAATAGCTTAGCATTGGTCTATGGGGCCAAATCCATGTCTGGAATTGTTTCCTGACCCCCGAGCAGAGCTGTTCAGAGAAAGAGAAGAGAGCAGAGCCTTACACAACACTCACGCCATAAGAGGAGAAAGCACTGCCCTCCACAAGGCTTAGGAGATGAGAGAAGAGAACCCAGCCCCATAGGGTGCCTGTGAGATCAGAGAAGAAAAAAACAGTTGAGAGTTTCTGAGTCTCTGAAACCAGTTTGGACCCCAGGCTCCCCAGGGACACCGGAAGGATGTCATGAGGCTAGAGGAACCATTCTTCTCTGGTTGTGCAATATGCAAACAGGCGACATTCCAGCCCAGCCCCTCCCGCCCACCTCAGCACTTCCTGGACACCTGCATAATTCTCACCCATGCCTCGATCTCAGAACACAGAGATCGATGCTGAGGGCAACTTTACCCAAAGGGAGGTGAGCAGTGCCTAAGCCCTTCTGCCCAGGTAACAAAAGCCAAAAGGCAATGGGACATTTCCACATCAATTTTCCAAGGAAGTGAACAAACCACAAACACTACCAAAAAAAAAAAAAAAGGCGAGCGGATGCAGTGGATTTCTCAATGTTTCAAAGCACAGCACACTTGCTCCTGCCCCTGCACGAATTTCCAGGCACTGGCTGGAAAAGATCCCACTTTAAAATCTTTGCCATTCAATAGGCCGCTCCTGTCTTGATCCTGTATGCCTACAGGTAGAAACTCCAACTAGCTTCCTTAGCTCCAGGCTCGCCCCATTCTCCTCCTCTTTGATACAGAGCACCCAGAGCACTTGACTAAGCCAAATAAACATGGCACTTGCCTCCCCTCCACCTGCTTCCCACCACCCTGGATGGAGTCCTCACCAAGGTTTACCCAACCTCCGTGGTGGGCCTCCCACAGCTGTCGCCTCCCCTCGCCTGCTTGGCAACGCCCTGGAGGACTCGCAGGCTAGGAACACGAGGCAATCTCGCCTATCCTGGGACCTCACTGTTGTGCTGCTTTGCCTGGAACACTTTCTCCAGCACTGTGTGCCTTCCTAACTCCTCCACGATTCTGGGCCTCCACTAGCTGCTACGAGCTCAGGAATCCTTCCTGATCGCCTCTCTCCACCCACATCTGAATGAGAAGAGTGTCTCCAGTGCTTTCCCTTGCAGGGTCTGTCCCCTTCTGGGTCAGGACAGGGGTATTCCTGGTCCTTCATCTCTGTTATCTCTGGTATGCAAATAAAATCAGTACTGGCTTGTTGCGAGCACTCCAGAGATATGGCCTCAATTAATTTTTAAAAAGATGGCCATGAGAAACAGGGTCTCAGAATTTAAGGGTGGTGGCATTCTTGGGCCTGTGGTAACTGATTTCTCGAGCTTGATTAACTGATTCAGGCAAACTGTCCCCAGAGAGGGAGTCCTGTGTTCAGTTGCTTCCCTGGCATACTCAAGAAGTTCACAAAGGACTGCAGAGCTTCCCTGGTGACTCCTCAGGCATCCTGGGAAACAACAGTGAGTCTAAGTCTACTTTTGCATAAACGTAAGGGTTAGCTAAGAACCAAGGAGATCTCCCAAGACCACCGGAGTCACAGAATTGGCTTCCTGCCAAGCCTCATGATCAAGTCTTTGGAGCAATCTCTCCAGTTCTCATCATTAGTCCACTTACCAGTCTGGTAATTTCCACATCCCCACTCTGATTTGTCCAAGATAGATCTGGACAAAGTGACTGCTCTAGCCTTTCACTAATTTGTTTAGCAATTTTCACTTCAAATGCCTCTGGCATTTTCAAGTTTTTAGAATCAATAGAATATGCCGGGCGGTGGTGGTGCATGCCTTTAATCCCAGCACTCGGGAGGCAGAGGCAGGTGGATTTCTGTGAGTTTGAGGCCTGCCTGGTCTCCAAAGCAAGTTCCAGGAAAGGCGCAAAGCTATACAGAGAACCCTGTCTCGAAAAACCAAAAAAAAAAAAAAAAAAAAAAAAAAAAGTCTGCTAAACATAACCTTCCTAAATATGCAAAGATACTTACAGCATTACTTATAGGAAAATGCAAATTAAAAACACAATGAGATATCCCTATGCACACACTAAACTTAAAAGCACTAGCAAGTATGTGAAGTCATCAAACGCAGTACACCAACTTCAGGAACATTAGACGCAAGTGCCACTTTGGAAAAGTTTGGCAGTTTCTTATAAAGTTATGCATTCAGTTCTAAAATGATCCAACCATCCCTCCCTAGGTATTTTACGCCAAAGAAATGAGAGCCAAAGTCCACACAAAGACATATGCAAATATTTATCGAAGCCTTATACAGAAAAGCCAGTTGAAAACACCATATGTCCATTAACAAGAATAAATGTAAACAGAGTATTACTGAACAACAAAAATTAGTAAATCACTGGCACACGCAACAACACAGACAAATCTCAACAGCTATACTCTTAGAGAAATAAAGCAGACACAGAAAACAATGACACACTATCTGATTTGATTTATTAGACACATGGAGCCGGACGTGGTGGCCCATGCCTTCAATCCCAGTATTCGAGAGGCAGGCAGATCTCTGAGTTTGAGATGAATCTACAGAGCTAGTTCCAGGACAACCAGGGCTACACTGAGAAACTTGTTTCAGAAAAGAAAGAAAGAAAAAAAACACTATGAAAAAAAATGAGACTGAAACCAGGTCTCTGGGGTCAGAGGTTATAGGTGGCGAGGAGATAAGACCACAAAGGAGCATGAACTATTCGATATTGGGAAAGTGGCTGGAGTTACACCATTGTGTACATCTGTGAAAAATCCAACTGCATACTTTAAAGGGGTACATTTTACAGAATGTAAATCATACATCAATAAACCCAACATCAGACAATCTTTCTATTATAATAGCTAGCATACCCCACGAGTCCAACTATGCCTTAGATCTAAGGACTGAATAATATGAAGCCTGATTATGGATTCCCTGAGAGGGGGTACTGTCGGTAAATATGCAGTCATTACTTAATAATTCTGCCAGTCAACCTCAACCGCAACTCTGCCAGGCTCCCATTAACCGCAACAAATATTTAGTGGGTGCCTATCACAGGTCATGTGCTGCTCCAGATCCTGAATAGCATAGATCCTGTTCTCAGGACCCCTCTATTTTACGAGAGAAAGTGGGAAAGGCAGCATGGGAGGGAGGTCCCCGCTGATGAAGCATCTCTAGAATGAAAAAGTGAGAGACTGAGCCGACCTTCCGCTGCCACCAAGGGTCACGTAAGTATTAATGAGCCATGACAAATTTTTTTCACTTTTCCCTAAAACAAACTGGAAAGATAAGACTCTAGCAAAAGGAAACACACGAGAGAGAGAGAGAGAGAGAGAGAGAGAGAGAGAGAGAGAGAGAGAGACAGAGAGAGAGAGAGAGAGAGAGAGACAGAGAGAGAGAGAGAGACAGAGACAGAGACAGAGAGAGAATGAGAATGAACTTCATAGGAAACTTGATGGGAAGGGAAAACGACGATCCTCATCACTCTGTACTCTGCTTGCCACCCCCTTTCTGACCAGGACATTTTGACCTTTTGAACTTGACATGTGTACCTCAAAGAGAGATGAGACCAGATAACTACCAAAGAGCAGAAGGAAGAAATGTAATAAAGGGCAAAGTAGAAGAATTCCTCCCCCTCAGCTGGCACAGTCCAAAGAAAAACAAGAACTCCTTCCCAAGACCACCTCTACCCTGAAGCATTCAGGCTCTTAAGGGAAATGCAGGTGAGGAAGTGTGTGTGGACACACTGTTACTAGAAAACACTGCTGTATGGGAACAAAGGTTGGGCCTGTCCTGTTCCTTCTGGCAAGAATACAGTCAGGAGTCCGGTGCTAGGCTCCATCAGAGGGAGTCACTCATCCCACGCCCGGCAATGCCTTCGCTAGTGCCTGTTTCCCAGTCGCAAAAGTCCCCCAGCGGTAACCACAAGTGTCAGGTCATGGCACTGAGAAGTCGGTCCTTTGGGACAGGAAAAGAGTGAGGGCTCTGGACTGAGTCTACCAGGTTGATCGCAGTCCTCGGGGGAGGACTTGTCCTGGAGGAGGTGGGAATGCAGGGTAGGCTGGGGGTAAGGGGAGAGGGTGAGAGGGGGGAGAATAGGGGAACCCATGGCTGATATGTAGAACTGAATGGTATTGTAAAATAAAATATATATATTAAAAAAAAAAGAGTGAGGGCTCCTAAGTCTGTGTTACATTTGATCTCTGTACTTGTAGACTGAATGCCTTGGGATTTAGGAGACAACCGCATCATATTCTCCTGCAACCTTACAGGCGGAGATGTTAAGGACCCCCAGAAGCAAATGCCTAACCTACACTTGTGAGCTGGCACTCAGGCGGCTCTTCAATCACCTTTTTGAGGACAGTCACATGCCTTTCCCCACTAAGCTGTTTCTCTTATGACTCTGTTTAGTCTTCTGAATGTATTTCTCTTACCAGTTCCATCCAAACGGTTAATCAACTCAGGATGCACACCTAGCAACTGATTGTCATTTGGGGGGAACAATTGTTATATGAGTTAGTCTCCCAAACGTTCGATAAATAAATGAGTATGCTTCTCTGTGCATGTATGTTCTGCTTTCTTAAAACAGATCACCACCACCACCACCACAGTTTGCAGAAACAAAATGCACGGTGAAATTTATCACCATAGCTGCAGGCACGTCTTAATACAATGGTCTGTAAATTTCCTTTTCTTAGATGAGGTAAAAGGGGCAAATAAAGACTGCATATCTGTGGTGTTCTGTATCATGAAATGGTGAGGCAGTCAACTCCAAAGTAGCAGGTAGGCCCGACCGTAGCAGATCTGCAAAGGGGCCAAGCTCAACTGATTGCCCATTCATGCGGTACTGATGCAAAAACAAGAGGCACAGACCAGGCTCGTGCCCCATCCCCAGGGAGTTGTGCAAGGTCCTGTAATATCGGGTGTGAAACCCGGAAAGTCCAACAGAGTGTGCTTGCTTTAGAAAAGGCCTATTCTCTAATAGCCTCTCTGAGCCTCTGTCTCTGGATCAGTAGCCATGTTCAGGGAGAAGCCTAATGAGGTTATTAAAAGCCAGGAGACCCTGCATGCACAGGCTCGCTGCACCCATGATTTAAGACCAGACTTAAATCAAGGCTGCTGTGGAGTGGGAGGGATTGTGAGACATCCTATAAATTTCTCCAAGGGTGACCCCCCAGTTTACTACATGCCTGAAGCTAAGCCGACTGCCTTGATGTAGCTTTCCTGGCCTCCAGTCACTGACTCACTCCCTCTAAAGCCATCCTCCTTAGTGGTCCCTTAAATGCTGCCCCCATCCTGAACCCTCCAACCATATCATAGAGTCCCCATGGAACAGGTCTGAGTAACAGAGACCTACAGATGGACCACAAGCTGGCACTCAGCTACGCCAGAAATGATGTTGCTACCTAAAGGTAATATTTTAACACTGAAATTTGTGAAAACAAAATGCGCAAGAGGTCCTCAAACCAAAAATCAACGTCCAAATAAATTCATCCTGTCATTCCAGGAAAGCTTCACTATTTCACAGGAGGCCACCCAATTAAAAATACAGATTCAATGGAATGCTATCAACCCTAGTAATTATAACTAGGGAGGTAGAAGGGCTCAGAGTAACCAATGCATCATGGGTACTTCCTTATTCATAACAATAAGATTATAAACAGCTGCACACATTTCTTTTTCCAACCTGGAACACACATCCAAGTTCCAAGACAAAACTATTTGCTAACAGCCTAATTTACAGTACAAGAGCTATGAAATAAAAAATGAAAACTAAAAGCTGAAGTAAGAAAGGCTTGAATGGTGTGCCAATCTGTAAGGCGCCTTTGAGAAGCAATTCCTCATGATGTTGACATTTCTATTCTACAAGAGACCCTAAATGTCTAAAGCTACCCCCATCACGTCACTGGAAGTTAGACAGTCAATGGCCCTATTTATCACCCTCAGTATTCCAGTGTTGCTACCAGCTAAACAAACGATCTCAGGACTTTTTCAAACACTTAAAAGCCAGGTTCTTCTGGAAGCAGATCTGAATCAAACCCAAATCCTTGTTTCCCTGTGGTAAAATTAAAGCAAAATTCTAACCAAATGTTAGAGATCGCCCCTCACCTCCCACTGATTCAAAAAAAAAAAAAAACAGAGCAAACTTCAAAGGAAGAATTTAGCAAATAATACAGTATTTGCTTTTTCCCTGGTCAGGGGTAGGTAGCACATAGGGAGATGAACCTTCTCTTAGTCAAGAGCTCAACATATCAGCATGACTGATTCGTCATAAGGAGAAGGGTAAAAACTAGATCATAATGCAAGAGAGCATTGCAGTCCTTAACTTTCATCTACAAGCTACCTGCAAGCTTGCAGACAAATTTGACTGGATCATGCTCCCTGTTGCTCTAAGAAGGTTTTCCAAGAACATCTCGGGAGGTGTGGTTCAGTGGCATATTAGCAACAATCACTGTATCTGGCTTGTATCTCTGAAGGATGCTCTGGTGCTGGAGTCTGAGAACATTCACTGACTCTGGTACCCTAGAGACTCTGAGGCCCTGCATCCTCTGCATAAAACAGTGCTAACAATGTATATAAAACATTTATCCAGTTCCTGGAACAAAGTAAGTACAGTACGCATTGTTGTTATAATGATGAGCGCTACTCACTTCACAGAGTGCAGCTTTCATCCAGGGTGGGGCTGAGAGTGGGCAGGCCATTAAAGGAATCTCTCTCCTCTCTTGGTCCACAGAGAGTGTACCACTTCCTTCCAGGGCCTTTCCAGAGCACACTGGAGCTCTCTCCAGTGCCCAGAGCATTGGAAGAAATTAAACTTACCTTGGTATCCCTGGTGACACTTCAGGATACCAACATTTTGCTATAAAATCCCCTTATGGGGTCTCTACTCTCTCCACACTGTCCCATCATTCAGCTGTTTTTCTATATAGACTACTGCTGCTTTCCGTCAAGTCTTGCTTGGGTCCTGCCCAGGGCTTCCTCTGCCCCATTTTCTCCAGCCTCTAAATCAATTACATTAGAAATCTGGGCCTACCCTGTATCTCTTTTCAGATCTCCCCACGGTCTTCTCCAGGATGGACTTATCAAGTGGGTCCTGCTGAATGATAAGTTGTTTAAATGCCCCTAAGTCACAGCAATACTGCCATCTGTGTTTAAAACAACAACAACAACAACAACAAAACTAAGTTCAAATGGGATAGCATTTCACTTGATTTTCCTCAATGTGTCTCTCATTTATTAGGAATTCCGTCCCTCTCAAAAAAGCAATACAGTCTGCAACTGGCCAGGGTGATGTTCTAGGACCCATGTGAACATACCAGCTAAAAAGGATGCTTTTCCTAGGAGCTCATCCCCAAACATAAAACATTCAGAACTGCTCAGGACCCTGGAGCTTTAAGCCCACAGGTTAAGGAATCCTTTCAACAGCTGGACACAGCTTTTCCACTTCTACCAAACTAAGCTTTTTGTTTGATTGATTTTGGTTCAGTTTGGTTTGGTTTTTTTCAAGACAGGGTTTCTCTGTGTAGCCCTTCTTATCCTGGAACTCACTCTGTAGACCAGGCTGGCCTCAAACTCATAGATCCACCTGTCTCTGCCCCAGTGCTAGGATTAAAGGCGTGCGCCACCACCCGTCTGGCATCCAAACTGAGCTTTTATTTATCCACGGCCAGTTTGGAGAGCAGGTGACGGACACCAGGACCCTTCTCCAGACTGCCTTTTCCCCAGCCGGCTCCTGAAGCAGTGTAAACAGATGCAATGTGTCCCAAACACGTCAGTTCCATAGCACAACAAGCGCCAACTAACTAGATAAGTGAGAATTCCATGGGGTCGCCGGCTCAGGCACAGAGGCACACTCCTTCCCTCCAAACATACAGACACCTTCTCCACAGAAGGCCAAACAAGCCGCTTTGCTGGCTACCTAATTAGAGGAAGAGTAGAAAAAGGAGTAAGTCTGCAATTGATTCTGAAAAACAAAACCTTATGGGTGTGTTCACGTTTTTATTTGTTAGTATTGACCACGCAAACACTGTTATTTGAGGTTTGGGAGGATCCTGCAAAAAGAAATCCATCTCAATTGAGCCCAGTATTATCAAGACTCTATGCATTTTTCTTGAAAAGTAACAAGATTCCACACATCAAATATTCAGTGTACCAAAAGAAAAGTATGCAGGGGAAATGGAACTAAACAACTGGGTGGGACTTCAGCTAGCCTGCTTTAGACACACACACACACCCCACGGGGGTGGGCGGGAGAAGAAACTGTGATTTTATGTGCCTTTTAAAAATTCACACACTCGCCGGGCGGTGGTGGCGCACGCCTTTAATCCCAGCACTCGGGAGGCAGAGCCAGGCGGATCTCTGTGAGTTCGAGGCCAGCCTGGTCTACCAAGTGAGTTCCAGGAAAGGCGCAAAGCTACACAGAGAAACCCTGTCTCGAAAAACCAAAAAAAAAAAAAAAAAAAAAAAAAAAAATTCACACACTCCAGTCTCCAAGCCAACAGCGTACTAAGTGGCTCCATCAGGTGAGAGCCAGAGTCCCCAAATGGAGCTGTTGAGGACAGAGAGCCCCGTTGGTCTCTGCAGGCACATCCACTCACTCCCCTTAATGAAAGCCACCAAGTCCACTCCTCAGCAGGGGACAGAGCCACGCTCTGATCACGTGAAATGTGGCCAGCGCTGCAAACAGGGAAAAGGCAATGTTGCCATTAAATTTGCAAATCCCCTAAGACTGACAACTGAATAAATACAATGTGACCAAAGGCTTACTTTATTTTTAATTCAAAATCTTACTACAATTAACACCATCATTAACATTTTTCAAAAAAAATACACCTGCCTCAAATAACAATTAACACTAACCAACCAAAATTAGTGTCAGGATTTGTACTTTTGCATAAAGAAAACAGCGCCCAGAAAACCCTCAAGGATTTCTGTAGAAATTTCCTTCTCATTTGAACTTAGAGCTAAAGGACACTTTGTATTTGAGAGAACAAGGAGAGTTCCAGGTGGGAAACTCCTTATGATTAAAACTGGCCCGACAGAGACCACAAACAAACGAGGCAGGCCAATATTAGGAATCCAGTGTCCATTTAAGCCATGCATTTAGCCTTTTCTGTACACAATTCCTCTTTTCTCTCCTAAAGGGCACTGTGACTCTCCAAATTCTGACAGAGGATAAAGAAGCAGGATTAAAGAAGCAACAGACTAACAATTTAATTTCCCATGAATGACTGTTTAGAGAGTGAACTGAGGCAAGGCGTCCTACCACTTTGGGACACAAAACAAAAGACAGATCTTTATTATGAAGAGACTAGAACAGAAGATGTTAAAAACAAAATGAGGCTGGAGAGATGGCTCCATGGTTAAGAGCACTTGTTGCTCTTGCAGAGAACCTGGGTTCAATTCCCAGAACCCACACAGTGGCTCACAACCATCCATAATTCCACAAGATCCAATGCCCTCTTCCGACCTCACCAAGCATTCACTTGGTACACAGACATATATGCAGGCAAAACACACATAAAATGAATAAATCTAATTAAAAAAGTTAATAAAGATTTAAAAAATAAACAACAAAGCAAAACAACATTGCCAGGGCCTGAAATACCCAGAAGCCATAGAAAATGCAATCTAACCAGCTTGAGAAATCACGGCACTACCCCTACTCCCAACGTATAAAAAAAAAAAAGGGTGGTCTGCTTCCTCATACACTGAGAAAGGGTGCACAGCGTTCACTTTGGGAATTAATATCAAAATGCTTCTAGGAGCAGGAGCACAGGAGAGTGGGTTTCCTAACAGTTTCAAGGAACAATGTCCCGGAGGAGACAGCAAGAAAAATGTTGTTGTGTTGGCGGTCTTGAATGTCTTTTTAAAGGCCCATGAGTTAAAGGTTCAGTCACAGAGTGTTGTAATTAGGAGGTAGTGGGACAGATGTGATGCAGAGCCTGGCCTAGCAGTTCCATAGGTCCCCAAAGAGGGCCGGGGTACCTTTCCCCTTCCTTCCTCTAGTCAGCTGTTAACACCTGGACTGATCCCATTCCTGACTACTGTGTGTCCTCAGAGCCTTGGAAATGACGCACAAAGCACCAAAAAAAGCGTGGAAAACAGAAATAATGCATAAGAGGCTACTGTAACTTTTTAAAGTGTTTAAACATCTAAATCACCTAATGAAGTATTCTTATCCATAAAAATAAATTAAAGCCTGATTTAATTCGAATGTGGACCATCACAGACTACTGTCTCAAATCACAGCTTCCTCAAAAGGGGAAATGGAACTGGGTGCGGAGAACTCTTCGTTCTACTGAGTTTGCTTGACTTAAATAATGTAAACACGTACAAAATTTATCAATGTTCACTGCCATATTATTCGCTAACACTTTTCTGAGAATGTCTCATTTGTTTGGGCCATTTTAGAACACAGGGAAGCAAGCAGCACCCAGCCCCTTACCTGAGCGCTTCTAGTCAGTATTTGTCAATTTCGGTATTAGAGAGATGGTGACCAGTGCTAGGGGGAAACTGAGTCAGCGACCTCTCTTTAGAAAGGCATGTGTGCCACAAGAAGACCGATGTTTAATTATAATTTTGGAAACTACACAACGTACATGACAAGGATGAGCAAGGATATCAGCTCCTATGGAGGGCGGAATGGGAGGGAGTTGTGGGTCCAGGTGACTCCTGAGGAAGGGGACTTTTCTTCCTGTCAGTCTTCAAGGCGGCTTACAAATCTAGAGGGTTTTGTATTTATTTTCCAAAATGGATAGATAAAAGTAAAATAGGATTTCAAACTCTTCTTTTCCTCTTTGTTTTAGAAAACAAATTCGATGCTCCACAACTGCCAACAATAAACACAAACACACTGCTTTTTTTATGCAGAATGTGGTGTAACTGAAGAGCTGCCTGTGAAAGCCATTTTAGTTCTGAGACTAACTTTCTGACTTCTTGTACTTTTAAAACGTACTGCCTGGCCCCAAGAGCTACAGAAAACTACTCTGAGGTCACACACTATTCACAAATAACTGACTGAGGCAAGAGTATTGTGTTCATTTAAAACCAAGTTTTCTTTTAAAAAAAAAAAATGAGAGGGAGATGAGCAAATGTTACTGCCGGTTTTCTGCATTGCATTGCAACCAAGGTCTCTTCGAGGAGGGAATTTGGCTGACTACCCCCCAGCAACAACAGAAACACGATTAGAGTTTCTGATAAGAATGTCAGCAAATGAATACACAGAAAATTCCATTTCACCGCATCTGAAATTGTACCAGTGTCTCCCTTAATGTGGACAGTTAAAGACTTCTGGAACTGAATTCAAATCTAAAACCAGCTACTTTTAGCTGGAAAACTGGAGAGCCAAAGCCCGGGTAGCCTCCTACCTTCTTAATCTGCAGAGTAGATACAAAAAATAATCTTGTTTTGAAGATTAACTCGGTGTTGGGGAAACATTGGAAAAGCACTTGGCATACAGCACCATGTGTCTATTATTAAGGCACAAACCCTGCTATAACTTTGGTATTCAAGATGTTTCATTTGCATATGTAAAGGCAGTCTCTAATTTATTTTTAGTGCAGACACTCTCCCAATGCAACTAAATCAAACAAATATTCAGAATGATCTTTTAAACTTGATGCCAGAATGACTGACCATTATAATCCCATTACTTATTTAATATCTAGACCATACATAAAGACATATTTTAGAAATGCCAAAGCAACATGTGCTTTTGGTATTTTCTAAAAATCCAGAAAGGTCCTAATTTAAGGGTTTAAAGAAATGCCCATTTAACTATCTTAGAAACTAAAAATAACTTGGGGGAAAAAAGCAAAGATCTAACCATTTTCAATCACTACAATACAGACATAAGCATCCTGGTTTATGAAGTGGAAAAACAAAGCCTAAAAAGAAAACATTCAAGTGTAAAAATATTCCAACTCCTCTCCAAATAGGGTAAGATAGCACACAGCTGAGGTGCTAAGTGTCATTCATTATTAACAGTGTTTGCATTGGGGCTTCCATGAGCAAAGGCGGAAAACTAACAAGCCCTAATCACCCTTTTCCAATTCCAGACCAATGCTGTCTGTCTCCGTCTCCCACAAAACACAGCACGTTCCAAATCAAGATACACCCAGGGTCCACTACAGGCCTGCCTTTAGGTACTAACAGAAATACTTAGAAGCGGCTGGATTTCAAATACTCATCTGCACAGAGACACACATCAGATCTCCAAGTCACCACCAGTGAGTCAGTTCAGAACATCAGTGACTTTTACAAGGGTCACATGAATTATTCTCTGGCAGCAAATTTTGCTCCAAAAAGGGACTATGAGCATTATGTTGGCTGTAAATTTTTTTCCCTGGCCCCTCTGATTCAACCTGTTCTCACATAAATAATAATTAACTCTGGGCATCACATGTTTTCTAAAAAATATCCCTACCTACTTTAATGACTTATGACAGCATTGAGGGAAAAAAACATGCTTACAAAAGAAAGTAAAATTTATCTTTATTATTTTGTGTATACTATCAACTCAGAAATATTCTCTGTGCTGTCATACTTTCTTTAATGTGGGAGAAGTTTTTGCAAAGATAGGAACAAAACTACTACGTTGTCCTTAGGTTTGTAGTCAGACTATGAAAACCCGGGCTGAAGGAAAAGGGGAGATGAGAAACCAAGTTCTTTTTGATTGACATTTATGTCCTGTAGGGTATCGATACTTGGGTCCTGGTCAAAAGGTATGACTATAACAGCACTAGTAAGGGTGTGATTTTGAGCCCGGGGGCGTGTGTCAGGTGTGCTTTGTGGGAGGCGAGGATTGAGACACTGAAAGTGATGTACCAATCTGTTCAAGGAAGCTTTGTGTTTATGCTTTGTTTTGCTTCTGCTGGAGTGGGGCTAGAACCCAAGGTCTTGTACAAGCTAGATAAACACTCTACCACTGACCTATATCCTAAGCCAAGAAGTTTTCCTTTTGTTTAAATAGCAGTCTGTTGTATATCTATTCTGCCCACGCCCTTTGAGGATGTCATTGAACAAGTATTGGGTTAGTTTGTTTTTTAAATTGTTGAATACCAATGCAGCAAATGAGGGAAACCAATTATTTTCAGTGCCAGATACTTTTTCCCCTAAAAAAAAAAAAGAAAAAAAAAAAAAAAAAGTTCAATAGCAATAGTATTTCTCTCCTTTCCGGTAAGTGCAGAAAAAAAAACATTTACCCACAAGCCTGTCACCAGCGAGCACCCTCAAGAACCTTGCTTCATTTTGTAAAGGCCCAGGAGTCAGGAAACGCAATGACAAAAAAGAAAAAAAAAATTGGCTTCCCGGGCCCCCAGGGTTACTCCCAGTTTGGAAGCACCAGTTCTGACCAGATTCACAGTGAAGCGGAAGGACTACAGACTGTCTAGCATCACCGGGCCATACCTAGGCCACCCGGCCAGGAGGCGCTGCGGGCTAGTCTCCAGGGGCCACCCGCAGGCCGCCCAGCCCCCACCCCCTGGCGGCAGAGCCCGGCCCAGCACCCGAGCCCCGAGTTCTGCGCCGCCCGCCGGGGTTACTCGCGGTCATTCGGCTGCACTACCTAGCCCCAGCTTCTCTATCGGTGTTCGGCCCCAAGCCGCCCCAAGGGACGGGCAGCAAAAAGCAGGAAGATGGGTCAGAGGGTGAGGGGAAAATGGACACCTCAGTTTGGAGTTTCTGCAGGCTCTCTCAAGTTTTCTGTCTTTAGAGGGAACAACACTCGTCTCCCACTTTGCGCCAGGGGCTGCAGCTCTCTGGAGCGCAGCAAGCCTGTGGGTAGGACCCACAAACAAAGCCGCGAGCCCTCGAGCACGCAAAGACACAAAAGATTCCGTTTGGGACACTTCCTACTCGAGTTCTTTGGAAACAAGGACACGCCGCCCCAGTCCCGAGTCTCCAAGTCAGAGGCCAACACAGACCACTTTAATAAAGGAGTGGGGACTCTGATGTGACACTTGTGGGCGACGGCCGACCCGGTGCTAGACAAAGGGAGACGCTGCACAGACGATCCTCGTCTCCCCATTCCAGTGACTGCGCCCCTAGGGCGCCCGAGAACCCTGGTTCCCACTGCTCCCGAGGCGGGTCTCCCAGGCCAGAGATGCTCTCCCGGGTCTCCGGCTGGGGAGACCCGAGAGCTGCAGTTCTGCATCCCAGGGTTCCCACGGCCCTTCCCAGACATCCTCCCCCAATTTATGCTGCCCCTGTCCTATTTGCATCCCTAGAAGTAGGAAATATGGGGGTTCAAGGACCCAAGTCCAGGAAACGGAGAGCTTCCCAAAGCTTCCTTGGCCCCGAAACAAAATACCCAAGTCACTGAAGAACCTCTTACCTGTTTTCCAGTTTGGTGTTTGTGTCTGTGTTCTCCCACCTTGCACAAACCCTTCCAGAAAGGGGGAGGGGGAAAAAAGTGGGGGGACCAGGGAGCAGAGGAGCGCCCCAAACCGGCTGTGACTGAGCGGGTCCCGCGGCGCCCCTGCCCAGCCCTGCGCTGCGGAGAGAGATGTGGGCTTGGCCGGTCGCGGCCCGCTCGCTCGCCCTCGGAATTACTGGTTTTTGCCGCGACTAGTTCCTTTTATAGATTCGGCTGTGCCGAGCGCCGGGGTTACTACCGGTCAAATGCTGTTCTCTCCCTCTTCCCCCGCCCCCTTCCCGGCCTCTGTTTATGTAGTTCAGTCACTCAGTAGAAAGCACGTGGAGCCGCGGCCCGCCCCTTAAACGGGCGACAGTGCGCCGCGGCGAGCACCGGGGGCGCACCGTGCAGGCTTCGCGGGGTCCGGTTCCGTCGCCCGGACCTGACCTGCTAGCCTCGGGCGAACCGGAAACTCCCGGCTTGAGGTGCACCAAGGACCCCGCGTTCCCAGCAATGGAGGGATTGGGGAAAAAACGCTTCCTGTAAACTCTTGCTTTCTGCAATAGTTTGGGATTTTTGGTTGATTAGTTGGTCGGTTGAGGGGTGGGGTTTTTTGTTCCCCCTCAACACACATACACCCCTCCCTCCCTCCCTCACCCTCCTTTTGTTAGTTTACTAGGCCCCCAGGTTGGGAAGGAAGGCTGACCCGTCCAGATGTCCAGATGCCTATCATCTTCTGTCTCTTTCTTGCAAAGTCCTAGGTGGGGGTGGGGGGTAGACAGAGTCACACACACACACACACACACACACACACACACACACACACACGGGGAGCGGGGGTCAGAAAGACAGATCCCTCAGAAGATCTTTGAAGAGTTTCTTGCTTCATCTCTTTCTAAATTGGAGGGGGCTTTGTTTTCATTATAATGCACAGGGCTTGGATTTTAACTCATAAGGATTTTTCGACTGCCTTGGAAAATTATATAACCAATCCAGCTTGTCGTCAGCTTCTCTCTTAGTTATTTCCATGGGCAATCAGGTAACAGACTGCCCCACACAGCAGACTGACGGAGGTAAGAGGCTTCACACTACAAGCCTACATGGTGCATCCTACATTAAGCTAACAAACAAATAAATATCTCCTTCCTTGACAAAGACAGCGCATCAAAAAGCAGGTTTATACTTCAACTCCTCAGTTTGATCGGAACCTGGGTAGGAATGGGGTGGAGTAAAAGATCCGCTACTAACCCCATTCTCTTCTCAGCCCAAGCTCCATCACATTCCAGAACTGCGATGCCTGCAGAAAGACACACACACACACACACACACACACACACACACACACACACACCCTCCCTCCACTGACAATAGGTACTTGTAAGCCACAAAAAAGGACAGCTGTGGTCACAAGAGTGGGTTTCCATGTCAAACTGTACCAAAGTTAGGTGAAGTTTTTCTGCCTCTATTTTATTTTATTTATTTTAATTGAGTTAGAGTCTCATGTAGTCTGGTCATAAACTCAGTAACCTTGAATTCCTGATCCTCTTGCCTCCACCTCCCTAGGCCTAAAATTACAGGAGCCGGGTACCACACCCAATTTGTACAGTGCAGGGAGATGAGCCCAGGTTCTCGCATGCTAGGCCAGCACTGGGCCCACTGAGCCACATCCTCAGTCCTTGTGTTTCCTCATCTTTCAAGAAGAGAGAATGTTCTCTTTGTCTCTGAGGAGTTTTCTGAAAAATGAATTTGTTGAAACCTTTGAAGTCCTTGGAAGAAGGGCACCATAAACAGAATCTTCCTGACTGAGCATCAGTGGCATTTTTTAGCGACATCCACAGCCTATAAACTATTTCCTGTGACAGACTTTCAAAAGTCCAGTACTAGCAATGAATTTAAAATAATGTCTGTGGCCATCTGTGTACAAAGAAAAATGCCTAAGGGAATAGCTATCATTCTTCACACAATTTTATGAAGAGAGTAGATCTGTCTCTTTTCCCACTTCCTTAATACCTTACGACGTTTAAATCCTAACACATCACCTAACACCATTATTCTTTTTGTACTTTAAAGGGCATGGTTCCCAACAGTACTCCTCTGAAATTCGGTTTCTGACACCCACATAGGGGCTCACAACCCTCTGTAAGTCCAGTTCCAGGAGCTCTGACACCATCTTCCTGCCCACACAGGCACCAGACATGTATTGGTACACACACATGCATACAGGCAAAACACTCATGTACACAAATCCTTTCTTGGTCTTAAAAATAAAAGCTAACCTCCTGGGGCTCTCTACTAGGGAGTCGGCCACAGTTAGGCACTGCACACATCCGGCAGTTAGAGTGCTGGAGAAAGAAGAAAGACTAGAAAGAAAGCCCCAGGCAGAGCATCCCAGGATGCTCACTATGTGAAGGCAAAGGCTCTGAAGCCGAACTCAATCCCTTTAACTAAGAACCCCTGTGGGGTTCAGAATCTGCACCCCGCCCCAAACACACACACTCAGCCTTGACCACAGTGAGTACGCAAACACACTGCAATGTTGAGACTCTGTGTACATACACAATTTGTAACTCTCCATCCTTCAACCCCTACAGAGATCCTATGTTTCATCCAAGTTACACTCGGCATTCGTCTGTTGGGACCACGTGGCACGCTCTGCCAGTGGGGCAGCATCATAGAACACAACTGCTGGGTTTCAGCAATCAGAACTTTGAGGAGATCACACTTCTGAGAGAAATTCCAAAGCAGGAATCTCTCTCTTCCCGCCTTTGAGTGTCTCTGGTTGGTTTGCTCCTGAGCACGCTTCCAAGAGCTTTCCCCACCACATCTTCTGAAACCTTGAACACTTTCACCAAAACCCCACACCTTCTCCTAGGAAGCTCTGTCTGCATAAACGGGAAGGTCTCTCTCTCTTGCTGTTGCTCTGAAATAGTAGATTCCGTAAATGTGCCCTGGGTGGCCTGACCCTGGGTGGCTTGACGTTCTATTCTGAGATGACCCTGGGATCTTCTAATTACGGACATGACCTTCAGGCAGCTGTGGCTGGGCAGACCTTTTTAGAGGTCATAGAGATACAAGAAGCTCAATTTTATCATTCCATGGAGGCTTTTAAATCAAGATTCCCTGAAAGGCAGTGCTTGGAGGATACCTTTAATACATTTCTAGCAGCCAGCCTATATACACCTTATTTAAAAGAGACTTTTAAAGAATAGGATGATTTTCACCACATGTGTTTCTTGACTGGTACACCTACTATTTGATTCCCAGCAGCTAAAAAAAATAAAATAAAATAGATTATTGCAGAAATTCAGTGAAGAATTTCTAAAAACATAAACAAAATGATCTTTCAAGAATTGGTAGTGATTAAGAAAAACCTACTGGTCAGAATATTAGAAAACGAAACACAGTTCAGATTTTCAAGAAGAGGACTAGAGATGGTTTAGTCGGTACAGAAATTAGCATGTAAACCTGAGGGCTTGAGTTCACATCCCCCGAAGACACACAGAAAGGCAGGTGTGGTGTACAAATATAATCCCAGCATTAGAGAGATAGGGATGGAAGATGGGTGGAACCGACTGGCCAGCCAGTCTAACAGAATCAGTGAGCTCAGATCAGTGAGAGACTCTGCCTCAAATAAATAAGGTGGAGTGCAATTGAGGTAGAAATCTGATGGTGATCTCTAGCTTTCAAATGCATGCACACACACACACACACACACACACACACAAACACTACATACACACAACACTCATGCATACACACACTACATACACACACATTATACACACATACACATGCACACACATACACACACACACTACATGCACACACATACATTATAGACACACACACACACCGAGACACATACACACACATACACACACTACACCCACACAACTTTTCTTCCCAAAAGATTAGTAAACCATCTTTAATAAGGATAGATGAAAAGACTTTCAGTTCAAATTTGACTCGGCTTAATTCCAATCCATGTGTAGACACAGAAACAAACCCTCAAGCCATCAGTGATCAAATGACTATGGGTGGAACAGGCCCTAAACCATGTAGACTTTGAATGCAGTGATTCTTTTTAAATGGACCAATGAGATCTCTTCTGTATTAACGTGAATTCTATTAACACCCAGGCAAGATGCAAAACTGTTACTACTTCTGGCCTTGAGAAAGATTTGTTTGAGGTTTTTGTTCAGGTCAACCAGCGAGGCCAATTTGTAAACAAATATATTCTCTGAATATCAGTAAAAAATGTGGGGTTTTTTTGCTTTTTTTTCCCTTAAAGCCGCAGTTCTGTTGGACAGTGGTAGTGAACACCTTTAATCCCAGCACTCAGAAGACAGAGGCAGGCAGATCTGTGTAAGTTCAAGGCCAGCCTGGTCTACAGAGCTAATTCCAGGACTGTTAAACAGAGAAACCCTGCCTTGGGGTTGAGGAAGGGGGACACGGTTTCAGCCTGCCTTCCTCCAAACCTCCCTTCCACTAACACTACAAGAAAACTTTGATGCCTATTTCTTGTGTTTCATTAACTTCTCCACAGTGCTGTTCTGTCAAAGTTAGTGATGCAAAGAATTAAGAATATCTCTTGTTATTATAAAAAAAAAATTGCAGAAAATACACAGAAAAGCTCCAGAAACTCAGACAGACATTTTGTAACTGGTAATGTTGATGACCTCTTTTAGGTCCCTAGACTATTTGATCTCTGGTATTTGACACTGCTGGCCACATCTGCCTTCCTGTAGCTAGTTCTTAAGTTGCATGAATCTGGTTCTCTTCTGGCTGTTCTGCTACTTTAACCATACTTTATCTAATCTCTCTCTCTGTGTCTCTCTGTCTCTCTGTCTCTGTCTCTGTCTCTGTCTCTCTCTCTCTCATGCACACATTCTTGCACAGGCACTTGAACACCCAACATGCACACACTCACAGGTTTTCTTCCCTGTGTTTCTACATCTTCCTCTAAGCAGATTCTCTGTGCTGATATTTTGTGTATGCTCTAACAAATAAAGCTTGCCTGAAGATCAGTGGGCAAAGCCGGCCACTAGATTAACATAGAGGCCAAGCAATGGTGGCACATAACTTTAATCCCAGCATGTGGGAGGAGGAAACGGGAAGATGGGGAGTTCAAAGCCACCCTGGGATACATGAGATTGAATCTGTCTAAAAGAGAAACAGAGCCAAGTGGTGCACAACTTTAATCCCAGCACTAGGGTGCTATGGAATAATGCTTTTGTACACTGGTTTAATAAAATGCTGATTGGCCAGTAGCCAGGCAGGAAATGTAGGTTCAATAAGCAGACAAGGGGAATTCTGGGAAGAGGAAGGCTGAGTCAGGAGACACCAGCAAACCACCCAAGGAGCAACATGTAATGACACACAGGTAAAGCCACGGAACATATGGCAACATACAGTTTAACAGAAATGGGCTGAGTTTAAGTGTAAGAGGTAGTCAGCAGTAAGCCTGAGTTAATGGCTGAGCAGTTTTAATTAATATAAGCCTCTGTGTGTTTACTTAGGTCTGAGCAGCTGCAGACCGGGTGGGACACAGGAAACTTTCAGCTACACTAGGGAGGTGGAGACAGGAATAAAAAGTAGGCAGAGACAGGATCTCAGGGCCATTCTCCACTCCTTGCTTTCACTTGAACCCTGTCTGGATGTGCAGCAGCCAGTTCATACCAGCTCAGAAGGGCCAGTTGTGCCCTTCAGGAACTCAGCAATTGGTATCCCTGTGTCTAACTTGAAATGATCAGTGTCATGAAGATTTATACCATTGGAAATTATAAATCAGAACTTGTTTGCTTGATTTTTCTTGGTCATTCCTCCTAGCTTTGATTTTATTTTGTTTTGTTTTCCTTAAGAAAACCACTAATTAACATTTATCAGCACAAAATGATGAGGACATTCTGCAAGTTACAAACTGCCACCAAAACACACACACAAGAAAACTCAAAATTTCTTAGCTTCCCTTTAAATCTCTTTCATCTTAAAAAAAAAGAAACATACACACTAGGTATTGTTGGCCTTAGCTTCCAAAAAACAAACAAACAAACAAACTGCACTCCAGTTCCTTAAGATGAGCTAGGAAGTGTTTTGAACCTTTTGCAGGCCTTTGGAGCTGACTGTAAGTCCTGCTTCTGACTTCATCCTCCCCTTCCAGTCTACAGCTACCTGCTGCCACCCCCCAGACTGAATCATCTGCTTCCCCAGGGTTTGGAAACCCTTTCCATCATCTCTACCTCAACTGTCCTATTCCACTGTTACCCCAGAATATAGAAGAAGTAGTCAGTCATAGCATTAAGAGTAGTTAAGAGGGAAACCTTTAAAGTATCCAAATCGTAAATCAAATTTATCCCCAACTCAAATCTACCAACATGCCTCTCCACAGATTGACCGAGGACACTTACACATAAATAGCCTTTATGTGTGAGAAGAAAATAATTGGACTTGGGAGATTAAAGGAAACCAGGCCTTTATTATGGCAGAATTCTTGTATCTGCATTTTTTCCCTTATTCAGAGTCCTTTCCGGACACTGAGGAATCCACATTCCTGGCAGTGATTTTGGAGATGAGGGAAGGTTTTATGCCTTTGCCAAGAGTTGTCCTTCTCTGGGACACAAAAGAATAAGTCGTTAAAAGATAAATCCTAAGAAATGTTCCAGATCCCCTTTCCTAGCTTCTGAAGAAACAAGTCTCTTTTCCCTTCCCTTTTGTGGACCCTGGGGACCATTCCTTCCAGGCTGGCATTTGTTGTCTTCATGGTTATTTTGGCCCCTTCCTTGTGGACCCTACATGGATTCTCAGCAATTCTTTAGACAGAACCAACATTCATGCTATTGAAAGACCAAATGTCCAACAGTGCTGGGACCCCTCCTGGGTCCACCTCTGTGGTCATGCTTCCAGTGAGTTGGAATGTGGAACTTGGGTCCTATGTTTAGCTGGTCCCAGATTGTACATCAGAAGGGAACGTACTCCGTTCTTCTGGGCCTGATGCAAAACTTACACTAATGCCAATCTCACATAATCATTTCTTGACTGGACCCATCTCAACTCAGCAGGAAGTCTGTCTGCTTCACATTGGGGTTAGACAAGCCTTGACTTGGTGCCTAAAGGAGAAAAGAAAACAAAATGGAGGAGTCGCGACATCTAAAAAGCATAGGTTAAAAGCAAGGGGAAGGTGGTACGATGATGGTGTGAAACAGGAGGCTGCAAGGTGACCGTCAGCCAGGCAGCTTGGACCAGGAGACTCAGACCCACTAATTTACTGGGAGAAATTTGTCATAAAAGAATGTAAAAAAAAAAATACAATGAAGGGACTGGAGATATGGCTCAGACTATTTGCCGCTCGAGCATGAGGACCTCCCAGCAGCCACATGAAAAGCTAGGGGTAGCTGGGGTTAGGGATAGATAGAGAGTAGAGGGTCAATGAAGCTTGTCTCTAGGTCCAGTGAGAGTCCTTACCTAAAAAAAAAAAAAAAAGGTGGAGAGTGATAGATGAAGCCGTTCTCCTCTAAAGTCTATGCATGTGCATACCTGTTGGAGAATATGGGAGTCCAGCTCCTACTTTTCCCACTTTTTCTAGGGTTCTTAGGAGAAGGAGAGGGGGATAAGAAATAATTGGTAGAAAGAGAGACCTAGCCGAGGAGAAGAAAGAAACACAGGATAGCTTCGGGAGGGCCTGGATCAATACCCAACAGCCTCGTCATTTATTGAAAAGGGCTTTTTATAATATGCCAAGGGGAGAGGCAAAAGACCTCCCTCTTACAAGATCAAAACACACCGTACAGCCAAGTAGAGACCCTTCCAAACACCTGGTAAACACGGCTGTGGTCAAATCATCCCATTATGCAGCCCTGCTGGGTAAAGCGAGCCCAGATTCTCTGACCCTGAGTAAGTTCTCACTGGGAAACTTCTGTGAGTCTACACACACACACACACACACACACACACACACACACACACACACACTCCAAAAATTAGTGAATTAAAAAATATGTATGATTCAGGACTTCTTCAAGAATATTTTTCACTTATTTCTTATAAGAGTGAACATTTCAAAACTATTTAATCATCTAACTTTACAAAAATTCTACATAAACTCTGCTAAATTCGCATGATAGAATATTGGACATCCATGAGAAATTAAAATTCTGTTCAAAGATTACTGACACAGGAAACTGTTTATAGTAAATGTTAATTGTAAAGACAAAGCTATAGTTGTATGTATATGTGACTCATATTTAGAAGATTTTTAATATATTTACTGTTTTTTCATTGAACATGTTTTCATAGAAAACACTGGAAACTCCTACCTAGCTGTTAGCAGCCGTTTTCTGTGGGTGGTAAGACTATGAGTAATATTTTCACACATATCTGTAGTTTTCAGTTTTTCTGGGATAAGCATGTACAATTTTTAGCTAAGAAAAAACACTATGAAAAACAGTTTGTAGGTAAGTAGTGGGAAGAGAGAATTCACAACTTCAGAAGGAAAAACTGTAATTTACCACATGGAAACAGTCATCCTAGCATATTTTATAAGCATGTGTGTACACTGACAAAAAGCAGGAGAGAATCTGAAGAGATAAAGATGGTTAAGACTGTTGTGGGATATTTGTACACCATGTGAAGATGTATTTGCTGTGATTGGTGTAATAAAAAGCTGAATGGCCAATAGCTAAGCAGGAGGTATAGGCAGGATTTCCAGGAGAGAAAGGAAGAGGAGGAGGAATGTAGGCATGCTGGAGAAGTGAGGAAACACAGAGAGGAAACACAGGAAGTATAAGATGGAAGAGAGATAATGCCACATGATAGAATGTAGATTAATATAATGGATTAATTTAAGTTATAAGAACTAGTTAGGAACAAGCCTAAGCTAAGGATGAGCTTTCATAATTAATAAGAAGTCTCCATGTCATTGTATGGGAGCTGGCTGGCAGGGTAGAAAAAGACTTGTTACATAAGATAGCTAGATATCTTTGGTGGGTGGGTTTATGAGTTGTGAAAGTATATAGGGATTTTGAGTTAATCCTAGGCCTCTATTAGGTAAATGAAAAGCCCAGGGACTTGAGAGATGGCTCAGTGGTTAAGAGCATTGGCTGCTCTTTCAGAGGACCTGGGTTCAATTCCCAGCACCCACATGGCAGTTCACAGCTAGTTCCAGAGAGCCAACACCTCATACAGACATGCATGCAGTGAACATTAAATAGATAGATAGATAGATAGATAGATAGATAGATAGATAGATAGATAATTTGTGGGAGAGCCCAGTATACCTAAGCCTTTTTAAAAAATTCTTCTCTCATATATTCCCCTCCCTCCTCCTTTCCCTTCAGAAAAGGACAGGCTTTCTAGGGATATCAACCAAACATGTTAAGCCTTTTTTTTTTTTTTTAACTTAAGCTGGTCTTCTAATGTCTTCCCTCATATTTGTAAAGCCTATCTTTGTGTCTTGTGTATCCATGTCTGTGTTTCTGTTTATGCATCTGCTCTGGGTATTTATGAGTTGTTCGTGTAAGTTTGGGGAACTTCTTGGAATATGTCCTGTTCAATAAATCAGAGTTGTTATTGTTGCTGCCACTGAGTTCCATCAACGTTATTATCGTGTTAAAATATAATGTAAATGTTCCTCAATATCCAAGAACTTGTTTAATATGGCTCCGTCTAAATTTCTATGTATAGATTTAAAAAAAAATGATGTTTTCCATCAAATGAGTCAGTATGACGTGCACTACTCATCAACCTGAGGAACAAACGTGATCATTTTTAACTTTTTTAGTCATTCATATACTTGTCTGTTAGTAGGAAGTCCAGTATCTTGAGATGCTCCTCTTCCCACTCAACACCGCCTGTATAAAGCTCTGTGGTGCTAGAGATTTAGAAAGGTTAGGCTGTTGGCCATACTTTTAGTGACTTGTGTTACAACTTTTACAAAACAGCATGACTAAAGACTGGCTCAACCAAGCCCCACATACCCTTGTCACTTTTGGCAATGAAGTCCACACTAATCCTAACAACAGAACACCCTTTATTGCGCCTCTTAATAGTGTAGCACTTCAGTTTCTATTAGTGGTTCAATGCTGAGGGTCCCCTGACTACACCCAGCCTTTTGACACAAGGTTAGGGCAGAAGAGTATTGAAATTTTATCTGAAATAGTTAACACAAATGGAAATGTCAACCAAAAGTCTCTATTTATCACTTCTGTTGAAAAGGTGAAAAATGTGATAACACTGTCAACAAGGGCTGGTGCTGACAAGGGTTCTCTCAATAGAGATGCTCTTTCTACACTCCCAAACCCTCTCTAAATCACAGCAGTATGCATTTGACCCACATGCTTGACCTCTACAGCCTTCTGCATTGGTAGTCCCTTAGACTAGAAGCTCTTAGGGGGTAGAACGGGGAGTGGAAGCAAGATGGCATTCGGCAGTGTATCTTCCATTCTGAGAACATCCTGGGAGTGTGAGTATGGCAGATAGTGAATTACCCTACATCTTCACTGCGCTGAATCTGGCCGAGAATCCTACATTATAAGTTCATTTTGATTACTACATTAATAATCAGGCACTCATCTTCCCTTGAACATCCTACAGAGCTCTGGGTTTCTAGTGAGGCTAGCTTGAGCTTGAGTTTTATAGGCATACACGGTTAGGCTTGGTACTGAACCCAACTTAAGTCACAAAGCAGCAAAAGACAATGTCTTAAAAAAATCTCTACTTTTCAGCAGCATCAAAGGCCTAGTAAAATCAGCAAGGAGGAGTCAGAGAGATCAGAAACAACCCTCTGTTTCAGGCACCGAAAATAAGACCAAAGAACACAACTCATAAGAGCCCAAAGTTTGATCTAAGTCACTTGGTTAATTGAACTGAAGCCTGGAGGTAAAAGATTCAAGATGAAAAACAATACTAGAAGGGGAGGGTGGGGGTGGGGGACAAGGAGGTGAAGGTGGAAAACGTGTGGGCTGCTAGGGAGACAAAGAGTCCCTGGGTGAATGAACCCTCAGTGTGTGACTGAGAGCATTTTCAGTGACTTGAGAGTCCATGAGATAGAGTAATCATTTGTTCTTCAGACAATGTATCATCTGATGTTCTGAGAAGTGACCAGTGTGCTATACGTATACAATGCAATGCAATGCAATACAATACAATACAATACAATACAATACAATACAATACAATACAATACAATACAATACAATACAATACAATGAAGACCAAACTTGAAGCTTCACATTCTTCATTTTCTTAAAACCATGCAATGGCAAACCCAGATGAGAGAATGAGATTTCAATGGAACTACAGATTATAGTAACTTAATTGTAAAAATGGATGCTTGAAAAGAAATTTTTTTAAGTCAACCATCAACTTATCCAGACATAATTTCTAAATTGAGGAAGAAATAGCCTTCTCAAGAAGATTCTCTCAGTCACCCTATACATAAAGTTATACTTTATACTTAGCAATATTTAATTTTCAACCACATAAACATTTTGCGGTTATTTTTCTCCAACCCAAGAATTTGCATCTTGCTTATCAAAGGCAATTACTTAAAAATATGCTTCTATTGTGTCTATAATCCTCACACATTAAAAGGTGGAAAGTTAAATAGTTAAACAGAATTAATATTTGATTAAGTAGTGTTAGAGTATGTAGCTAAAGTGATATTTTGTAGTATATTCAGGCAGGACATTTTTAGAGTGGCATGACATTTAAATTAATCTATTTTGACTCAGGAAAATTTTAACATAGACTAAAAATCAAGTCTTCAAACTTACATGAGTCTTGTGAAAATGGAAATAAAACTTTAAGGTTCTCTTCACACATTTATTTATTTATTTATTTGTTTGTTTGTTTGTTTATCTGTGGGGGGGGCATGTACACACCACAGTACGTATGTGGAGGTCAGAAGACAATTTCTGGAAGTCAGTTCTCTCCCTCTACTACATGGGTTCGAAGGCTCGAACTCAGACCATCAGGCTCAGCAATGGGAGCCTTTATCCACTGAGTCATCTCCCCAAGCAGAAGTAGGCTTTAAATACACATAAGTACTAGATGCTCATGGTCAAATGTCCAGATTATAACAAAGGCACAAAGTAAAATGATTAATTTTAAAAAAATAAGAAAAAGGAATCATTTCTAGGCCCTATCCAGCAATGACTTATGCCAGTCTCTGGTGTCCATTCCTTCAGAGTTTTTCCTGGAATAAAATGTATGTACTTGGAAATATTCTTCTTTTGGCATCTATGCTACATAAGTTTTTTCTTTCTTGTATAATATATCAACTTTTTTCTATGCAAACAAATCCAAATTTCTGTCGTTCTTTTAAATATGTATCATGCCATAGGGCACACCCTATAGTTTGTGTCTTTTCTCATACACTCCTGAAAATGCAGACATGGTCTAATTTTCACACACATAGTCAAAGAGTCATTAAAATATTTTTGAAGAGTGATATTGCTAAACAGTTGAATAGATGAACTTGACATTTATTTTTTTCTTAGTCCAGTACTCTTACCTTTGTGTTTTTACTGAATACAGATTTACTTTGCATACGATATAGTCTGGTTACGGTTTCTCTTCACTCTTCTCCTCCCAGATCTTTCCCACCTCCCCACCCACCCAAATCAACACCTGTTGTTGTTCTCATTAGAAAATAAATAGTTATCTTAGAAAGAAAGAAAAAGAGACAGAGAGAAAGAAAGAAGGAAAGAAAGAGAGGGAGAGAAAAAGGAAGGAAAGAAGGAAGGAAGAAGAAAGGACAAATAATTTAAAAAATAAGATAAAACAGAAAGAAAGGACAAATAATTTTTTTAAAAAATAAGATAAAACAGAAACAAACACATCAGGATAGTACAAAACAAACAGAAGAAAAAGAGACCAAGAAACAGATATAGACACAGAGACCCTCTAGCTTGTATACTGAGCAATCCCATAAAAACACTAAACTGGAAGTCATAATATATACCCAAAAGAGAAAAAAGTAGGAGAAAAAAAGTGGGAGAAAAAGTATGTATAAATAAAACAAAAATTAAAAATAAGATTTTTTTTTTAATTCCTGGCAATACATTATGAGACAAGGAACCTCCAAAGATGTCATTGAGAGTTTTTTTTTGTTTGTTTGTTTTTGCTGGGCACGGCAGCCTATCCTTAAAAGTAGTTTGTTTTCCCAATTATACTCCCTTGGAGAAAACAAAATTTTCATTTGCAAGTGGTTATCAATTGGAAATAGCTTCTGGGTTAGGGATGGGGAGGGGGTATCTCCTCTTTTCAGCTCTGGGACCTCACGTGGTGCAGACCTGCCCTATGCATGCTGCCTCTGTCTCTGGGAGTTCCTATGTGCTTCCATCCTGTTAATTTAGAGGGTCTGGTTTTCTTGGTGCCCTCCAATCCCTCTGGTTCTTACACTCTTTCTGCCTCCTCTTCCTCAGAGTTCCCTGAGCCCTGAGGGGAGGTGTTTGATAGAGACATCCCATTTAGGGCTGAGTGTTCCATGGTGCCTCTCTCACTCTCTGCAGTGTCTGGCTGTGACTCTCTTTATTTGTTCCCATCTGCTGCTGCAGAAGGAAGCTTCCCTGGTGGCTGAGCAAGGCACTGATCCTTGAGTAGCAGCATGTCCTTGGGAGTTTTTTCTTGGTGGTGGTGGTGGTGGTGGTGTGTGTGTGTGTGTGTGTGTGTGTGTGTGTGTGTGTGTGTGTGTGTGTGTTGTTGTTTGTTGTTTTTCATTTCATTTCACTTATTTATGTATTTGTTTGTTTACTTTGAGAAAGGGCTTCTCTGAATAGCTCTGATTGTCCGGGAACTCACTCTGTAGTCTAAACTGTCCTCAGACTCAGAGATCCGCCTGCCTCTGCCTCCTGAGTGCTGGGATTAAAGGCGTGCACCACCACAGCTCAGCTCCTTAGGAGTTTTTTTTTTTTTTCCTAATTACTATGTTTTGTTGTTGTTGTTTAAAACAGTAGTATTTTTACTGTTTTACCGTCAGTCCCTGGGCTGTCTAGTCTCAGGTTCTTGGTCACCCAAGCAGTGTCGAGTATAGATGGGTTTGGTTGAAGCAGACAATGATTGGTGACTCCCACAAGCTCTGTGCCACCAGTGCACTAGCAATCTTTCAGGCAGCTCACCATTGTAGATCAAAGGGTTTGTAGCTGGGCTGGTATTTACGTTTTTTTCCTTTGGTAGCGGGCAGAGCACCTTCCTTTACCAAAGACGCTTTAAACTTTACATTTGAGACATAGAGCTAAATTATCCTCCGTGAAAGTTGGCATCAGTGTGTCCTCTCATACACAGAGTGTAAGAAAGGCTGCATTTGGGGAGGGGCATGTAGAAGAGAGATTCGACTGTTCTAGAATAGATATCCTTCTTCTCCTGTGGCACACTGTTCTGTGCATCTTAACATGTAAATATTTGTGCTGTCGTCACCACAATCAAGATACAGACTGTCACCTTTCAAAAAAGTCTCTGTGCTATCGCCCCTTACGGTCATGTGTTCTACACACCTCAAATTCTGTAAATTCCTAGACACTCCCCCATGACCGTGCATACACTGGCAAGACACTTAAGGCTTTATGTCCTATGTGATCCATAATCCGTGCGCTGTGTGGTCACTTAATCTATGTACATGCATGGCGTAGCTACGTAAGGCCATATGTACATGCATGGTGTGGGAATCCATAAAAGCCAGTCCCTACATATCCCTCCCCTCTCTTCCTGTACAATCTTTCAATAGGCCTAAGCACATCCCTTCTGCTCCCCTCCCCCTAATAAACTCTTATAGTGGGTTTTGGTGTGCCTCGTGGCTTTTCTCGCTTCTTGCACAGCAAACAGCATGGCTTAATGAATAACACAGGGCTGCATAATAACTAACATTATCTACCCTCATCATCGTTGTTGTTGTTTTTCGGGACTATTAAATAGATGGAGACACATGGTCAGAACACTTTGACATTAGTTTCTTCCACTCAGCTCAGGCTTTGAAATTCATCCACATTATCACATATCTCAATAGTTCTGGGGTTGGTGTGATAGTTTTTGTGTCAATTTTTTATTTCACTGTATGAATGTACTAGAGTTTACACATTCACCCACTAAAGGACGTTTCCCCCTAAGTGTCTGGCAGTTACAAAAAGACCAGCTATAAATATTCACATGTGTATATTTTGAGTGTAGAAACAAATTTTCATTTTTCTAGCGCAAATACCCAGGAGAGTGACCACAGGATCATATGGGAAGTGTGTGTTTAACTCTACAAGCAATTTCCAGGTGGTTGTGCCATTTTGTAGTCTTGGTGGTTGTGTCGGAGATTTCAAATGCTATCCATCCCCCTCAGCATTTGTTGGTTTGTTTGTTTGTTCATTATTTTCCTGTTTGGTCATTCTAGTAGATATATATAGATGTATCCCTGGGTCCTCATCCCTCTATCATTGTTCTCATTAGTCTTTAAATTATGTCTAATAGAATTATAATCATTTTGATTCATTTTCCTTCCACTTCCAGTGAGATCGAGCATCTTTGCAATGCTGCTTTTAATCCAGTACTCATCCTTTTGTTGTTTAAAGCTCTTGTTAAGCCAAGCATTTCAGTTCTTGACTTTTGCATATGGTACAAATAGTTTCCCCAGATTGTCATTTTGTTATTAATCTAAAAATCTCTTCCTTCAGGGTTGTTGGCTTTGATGTTAACAGATTCCATCTACATTTCAAGATTATAGAAATATTTGACAAGTTTGCTTCAAGAACTTACAACAATGATTCAACGTTCTACATTATTATTGCCAGTTGCCTGCCCTCACCCTAGCTAGCATTTGTGTGCTTGGCTGTACTCACTGCTGGTGAAAACCTTTTTCAAACTGTTTTCCTATAATAGGCATTGCTTCACATACCACACCAAAACATCATCCAAAATGAGCTGCAGAGATATGAAGAACTAAGATACATCATGGGTAGGGAGACTGTTCCTGTGCATCCTGGGAAGGATTAAGGGTAGTGGTGAGAAGTACTGCCAAGGATTTTATCCCCTCACCCCAAGGGAGGAAGAAAATGGCCTTTCCAATAAGCAAATGACATCATATATCCCAAAACCAGTTTGAGTGAGTAAACGGTAAAAATGCTGAGCTAAGTGGAGACTGGACCCAAAGTGATCTTCAGGACAAAGGAGGAGACGGAGATGCTCCACAAGGAGGGTGAGTGTGGGGAAGAACAAGGAAATTAATGACAAACCAAATTCTAACACACAAGATGGGGCACAACACAAGAGACCAAGAGCAGAGTACAGAGACAATGAGAACTGGGGGGACGGCTCAGCTAGTGTCCTGTTGCCGAGCAAGTATGAGGACCTGGGTCTACCCCCAGCACCTGTGTGAAAAAGTGTGGTGTGACAGCTAGTGCTTGGTATCCCGGCACTGAGCAGGTGGAGACAGACTGACCCTGTGGATCTCTAAGGCTTGTGGGCTTAAAGGCCAATAAAACAGTGTCTCAAGCAACGATGTGGAAGGTTCCTGAGGAACCTCATCCAAGGTTGACCTCTGACTTCCATACTCACATTCACACATGTACACCTACACACACACACACACCGTAGGGAGCAAAACACTCTGAGTGAGAAAGAATGTTCTACAAAGAAAATGACTGAATGTTAATTCACTGCAGTAAGAGATGATGACCCCACATGACAAAGAAGGAAGAAAAAGAAGCTGATGCCTTCACTCCGTCAGCTCTTAAAGGAGAGATGAGGCTGTAGGAAATGTGCTTCACAATTGTAACTCTTTAGTAAAATCAGCTAGTTGGCTGTCTATCTGTCATAAATCAGTATTTCCAAACCTATTCCAATTTTAAAGACTCGTAAGAGTACCAGACATGAAAATTTCCAAACTCCTGTCGTGCTCCTGAGAGGAATGAGAATCATATTTTTTTCATAGTCTCCCTCTACACACTAGCCTACCAGGAAGAAGTTACATGGAGGAGTCCGTGGTCTTGACAATAAAAGTGTAGCCTAGGACTTAGCCGTATTATTATCTTCATAATGGGTGCTTAATTCATATGCTATTGTTATTGTTGTCAATGAAAATAATGAAGTATTTATTAAGTACTGAAAAGTTTTAAATAGCCAAGATAAACAAAAGGATTAAGAAAATTATCAGCATATTTATAGCCAAAGTCAAATTATTTACCTAAGTTTGAAGTAAAAATCTATGAGTGTTTAGAATTCTCTAATGGATATTTATTTTTCCCAGAAAGCATTGATAGGGACCCAATAATGTGCTGGAAATAGTGCTAGATCTAAAATATGATTTGAGGTGACTCACAGCTTGGAGGTGCCTGAAAGAAATCAAGATAGACTGTTACCAGATCCAAGCTGCCATGTAGCCTGCACGTGTATCCAGGAAGCACAGCTGAGCAACAACTTAACCTGAAAGGTCTGAGAACATTCAAATGTGCTGACATGTGTGCAGGCTAGGCAGCTGATAATTTTTCCAAACCTGGAAGCGCCTTTCTAAGAAGTGTGAAGGCGGAGAAGCAAAGATAAAGCAAGGTGGTCAGAGGCCACGTTGTTTACTGAGGCTGTAGCTCAGGAAGGTCACTCAGTGGGAAGTGGAGACAGATGAGGTCCAGCTCAGGAATGCCGAAGAGCCATGCTGGAGATCTGAGAGCTACTGTGTCCCCGCCTCTTCCCCCTTAGTCTGCAAAGTGCCTGAACTCAGAGTCCGGTCTTCCTTTCTCACAAGAGTGGAATCCTTTGTTTATGAAGCAGTGGAGTAGCTAAGTGTGAGCAATCTGAAATCGGGTGGTCGTGTTTCTGATCCCGATCCTGACCTTTAAGCTGAACGACTCTGGACAATCTATTTACCATCTCTTTCTCAGTTTTCCCATTCAGAATGCAAAGATAATAATAGCACTTGCCCCATAGCTGTATGTTAAGGATTATCTACCTAACATATGTAGAAAGACTTAGCTCATGGCTGAGAAGTAGTTAGCAATCAATTAAGTATTAGATCTTATCATAGAGTATTAGAATATCCCAAAATTGATAAGATAATTTTAAAAGTTTTTATATAAGGCTGGGGAGGTGGCTCAGTGGATAAAGGTGCCTGCTGTCAAACCTGATGACCTGAGTTCAATACCCAGGACCAGGAGGTGGAAGGAAGCAACTGGCTTCTGCATGTTATACACTTACCTCCGCGCTGGGGCCCCATGATGATGGGAAGAGAGAACTGAGTCCTTCAAGTTGTTCTCTGACCTCCATATGTTGGCCATGGTATATGCACATACTAAAAAAAAGTAGTAACTTGTTTTTTACATAGAATTTCTTTTTCATCATGTTCTTTTCCCACTGGTTCTCTGCTTTCGCCACGTGAGATTTCTGTTTTCCTTTCTCTGGAAGACAATGTCCTTCCTTAAAAATTATTCCTGGTCAGGTGGTGGTGCACACCTAACATCACACCTGCCCTGGAGGCATTCTGTTAAACCTTCCGACACAGCCATGTGCCAGCTGTGTGTGGAGTAAAAATAATAAAAAGGTGCCAGTCATAAATCCTGGGAGAGAAATCCCAGCACTTGGGAGGCAGAGCCAGGCGGATCTCTGTGAGTTTGAGGCCAGCCTGGTCTACAGAGGGAGATCCAGGACAGGCACCAAAGCTACACAGAGAAACCTTGTCTCGAAAAACAAAAACAAAAACAAACAAACAAAAAAATTATTCCTGAAGCAGAGAAGCATTGTCTGGTTGGAGTTGAGTGATTTTCATCCAGGCTGGCTACTATTCAGAAACGAGTGTACAGCTCGCAGCCAGTCCGGCTGGGCACCAGGAGTCAGCGCTAAGGCTCCCAGAGAAGGCCAGCCCAGGGCTAGACTATCCCACTCCAGAAAGCTGGCCACCCTAACATCACACCTGCCCGGGAGGCATTCTGTTAAACCTTCCGACACAGCCATGTGCCAGCTGTGTGTGTGGAGCGAAAATAATAAAAAGGTGCCAGTCGTAAATCCTGGGAGAGAAATCAGAGACCAGGCAGGGAGTGAGCAGACAGCTGCGAGAGACACTTTCAAGTTCCTTCCAAACTAACCACAAACGGGGGTGGTTAGCTGCCAATTTGGCAAAGTGTTTAATGGTCAAATGTATGACTTAGAGTGAACCTAGTAAAGGCATCGTGGCTCAAGGACAATAAAGCAATGAACCAAGAGCTGTCACTCATGTGTTTACGATAAAGTCATAGAATGGCTGTCACTAGTGCTTCTCCTAGGATTCCACAGTGTCTGGCCATCACTGGACATGCCACCCTCCAGCAGTTTTTAAAAGTGATTTTAAAGATGATCTCAGGCCCATGGGATAACAATGGAGCCTTCCCTGGCTCCGTGCTCCCCTAAATCACTTGCTGGAGAAAGAACTCTGGCATCAAAAAGAGCCTTGACTCTCACCTTGCACAGTGAGAACATGATTAAGATGAAGGAAACTGAGGCAGAGAGCAGCTAAGTGACGAGTCCAAGATTCCTGTCAGCGACAGGTAGAGAGAGCCCAGAACACTTGGCTGCCAAGCCTTCTGCCCAACAGGATTATCAAGTCATGCTAATGCCCACAAGCAACGGGTGCCTTGTTCAGCAGCCCAGGCTCATAGGCCTGAGGCTACAGGTTATGAAAAGTTAGTTCTGTGCCTCTACCTCCTCAGGAAATTCCTTTACTAAGAAATTTCTCCCATCTTAAAGACTTCCTTCCCTGGAGCCTCCTGTTTTGTCCTCTTCAGAGACATCTGCAGCCAAGAGCTCAGAGGGCAGGTGCAGATCCCTTCAGCCAAGCTGCCCTTCCTTTCTTGCTGACAGTGCAGTCCTGCTGAGTCTCCCTGAGACATCACCAAGCCCTGCATGTTCTTGCCATGGGCTCTGAACTAGACAAGCGCTCTGGTGTGCGGAGCCGGGCAGAGGTTGGGATAGGATAGGAGGAGGGCACAGAGCACCTGTCATTCACCCAGTGTTGCCTTCGGCCATGTTGATCTTGAGGCAGGACTTTCTAATATTCCCTAGCTCTCATGAACACCACACCTCTGTTACTCGCCTGGTACCATTTCCATAGAGATTCACAACCAGACCCTGAGTCCTGAAGTAAGCATGCAATGGGAAAGCTTGGAACAACTATCTCAATGAGCCTTGCCTTCCTACCCTCCAATGATCTCCATTTCTTCTCACACCACCCCAGATGTACACACACACACACACACACACACACACACACACACACACACACCAGAGAGAGAGAGAGAGAGAGTAGCACTTAATTAATATCTTATTCCTTGCTCACAACCCCCCAAATACCCACAGACACATGTCTGAACTTGCAAAAAGATGTCTTTGGGAAGAAAAATTACAAAAACCTGAGCACCTTGAGTCCCTGAGCTCCAGTCTTCACAACTGTTTGAACCATGACCTGCAGTATGATGGGCTCATGTAAATCTCTGCCATGTGCTTTGGGGCTGGGGCCATATAATCTCTAAGCAGTACGTGCCTTACTTTGGAGCCTCCCAGAAGCAGGAACTGAAAAGGAGCAGGTATGATTATATGGAACGGTGACTCTAGAATGGACCAGTGAAGGAGTAGGTGAGGCGAGAAGAGTCAAAACACCAGTAACAGCCATCGCTGTGGTCTGAATGTCCACAAACACACGTGTTGGAAACTCAATCCCCAGTGTGACAATGCTGTAAGGCGAGGACTTAAGCAATGAAGGCCCTGCCCTCGTGCAAGGATTAATACCATTGTGAGAGTGCTTGGCAAGAAGCTTGTCCCTTTGCATGCTTTCTGTTCCTTTTGCCACATGAGGACAGAAAGAACATTACTGTTAGCTGAATCAAGCTACCATGGAGCCTGTACACACACACACACACACACACACACACACACACACACACACCCGAAAGGTCTGAGAGCATCCCAAGAAGAAGCTGACAGTGTGCTCAGCCTAGGCCACTGAGAGTTTTTCCAAACTTAGAAGTACTCTCCAGGAAGTGTGAAGGCAGAAAAGCAAGGAAAACAAGGAGAGCACAGGCCACACTGCTTACTGTGGCTGTAGCTCAGGAAGGTCACTCAGTGGGGAGTGGAGACAGATGAGGTCCAGCTCAGGAAGGCTGAGCTCTGCTGGAGAGCTGAGGTCTGCTGTATCCCCGCCACCTCCCTCTTAGCCTGTAGTATGCCTGAACTTAGAGAGTCCTGTCTTCCTTTCTCCACATGAATACAAAAGCCCTTGTTTGTGAGGAAATGGAGGCAGAAAAGCCTCTTATCCCAGACATTAGTTGGCTAGTTGTCTGCTGAGGGTTCCTCCTTGCTCCCAAGATGGCACCTTGCAATTGCATCCTCCAGTGGGATGAACTGCATAATCACATAGCCAACAGCAGCCTTTGCCTACTGAACCCTTTGACATTCATGGGAGAGGAAATAAATGTCCAGTAGTGATAATGATCAAGAGCTTTTCTCAGTGTCCTTACCCACTGAATTCAGTTGGCCATAGTGAAAACAATCACACCTTCCTTTAAACTTGTGGTGTCAATATGAACAAACTTGGATCTGAGGAATACTTTGCAATGCTTTTCTTTTCACAATTTATCTTAGCTAAGGCAGGGGCGGGGGCACCGTTTATGGACTATGAAAATTAAGAACTACATCTTGCTAATCAAAAGCAAGATCCCTAACCACTCTTATAGCTTTCTGGGTCCTTGCTTTGCTTTGGCAAGTTAATTTATAGCTTTTCTTTGTCAACCCCTTTCCAAGAATATTACCCATCACCTGCCCTAGTATATAAAATATTTGCTTCCATTTTTTACCAAAGACTGTTTCTAGTGGTTATGTCAGGGGTTATCTGTATATGTGTTCAGGTGGAGTAAGTACAAGTCAGTACTTTCAATAAAACTAAAATCACACCTTCTTGGTGCAGTATATATTTCTATTGCTTTCATCACACAAACAAAAACACCATCTCTAGGGAGAGTCACAAGGCCTGGTTTGCAATGGGCTCAAGTCCAATCCAGACAGTCATGGATTAGTTATTGAATGATGCTGGGGTGGGGGTGGGGGGTGTCTGTGCCTCCTTCCATATCTAGAAATGGCTAGCAAAGGACTCCTAAAGCTAGAGCTTTGTCTGGAAGACTAAGAAGAAAAGAAATGTTGCTAATTGGAATTCATGAGGGTAGCTGTTCAGTGAGTCAGTGCAGGGAAGGAAGGGGGGGCTGCTTACCCCTCCTCCGAGAATTATCTTTGGCAGAATTCTATCATCATTTATGAGTCAGATTCCAGGATCCGCTGAGGAGGGATGGGAGACTGAGGTGTTTGTGCGTGGAAGAAATAACACTGCATCAGAGCCAAGTGTTCAGCTCTTCAGCACCAATCAATATATGATTTGATTGCTATTGTTATCACGAGTGTTTGCAAAGAGCGGTTTCCCCTTAGAGGATGGCAAACAGCATCGCACAAGGCATGACTCATCTGTTTGTGGTGATGATGTCATACTTACCGTGCCACCGGTGATACAGAATCACTTCTCACATGATCACAATCACATCTGGCTGTGAGGTATTTTCTTCTTTTAAAACAGAACATAACACTTGATGAAGAAAAAAAAATGACCGTTATTGGATAATTCATTTACTATTGTGGTGTTTTGAACGAATGGCCCCCATAGGTTCATATATTTGAATGCCTTATCACCAGTTAGTAGAACTATTTGGGAAGGATTAAAAGGTATGGTGTTGTTGGAGGAGGTACACCACTGGAGGTGGGCTTTGAGGTTTCAAAAGCCCATTCCAAGCCCAGGGTCTCTCTACCTGCTGCCTGCAGGTTGAGATGAAAGCTCTCAGTGGCTCTGCTAGCACCATGCCTGTCTGGCTGCCTGCTGCACAGTCCATATGATGATGGTCATGGACTAACCCTTCAAAATTATAAGCAAGCCCTCAACTAAATGATTTTTTAAAAAAGTTACCTTGGTCATGGTGGTTCATTTTGGCAACAGAACAGTAACTAAGACAACCAAACTATACTTTGCAAAATTATTTTAGAGTTTATACTAGCTAGTCTGATGTTCACTTGACACAAGCTAGAGTCATCAATGAGGAGGGAGCCTGAGGTGAAAAAATACCTCCGCAAGATCTGGCTGTAAGGTATTTTCTTTTAAAACATAATATTTTTATTAATTATTTGGAAATTTCACATAATGTACCCTGATCAGATTCATTTCCCAGCCCTCACAGACTCACCCTTCACCCTTGTGACCTCCCCCAAAACAAAAGAAGAAAAAGAAATAAGAAAGAAAAAAGAAAAAAGAAATACCAAGCCCAGTTTGTGTTGCCCATATACTCATTGAAGCATGACCAAAGCCCAGTGGCCAGCCCCTTAAAGAAAACTGAGTCCTTCCCCACACCCACCTGTGGGGAGCTAGCCCCCACCTTTTCCAGAGTTCCTACGAGGAGGAGAGAGGAATAGATAGATAGAATGATAGGCCTAGCCGAGAAGCAGAAAGACAGAAACACAGAATAGCCTTGGGAGGACCTGGGTCAATACCCAGTGGCCCAGAACTTTATTCAAAAGGATTTTTATAGCAATGCCAAGGGGGCAAAAGACCTCCCTATTGCTAGATACAGCCAAGTATAGACCCTTCCAAGCACCTGGTACTCAGACCTGTAGTCCAATAATCTTCTTATGAAACCCTGCTGGTAAAGCAAGCTCAGACCTCACAAGGAAACCTCTGTGGGCTCCCACCGCCACTCCCACCAGAAGCCATCAACTGTGAAAAAAATACATTTCAGCATCCCTATCATTATTTTTAAAGTTCTCTCCAATGGCTTCTTATCTAGACTGTTCCTTTTATTGGGGTGGGGGTAGGGTATGTGGAGAGTTGTCACAGAAGCCTTCCATGTCTCTTATTCTCAGCTGTGAGTCTATAGTCACCAATACCACTGAAAAAGAAGCTCCCTTGACTTTTATTGTCAGCAGGAACACGGGTCATAGATTTCAACATGGCTTCCAGCAGCAGCACAGACCCAGGACATCAACATGGTCTCAGTCACCAACACAGCCCATGGACATCAACATGGCTTCAGGTGGCAACACAGACCACAAATATCCCCATGGCCTTCAGTGGCAACTTGGGCCATGGGCATGGGCATCAACATGGTCTCCAGTGGCAACATGAGCCACAGACACTAACGTTGCCCGAAGCAGCAGCACTGACCGTAGACATTGACTTGGCTCCTGCAGCAGCACAGACCGTGCACATCTACGTGGATCTTGGGTATCAGCACCACCTGGGAGGCAGCAGGGACTATAAACACCAGCATTTCCCCTGGCTGTAGCATGGATCGTGGATACCAGCATGGCCTCCAGGGGCAGCATGGACCATAGAAGGCTTTCAAGGAGGCCCAGTCCAGAAAATAGACTATTCTCCCTCTCAGATACCCTGTCACTGTTCCAAGACAGGGCAATCGTGTGTGGTGGGGCGACATGTTCAGGGGCAGAGCCTGTGCCAGCTCCAGGCTGCTGCACATCACCCTGGGGCTCAGCAGACTCCTCCTCCACCACCACCTGCTGGTCTCCTCTCAGAGGCTCCATGGGTCTCTCAGGCTCCTCAGAGCCGCTCTGCAGGTGCCTGTGGCCACTGCCATCTTTGATCATAGCTGTGCTTCAGGTTTTCATCTTTGATGTCGATCACATGCTCCCGGATCTGGTTCTGCAGCAGCAGCTCCTCCATGCGCTTCAGGAGCTTGTAGATGTTAGGGTGGACCTACTGGGAGTGCAGGGACCCGATGGCAGCTGAGTTGGTCAGCCTACTTCAGGGAGGCCACCTGTGTGGATCTTCTGGCATTTTCTTAATTAGTGATCAATGGGGGAGGGCCAGCCGTTGTTGAGTAGTACCAACTCTGGGCTGGTAGCTCTGGGCTCCATAAGAAAGCAGGTTGAGCAAGGCTTGAGGAGCAAGCCAGTAAGTAGCACTCCTCCATGGCCTCTGCATCAGCTCCTGCCTCCGGGTTCCTACTTTGTTTGAGTTCCTGTCCTTACTCCCTTCAATGATGAACAGTGCTGTGGTAGCATTAGCTGAATAAAGCCTTTCCTCCCCAAGTTCTTTGGTCATTGTATTTTGTCACAGCAATGACAACCCTAAGACAGAGTTTCTACTACCACTTTATTTATGCCTGCCACATTCTGTACTCCAGGTGAAGCCAGCAGTAGCCCTGTACATTTTTATATGTAGCATATCTCTTGATTTGCTCAAGAGGCAACATCTAGTGATTGACCTATACCACTCATGTTCCCTCTATGATAGTCACATAATGACCAACTTGTGCAATTAGGCATGTTTTACAATGCATCCTCATCAGTAAGTGACACATGACTGTACATGGATATCTATAGTCTCCATCTTCAGCTTACTGGGTTAGTAAGGTTATTTGATTTTTCCTAATCAATCAAAAGATAGGTCCTGGGTCGGTGAGTTTTGATTTTTTCTTCCTTATTAACATATTCTGCAACCATTTGAAAAGCTGATACACATGAGCCCTGTGCTGAACCCCGAGGAATAAAAATGACCAGGACAAAGTTCTCATCCTTGGGAAGTTTGAAAATGTTAAACATCTGAAGGAAAGTTAGGATGAAATGGTGAGAAAGCATATGGAATTTCTTTTTTGTTTATTTAATATTTTAATAAATTACAAAATGAATGGATTTCATAGTCCTTAATGAATACATTCAGGAACAAGCAAATAATATTTCTTGAACCAACTCAGACAAAACACAGTGTCTTTTAGCCACTGTTCAGTCTCCTCCATGACATTCATCATTGTGACTCAGTACTAAGCAGTAGCAGGACATCACCTTCAAGCTAATTTTCATAATTACAATTATAAGGAACAAGTCATAGGGAGGGAAGCAGAGCAGAAAAAGATCCCAGATGCCTTTTGATTTGATGTGTCCCAGAGGCCCCACAGCACTCCATAAGGAAGCTTTGCAAATATTCTGGGTTTGCACAAGGCACTATTTGAAAACCTTGTACTAAGTGGTACCCAAAATTGACAAAGAAGGGCAAGGTAATAGAGGGAATTCAAGGAGGGATAAGCAAGCTGGTACTCACCTAGAAGCTTGGTTATCATGGTGCTGGAAAGTGCTATGTGAGATAGCAGAGAACAAAAGTAATCATCAGTCTTACCCAGATGTGACCTCTGAGAGCTGCAAGTGTCTGGCCAGCAAGATATGCCCACTGGGGCAGTAGTGGTACAGCTGTCATGGGAGTGACCAACCACTTTCTGACTCAATTTAAATAAAGCCTTCTCCACAAGATGAAATTCACACCTGTCACTGTAACTGGTCCAAGAACCTGTGACTGGACAGGTCATAGACCCAAAGGGAGAACCTGGAATTATTATTCTGCCAGATGAATACAGAGTTAAAATAACTCCTAATGATTTATAGTTATTTGCATAGATCAATGCATCTCTCAACCCTCAGCAGAGAATCATCTTTATTCGTTAGATGATGATTAACACAGAGTCCTACACTTGGTCAAAGTGCAGAGAATAAGAGAATGTGGAATGTTCAGCCCTAAACAAGATATCTGTATCACACCCTTTCTTCTCAAGGCTTAGGAGTCATTGTGGAAAGGGGGAAGAAATATTCTAAGAGCCAAGGGTGATGGACGACAAGAAAACCGTGCCTTCCAGATACAGTAGGGCATCAACACATATAAACTCAAACAATGTGTAGCATGCACAAGACCTATGCAAGCCCCAGCCAGACAAAATCCCCCCAAGGAACCTGGATATGGGAATGAAGTCCCACCACTAGCTGAAGAGCTATTGGAAATGGATTGCTATTGGGAAAGAGATGGCATCTGTTTTATTTAATGATGTGGCCCCTGTTGAGCCAACCACAGTCCAGTGGAAGGCCACACATCTAAGAGCATATGAATAGCACAAATTAGACTTGATGGATTTTAAAAAAGAACAGTTAGGTGGGTAGGGAAGGGTATGGATCTGGGAGGAATTGTTGGGGGGTGTGTGAATATGATCAAAACACATCGTGTGAAATTCTTAAGGAACTAATAAAATGCAAATACACAAATAAATCTCTGTAAAAGTAATTCTCTCCCTCTCTGAAAGTAGACAAAAGTCTATTCACTTCACTTATGTCTAAGTAACTGGACTTGGCACTTCACATCTCAAGTTCTCCGAGAGCTAACCTGTGCCACAATGACTGCTTACCCCTCTAGGCTGTGAGCTGTCTCTGCGTATAGTTTAGATCTATTCAACCTTGTGCCTCCAATTCTGGCCACAAGGACTGGTCTAAAGTAGGAGACAAGAATAGACATCATAGAGCTCCCTCTTCCTTGAGAGAAGTTACTCTGATTAGTGGGTTAGGAAAGTTCATTGTGGCCACCTTCTCACTGCATTCTTTTCTGGACACATACATATAAGTGCATATGTATGAAAGTATGTACACACACACACACACACACACACACACACACACACACACACACACCTTACCCTTACTCTGGGCAAGAACACTAGCTATAGTGTAGAACAGTCTACCCTTCACATCTTGAGTTCTCGGGCCCCTTCTACATTTACTTGTTCAGACCCCTGGCAGCTGACCTCTTCTTACTCCATCCTCCCTCCTATTCCTGGCCTTTTCTCCTCTCTCATGCTCAAAATGGGCATGAGACTATCTTAGTCAATGTGCTATTACTGAAAAAAGACACCATGACCACGGCAACTCTTAAAAGGAAAGCACTTAATTGAGGCTTGATTAGAGTTTCAGAGGCTTAGTTCGTTATCATGGCAGGGAGCGTGGTGGCACACAGGCAGATATGGTGCTGGAGTAGCTGAGAGTTCTACAAACGGATCTGCAAGCAGCAGGAAAAGAAAGGGAGATACTGACTGGCTTGGGCTGTTGAAAGCCCAAAGCCCATCCCCAGGGGCACACTTCCTCCAACAAGGCCACACTTCTTAATCCCTCTCAAGTAGTACCACTCCCTGATGGCCAAGTATTCAAATACCTGAGCCTAAGGGGGCTGTTTTTAGTCAGACCACCACATACCCATAGCTGCCTTCCCCACTCTTCGCACGGTGAACTCTTATGCCTTCACTAACTTGATTCGATTTCTGCAGATCTGCTCCAGTTTGCTAATGTCTTTCCTAAAGCCAGACCCATGGTGCTAAAAACAGTACTACTGTGAGTAGAGAAAGTGAACAGGGATTTCCACCTGGTAAGGATAGCACTAACTACCTGTAGGGCCCTGGTCTCCTCCCATATTGAGTAAAGCCATTGCCTGCTTGCTGACCTTGACCAGATGTCCCCCCTATGCTAATTCCCTGCCAGTATCCACCCTCCTGAGTGCTTAAGGGATGTTCCTTGTTTGTGTATCCTGCATATTGGGCATTAACAGCTTAGATGCAAGATTGTAAACATCAGTAGCAACTTCTGCCCTCTGGGATTCTCCCATTGTGCTATAAGCCTGTATTTAAGGTTTCCTCCCTCTTTCAATAAACGGCATTCTGCTGAGGGGAGTGACCCGCTGTCTTTGTCTCTGTTTTTCGATCCACAGCCCCTGGCTCCGACATTGTGAACCGGTGATGGTAGCGTGGGCATTATCGCTACAACTACCCAGGAACAGTGTTACACAGTTTACTCATTACTGATGAAACTGATCAAAATGTCTTCATCTTCTTCCATGAACTAGTATGAAGTGAATTTTCCCTTGTACTAGACTTGCACATTAAAAAAAAAAAGTACAGGCTTGATGTTGTACAGTCCACCAAAAGTTTGTATGTCTTCACCAAAAATTAGTGGTACTCTAGCATGGTATTATTTGTTCTTCTTTAGAAGATGTAAGTTGGGGCTGGTGAGATGGCTTAGCACTTCCCACCAAGCCTGAGAGGCCCTGGGTTGGATCCTCACAACCCACATTGTGAAAACAAAGAACTGACTCCAGTTACCTTCTGATCTCCACGTGTGCGCTGTGATACTCACACCACACACAGACACAGACATACAGAAAGGGATTAATTAAACTGTCGGCTTGGGGCTGGAGCTCATGTTCTACAAGCACACATGTAAAAAGTGGAGCATAGCTGTATGTGCCTGCCACCTCAGCATTGGAAGTCAGAAACAAGCAAATCCCCAGAGCTTGTTGGCCGTTTGTTTAGCCCTGCTGAAATGGCCTGCACTCAGCTCAGTGAGAGACTCTGTCTCAAGGCAATAAGGTGGGGGCATGAGAGGAGAAGACACCCAATATCCAGCTCTGGCCTCTGCATGGAAATGTACATGATGAGCACTTGCACATGCACGTGCATACATCTCACACACACACACACACACACACACACACACACACACACACGTTAACTTGGGGAGCTGGAGAAATGGCTCAGGGTGTAAAGTGCTTGCTGTATAAGTATGAGGACCTTAACTCGGATTTTTAACACCATGATAAAAAGGGCCCTGCAGTGTATCTGGGACCCCAGCACTGAGGAGGTAGAAGCTTGCTGGCAAGCCAGTTTATCCAGATTTCGAAGCTCCAGGTTCAGTGAGAAACGCCATCTCAAAATATAAGGTGGAGCAGTGGTTGAGGAAGACATCAGTGTCAGCCTCTGGTCCCCACATGCATGCATTAACCACTTGTTCCACCAGCAGAAAATCTGTCACACCACCGTTCAGTTGCAGTTATCCACCTTGTCCCCATGGAAGCACTTTAAACAGACTGAAATCAAGACACTGTGATTTTAAGAACTCCCTTCCCTGCCCATGCCAATCCTGTCGTAAGGAAACAAGGTTAGCTCAGCACTGCTTGCTGTCAGCAAAGCCACTCTGTTTGCCTTGAGAGGTGTCTGAGCCATCTGTTCCTCCCCCAATGCCAAGGCTAAAACACCATGCTCACCAGTTTTGAGAATTTACTTCTTACCTTTGAACAAATCAGATTTATTGCATGGGGAAATAAACTTTCTTTTATTTTTATTAATAATGCATGATAGGTTCTGGCAGATCTTTGAATATGGATGCACCCATCAATAAATACACATGTTTAAACTGGCCATGGTGGCACGCACTCTGGTAGTGATCCCAACACTTGGCAGGTAGAGGCAAGAGAATCGGGAATTCAAGTTTACATAGCCTAAGCTACATAAAACATGATCTAAATCAAAAACAACAAATGTTTATGGTTTGCCAGGGCTCTGATTGGACCGTAACTTGAGAAGTAAGAAAACATGAGGATGTTATCTCAGGGCCACTACGCCATGTGTCCATCACTGTGTTTGATGATATTTCCCTTGACATCCTTACTCCTAACATGGGTGATAAGCACCAAGGCAGAGTCCAAAACATCAGTCGCACTCGGGGGCTTGATGCAAATGGGTCATGCATTGTAAGGAAAAGCTAGATGAGTGATATGGTTTGAAGATGTCTCCCAAGTCTGTGTCCTGAACACTGAATCCCAAGCGCAACAGTATTGAGAGGTGGAACTGCGAAGGGATGGTTAAATAGCGAGGACTCTGGTCTCATGAGTGGATTAACACTGTGACCTGCTTGTGGGCTTCTGATAAAACCATAACTATGCTCAATTTCCTCTCTCTGTATTTCTATGCACCCACTTGCCTTTCGGCCACACCAAGACATTGCACAAAAGACCTTGCTAGGTTCCAGCACCATACTCTTGTGGTTTCTGGCCTCCTGGGTCAGAGAAGACATTCTTTATAAATTATTCAATCTGCGGTGTTCTGTGGTCCCAGCAAAAGACAAACGAGGATGGTGACCATCTAGAAAGAAAATACATCAAGATAGACTAGAGCCAGATAGCAACTATTCTAGTCTGGCATGGGTGCCTAACAGACATCAGCAGGAAGGCGTGGAGTGCCAGGAGCTGCCTGTATTCCAACCCACGCATCTGTGATCCCAGCTATTGGGAAATGGAAGCAGGAGGCTCAGGAGTGGGCTTCAGATTTTGAAGACAAGGACCAAAAGGGAATGGCAAAGTGTCTAGGACAGGTCTGTTCACCTCACAACACTGTCACAGCTTTGGTTTTCTCTTGTGTAGCTTGTGTTTTGTGCTTCAGGAGTTTTAGATTCCTGTCTGCAGGAAGCTGACCTTCCAATAGGAGGTCTTCGGAGCTCTGTGATTTATATGCTCTCCTCACACAAATCCTAATTGAACCCCATAGAACGCTTTCTCCTGTTTGGTTTGGATTATATTTACAAAAATTGCTAGGAAAACACCACAGTGGCTCTCTCCCAGACAGTATACCACAAAGCAATATCCTAAGTGCAGGCTTCCTTCGTGTCCACACAGGAAGCAAGTGCGGTTATCCTTCAGTGTTTTTAGCAATCTGGGGTGAGCACTGACGAAAGGAATGCCAAAGACACCTTGATCAGGAAACAGAAGCATTAGGAAGTTGTGAAGAATTTGACATGGTAGATTTCACATCTCTTAAATGCTTAGGAAATGAACTCTGTCTTTTGTTTCCCTCTGTTTGTTTTTGTTTTGAATTCCTTAACTAAAGAGTTCCTGTGTGGCTGTATGATTCTGTTTTTATATTACTGGAAAAAAGGCCAAGCTGGAGAGGCAGACAATAGCCATGTCCAGGAGCCGAGGGTGACAGGCACACATGGCCTCAAAGGGTTGATTTCTGTTTTGTTTTGTTTTGTTTTGGTTGATATAACTATTAAGCAACTGAATTTTGGTGGTAATTACATCAATGGAACTTTATACTGAAAAGGGTAATTTTCCTATAATAAATTTTAAAATTTTTATTTATTTTTTATTTATTTATTTTTTTATTTTTTGGTTTTTCGAGACAGGGTTTTTCTGTGTAGCTTTGCGCCTTTCCTGGAACTCACTTGGTAGCCCAGGCTGGCCTCGAACTTACAGAGATCCGCCTGGCTCTGCCTCCCGAGTGCTGGGATTAAAGGCGTGCGCCACCACCGCCCGGCTTAAAATTTTTAATGTGATGTCTGAAGGTGGTGCTCTGGTGACCTGACTGCCTTCTCTGCCAACTCCGTTTTTCTTCCTAGCGTTACTGGTAAGCATTATTTTGGCTTTTAATTCAGTTATCAAAAACCATTGTAAAATGTGCAGTTGCCTTAGGAATTAGAATCCCCCTTTTTGTGTGTGGGGGGCAAATGTCATCCCTCCCATGTTTCAATGTCCTTGAGATCTCAGTGGAACATTTCAGAACACAGAGCTATAAGCCAGATGAATACTTCCCCTTTTCTAGCATGCCCTGGTACCAATATCCAAAAATTTGTATTTTAATGGGTATTATTAATGTCTTGGTGCATTTACTTATTCATACATTTCATGATAAGTAAATTTAACAGTTAAATTCTTAGATTCACCTAATAAATGCAATAATCAAGGTCTTGAAAAAGTAACAGATGATTCTATGACAGGATTCTGTAACACAGAAATGTCAATGGTGAGTTATCCTCCTGTACAAATCACCTCCAGCTCTCAGCTCTGCCCCTATAAACAGCCTGCATGCAGGAATAGGTGTTTCCAACAGTGCATCAAGGGGAACCCTCCAATTGTGTAGCTCATGCATCCTCATCATGTACCGGATGCTTTTAATATAAAAGTATTCATTCTGGCCGGGCGGTGGTGGTGCACGCCTTTAATCCCAGCACTCGGGAGGCAGAGTCAGGCGGATCTCTGTGAGTTCGAGGCCAGCCTGGGCTACCAAGTGAGTTCCAGGAAAGGCGCAAAGCTACACAGAGAAACCCCGTCTCGAAAAACCAAAAAAAAAAAAGTATTCATTCTGAATACTAGTAAACTTTGCCAACTTTATACTAACTAGAGTCACCTAGGAAGAGGGAACTTCAATTGAGGAATTACCTCTATCCGACTGACCTCTTCAAGTCCCTCTGTGAGGCACTTTCTTATTAATGGTTGATGGGGAAGGGCCAGCCCACTTGGAGTGTGCCATTCTAGGCAGGAGGTCTTGGGTTGTATCAGAAAGCACACTGAGCAAGCCGTAGAAAACAGGCTAAGAAGCAACATTCCCTCTTGGCCTCTGCTTCAGTTCCTGCCCCCAGGTTCCTGCTTGAAGTTTCTGCCCTAACTTCCCTCAGTGATGGAGTGTGACCTGAGAGATGTAGGATGAAATAAACCCTTTCCTTCCCGTTGGCTTTGGTCAGTGTTTTGTCACAGCAAGAGAGGAATCTAATTAGTACCTTCTGCTTTTCAGATCTGTTCACAATTTACCCTCAGCATTCATATATGATTAGGATCAGGGTGTTTTCCTATATCTCACCTCTAATTCCTATTCTCCTTCATCATTGTTTTCCCCTGACTTCATAACAGTCCTTGTGGACTGTCTGATTCTTCTACACTCTATTATATTTCTTATGGTATTTGGGTTCATTTGCATAGTTAAGCTATTTAAAGTTTTCTAACATAGTTATGAAAAGGGGTAAGTATTACTGGATGGTGGCATTTGACTGACTACAGTTATCCAGCAAAAATTCCCTGGAAGAACCTTGCAATAAGACACCTGAAAATTTTAAGTGTATAGCGAGAACTGATCACATTTTTTTTCTTTGTTTGGGTGGAACTCAAGTTTCAAAGTTTCTGACAAAGACTGTAGACCTCTACAAGTGCAAGAAAAAAAGCCTTTGCCCAGAAATTCTGCTTGGCTTCTCCCTCTCAAGGCACCCATCGCCTACTGACGGCAGACCCGGTTTTTCTTTGCCTTGTCTCTAGTCCCGTCCTTGCTATCCCTGCAAGCACACTTCGACCCTCTTGTTTGGCTTTCCTTTTGTGTTTCTGTGATAAACACCATGACCAAAGCAACTTGAGAAAGGAAAGGGTCTCTTCGACTTGTACTTCCAGGTAACCGTTCATCCTTGAGGAAGGGTAGGGCAGGAACTCAAACAGGAACAAAATCATGGAGGAACACTCTTTACTGGCTCACGCTCAGTCGGCTTTCTTATACAACCAAGGCCCACGTGCCCGGTGGTGGCACCAGCCACCACAGCCTGGACTTTCCCCTGTCAATCAACAATCAAGACAATTCTTCAGAGACATTGTCAACGGCTAATCTAACCTTGACGGTTCCTCATCTGAGATTCCCTCTTCCCAGGTGACTCTTGGTTGGGTCAAGTTGACAATAAAACTAAAACTAACCAGGATGCCTCTTCATTCCTGGACCACAGTCAGTAGCCTTTGGATTTTGACCATAAAAACTACTCAGTAAACATTGGGAGGGTAGATGGATGGAAAGGAAGTTGGAGAGAGAAGAAAGAAGAGAATGGAAATAAGAAAGAAAAGAAATGATCGTGTAGTCATTTTTAATATTCTGTGGGCAGAGCACTTACAAATCAGAAATGACATGCTCTGAAGAATTTAAATACATGACTATTTGGGTGGGAGAGTGAAGCCAAACAATAAACTCTCCCCTCCCCAAATCCCCAAGCATCCCACTATTCATAAGGATAGTCAATATTTGATGATTAGCAGTATTTAATATCCTCCTGGGCTGGAGCAACAGCTCAGCAGTTAAGAGGACTTAGCTGCTTTTGCAGAGGACCTGAGTTTGGTTCCCAGTGCCCCCATGGCAGTTCACAACCATTGGTCATTCCAGTTTTCGGAGGATCTGATACCCTCTTCTGGCCTTTGTCAGTGTCAAGCATGCACATGGTGCACATGCGTGCATGCAGGTAAAATAGTCATACATACATATATAAATCTTTAAAAAAGCAATAGCCTTCAACCAAAGGTAGAGAAACAAAATGAATTCTCCCATGGTCCTTTGGGAAGGCAATGAGACACCAGTAGCCTTTTACTGAGAACCCCCCTCATTCCCCTTGCACAAGCGTCTCTGTAAAACCCTCACATCTACGACAGAGTGAATCACTGTGACCCTCCCCAGGAACAAGTACCCAATTTCCTGATCTTTCAAATTAGAAATCCTCCCAGATCTTTTCTTCCGGAGACTAAGTTTTCACCTGCCTGAAGTCTGAAACCCTGTCTCGAAAAACCAAAAAAAAATCATGCTACCAAGACAGAGGCAGCCTGGCTTGTGAAGGGATACACAGGCTAAAATGACACGTTTCAAGAGAGAAACACAATTGTTAAATCACTGCTCTTGGTAGAAATGGAATTCAATTCTGTTCACACTGACCTCTGTTGATCATAGTTCTTTCAGTTAATAGTTTTTTTCTCACCTGCTACTATTTATTGCCAGTGACAAGGCAGTAGACATTTATCATGTTTATACAGGTGAGTGTTTTTGGCTTTGCTGATGGGAGTAGGTCCCATAAAACAGATTCGTGTGTGTGTGTGTGTGTGTGTGTGTGTGTGTGTGTGTGTGTGTGTGTAGGGGTGTTATTAACTACTGGCAGTGCCTTGGAGAGTTTGCTTGCTGGAGTTGTATACTGTGGCCTAAGCTTGGCCTACTCAACCTTCCTTAGGGGCAGCCAACTGAGACAGGCTCTATCTGTCTTTGCCTCATGGAAAACTGCTCATTTCAGCCAGGTAGAAAGCCAGTTACCCATGGCAACAGCTTCATAGATGCTCTGTAGGGACAGAGAAACCCTTTCCTACCATCTTCAGCCAAAGCACAAAATGAACACTTACCACACAGAGGACAACAGTCCTCCCATCCTCTGAGGATTATAAAAAAAAAAAAGGGTAGCCAATGATGCTGTAGCCAGAGACCACAAACACCCATACAGGGGTACCAATGATGCTGTAGCCAAAGACCAGAAACACCCATACAGTACCAACGCTCTGTTGACCAAGGATGGCGTCTTTTTAAAGTGTCTTTGTTAGATGATCAATGTGTCATCATGGTTGCCCAACCAATCAGCTCTGCTGATAAGCAGGAAGACACTCCAAGGCCACACACACATCACTGGGGAATCCAGCAGGACCTGTGAGTCAAGGTATAAAGTTTACGGTGGCAAAGCATCAGTAGCCCTGTGTGTCTTTGTTATGGAAAAAAAAATCAGACATTTTTTCAATAGCCAGTTATAATCATGATGGTGTGCCACAAAATAATAAGAAAATAAAAATGAAGAATTTTCAGCAGAATTAGTTTATTTTTACAACTAATGTCTTTGTTTTGTTTGTTTCTCAGCAGGTAACCCAGACTTCAAATTCCCAATTCCCCTGCCTCAGCCTCTTCAGTGGTGGGATTACAAACATGTACCATCATGCTGGGCTTCAATTAAATATCATTAATAAAGCCAAATGTGGTCTCTGCAGGTGAATTTCTTGCTGTTCCAATCCTTAAATAAAATGTGCTCACACTAAACTGACTGCACAAGCAGTAAAAGACCCATATTCCAAGACGTGGAGCAACTGCCAACCCACTAGTATGTGGGACTCGGATTGAACAATCTACTCACTTTGATTGGAAGATGCTAACAGATAGGAGAGATGCTTATAACTGTACCTTCTTTCGGTACCCACCCAAATCAGCGGTGGAGAGTCATACTCTCGCCTGCACCTGCCCTGCTATTAGAGCGAGGATTCTTGGCCCGGTTTGGACTCCTTGGTGCCAGCTAACCATGCTATCTGCACCAGCACCACTGGGCTGCAGGGATATGGAGATGGAAAGTCAGGCAGATGGCCGTCGGCAAGCATCTACATGCCTGAGAGCTCCATGCCAACCAGGTCTTAGAGTGATGGCTCACTGGACTAAATTATAAGGGGAGGTATTAGACATGTAAGTGCACCCTCAGTTCCCAGTCAGCCAATCACTGGCTTTTCTTTTTAGTGAACAACTCCCTTCCCTTCCCCCTTCCCTCTTTTCCTTCCATCCCCTCCCCTCTCCTCTTCTACCCTCTTTGCCTCCCCTCCCCTCTCCTTCCCTTCCCTCCTGCTCCCTCTCTCTGCCCCCTCCCTATCCCCATTCCCTCATTTTGTAGCTACTCTGGGCCTGGAACTTCTAACCAGCTCAGGCTGGCTCCACATACTCATTCTCTGGCTTCAGGCCTGAGTGGATGGGTTAACAAAGGAACATCACCATACTTACCAACGTGGTGGTATTTTGTTTATGGTCTAACAAATAAAGCTTGCCTGAAGATCAGAGTGTGGACCTAAGCCACTAGTTAGCCATAGAGGCCAGGCCGTGATGGCGCACACCTTTAATCCCAGCACTCGGGAGGCAGAGGCAGGTGGATCTCTGTGAGTTCAAGGCCACACTGCGCTACACAAGACTGATTTCAGTCTAAACGAGAAAGCAGAGCCAGGCAGTGGTGGCATACACCTTTGATCCCAGCACTCAGGATCTCATGCCTCTAATCCCAGCATTAGGGAGGAGGAAACAGGAAGTGATATGGCTGGGCAGAGGGAGGATTATAAAGCAGGAGGAGACAGGAGCACAGGCCCTTTTGGCTGAGACTTCTGCAGAGGTAAGAACTAGTGGCTGGCTACTTTGCTTCTCTGATCTTTCAGCTTTCACCCTGATATCTGACCCCAGGTTTTTATTATTAAGACCAATTATTATTTGCACTACACACCAACAATGGACACTTGCAAGAAATTAAATTAATCTTATGGATACATTTGAATCTTTCTCTATTCCCTCTCTTTATTCTTCCTTCATTTGGTGTTGATTGGTGCCATGTGTGTTTTGTATGCTTTCTCTACTTATGAACATTAGTAACAGTGCAGGTTTATATACCTCAAACTTTAAGTAGAATCATACTGGTAATGACGCATCAATTTGTAGCTTATACTTGTACAAACTGTTTTTGAGATTTGCATAAATGACGGTCTTGTTTATTGTTATAGTTTTGTTGTGTTCCATTGAATCAGCCAATTAATTAACCATTCCTTTGAGGGACCTTGACATTCTTTTCCATTTTAGGCTGGCATCAATGCTGTCCAGTGTATTTTGACAGGTCCTGTGTGCATAGATAGGAGCCGTTCACTGGAGTGTATGTCAAGAGTGTGTTCGCTTCATAATCTTTGCTTTCCTCATGGCCCTGCCTAGCTGGCTGACTTTCACTGACATCAGCAGTATTTGAGAATCTCTGCTGCTCACCACCACTGACTAGTGTAGGCTTTTAAAACCTTTCCAATCAGGTAAGTTGAGAAACAGTGTCTCTTTGTTGTTTTAATTGGCATTTCCCTGATTATCCACAAGACTGAACATCTTTTCCCTATTAACTATTCACTTTTCATCTTCTGGGAATTACCATGTCATATCTGGTTCGTTTTATATTGTGTTATTACATTACATCATTTGTTTTTGTTTTACTGATTAGTAGGAATTAAGTGTTCTAAGGAAAGAATACTAATGCTGTGTCTCTCTGTGTCATACATGCCTTCCCATCCCGGGCCTTGCCTTTGACTTATTTATTTGTTTAAGTACTTGCTTGTTCTCAGGGTGGCCAGGGTCACTTATCTTTTCTTCCATAATTTGAGCTTTAAATGCCTGTTTAACCAATGCTTCTGAGGCTGAAAACAAAACATAACACCGAAACCTCTGGCCAGGCATGGTGCATGCCTGCAATCCCAGAATCCCTGAGGCTGAAGCTGCGTGATCATGAGTTCTAGGACAGCCTGGACTCACAGCAAATTCGATGAGTGCCTGGACTATAAAGAAGGACCTGGTCTCAAAAAGGAGAAAAACAATGGACAGATAAGGGGAAAGGAGAGCTTTCCTAAGATCAAGCTCAAAGAAATCTACACACCAACCTAAAATGTTGTAAATCAAATCGAATTTTTATCAATTTACTCATTGTCTGTGATGTTTTGAAGTGTTTAGTCGATTGTTCTAGCACCTTTGACTGCACAGTCTACCTCTTCCCAAGGACGTAAATTCCTGCAGTGTACCCCCCAGCTGTGTGCTCTCCTTACCCTCAGGAACAATACCACATTGTCATGCTGACGGCCATCTCAGAGGACTCATATCTCACTCTGGCAACATGTGCTTCTTCTCGACAGATTACCTACATAGTGTGAGAGATAGGCCTTCTGTGGACGCATGCACGTGCCACTGTGACCATTTGAGTCTTGTTGCAGGGAATGTGCAAAGGTCAAGTTAGAACGCCATATGAAACACAGCCACTTTATCGGGAACATAATGTATTCTTCAATGTATTTAAAGGCTTTCTCAGTGTCTTTCAATAAAGCTTTATGCCACTCTCCATAAAGGTCTTTTTTTTTCAAAGATTTATTCTGCATTCCTAATTATTTTTTTGTTCTACTGTAAGTAGTATCTTTTGTCCAGTTAATGTATGTCTTTGGCTGCTGGTGATAGAAGGAAAAGTTAATTGCTGTGCTTTTCACTTACTTCTCCTGTCTTTTTCCTGATTATACATTTCCTTGCAATTTTCCTATGCCCAACAACATTGTCTTTTATCTTCTGTTCTTATTTTGCTATGCTAGCTGGGATTGGATAAAATGAATGTTTAATAGAAAAGTTGGTAGCCGAAAAACCGCCTCTGTCTGAGACTATAAAGAGAATATTTAAGAATTTTGGGAAAAGCTAAGTGTTACCAAATACAACGAGGTTTGCTTTCGCCTGATTCAGAATGTATGGAGGGTTTGTTTTGAGCACAATAGGCATTTCTAGTCATCTCGAAAATCACTATACATCACTTATTATTTCCATTTCCCAGCGTGCCTATGGCTGGGCTGCTGCTCACAAAGGACAAGTCAAAAATAATATAGATCTTATTAATTTTGGGCACAGTTGGCCAATTTCATATTATTCACAAATGTCACACTGAACAGAACAAATAAATGTACACACGGTCATCAAATGCAGCAGACTGGAGCGAGAAATCCAGATGCGAAGCAGAAAGTGCAATTCTAAAACTATTCTGCATTCAGGTCCTAGACTGGTTCCCTTTGGGGTCCTTACATTTTGTCTGCAAAATTAAAAGGGGGCACTCAGCAGCGTGGAGAGGTTGTTTGTGGGTAGCAGTAAGAAATCAGGGTTAGGTGCTGGAGTGGATAGAGAGCTGGGGGGGGGTGTCTTCACTTTTAGTGCCTTGAGGCACTAAAATGCCAAGAAGGCTCTTATTACAGTGACTACCCAGCTCAAGGAAACTATCATTGCTTTGTTAGAACCAGTGGCACCTTCTACAATACGCTGCCCGAGAACATTTTTGTTGTGGTTTCCCTACAACAAGAAGCAAAACAGTTTAAAGCCCCTGCCCAAATGCATTCTATTCAAAGGGTACATTACAATTTAAACCATTTAAAAAATCTACAATTTAATAGGGAGTTTCAAGTATATTTTAAAGACACTCCATTAAAGTAAGTAAAGACTAAAGCAAAATTTTAAACCAAGTTTTTACTGTATCAGCATAATTGACTGCGGGGTCTCTTTAAAGACTTCCGCTTTGTGTGTTGCACAGTCTTAGTAAGTGGCACTAAGCACCTCCTAGTAACAGAAAAACAATTGTTTTGACACCATGGGGTAAATAACCCATTTTACGATGGTATTTTCCAGGATCTCATTTGTTGAATGGACAAGTTAGGATTTGTGGAGCTGAAGGAAGGAAGTGATGAACTTCAGAATAGGCCTGGAGTGCTTAAATAGTGTCCTTTCCATTACGCTGATTGCTAGTTCATTGACAACACAACTCAGAAGGACTCTGTTCCCAGGCCTCCCTGAGCTGAACCGAGAACCTGGCTGCCAAACTCTGCGGAGATCTGGCCCAGGAGCTCTCGCCGCTTTAAGGCCTTGGGCCCGCCCACCAGAAGGCCCGACCGCGCGAGGTCTGCCGGGAGTTGTAGTTCCAGGCCGTAGCACCTCATGACTCGTCCCCCCACCCCCACCCCCTTTTCACTGCCGCCCAGCAGACCACAGACTCTGAAACCGCTGCAGATTGAGCATTGATGACTTCAAGGTATAAACTGAGAGACATTTTCTTTAATCGGAGGATCTGGGCACCGCGGATGATGCTTAGAAAGAGTTTGGAGGGAGAGCAAGCGAAACGCATGCGCCTGGGTGCCTTTGAGGGGCCGCAGCTCCGCCTGTGATTCTCCCAGAGCTGTGGTGCAGGGGCCTTAGGCCCTGTGGTACAAGTTTGTGATAATATGGTTAGTAGGTCGCGAAGTTAACCGACAAAGGCAGACGGTGGTCAGGAAGTTTTCTTGCACCCCATCCTGACTTCCAGGACAACCCCACCTCCTCTCTTCTCCCAGTTTGCAGAATTGCAGTTTTCCCCATACCCCACCCCTTCATCTCTCCGTGGGAAGGCTTTCCCTGCCGTTGTGAAATCCACTAGAGCTCCTCAGCCAAGGCCTTTGAGCCTGCCTGGAATTCAAACTGCCCCTTCTTGCCAGCTCTAGGTCATTCCAGGCAGCAAAAGGCTCCGGGCGCTGGCTCCACAGGAGGTGCTACTGTCAGATCTCCAGAGTCGCGATTACCCTGACTCCTCCTCCGGCAAACTGCAAACTGCAAACCGGCCAGGTAGATTAGATACATATTAGACGTCCTTGATTCTTAAAGGGCCTTTCATAGCTTCTTGTGCTCTTTGAGGTGGCATCATTATACAAAAGGACAGGTGAGAATCTATGACTACTGTAGTCAGGGCCAGAACCCTCGAACTGAGAGCTATAGGAGGAGTTCTAAAGTTGCTTTTCCATCGTGTCCACATAGACAGAAGTAAAGGTGACCAGCTGTACCTGATGTTAGCTGCCTTTCTGAATGGCCAGTCTAGACCACAGCCACCCTTCAATTATTGAGCAATTGCCCTTTGGTGAGTGACTCCTTCCAGCAAACACAGAGGGTTTTGCCTAGAGAGATGCTTAAGATTGAGCCAATACGTAGTGCCAGAGGGTGGAAAGATAATCATCAGATTTTTAACTAAGGGAGTAACACCTCGCTGCAGACCAGGTTTTGCTCTAAAGTGTCCTTTATTTCTCGAAGGGAAGAGTGAGCCACACCTTGTCTGCTCTTTCCCATTCTTCAGCGGCTCTTCCTTCTTCCTGGTATCAGCAATGCTAATATAAACGTCAAATCGGCATCTAAGTGGTGAAATGGCCTGGGCCTGTAGCCCATACCTTTAATCTCAGCACTGGGGAGGCAGGCAAATAGATCTCCAAGTTCCAAGTTGGCTTGGTGTGTATAATGAGTTCCAGGTCAGCCAGGGCTGAAAATGAGAAGCTGTCTCAAACAAGAAAGAAAATGAAGTGCAGGAATTCTGTAGCTATCCCTTCAGGTTGCACATAGTGTGTGTCGGGAAATAGGGAGATGAAAACAGAGGCATAGATTATGCAAAATTGGGGGACAAGGAGTACCAAGCTGGTTGGAGGGGGTCTCAGAAATCTGTGTGTGAAGCAGTATTTGCTATGCGGAACTTCTGCTGAGCTTGGAATTGTACCTTCTTTTATCAGCAGAAAAGAAAGGTGTCCCCCATCTCAAAGCCCCACATGAGCTCTGCCTGAGAGGAATAGGGGCTGGTTACTTAGTCTGCCATGGGCACACAATGCTCCCTTCTCCCCGGTGGTCACCTGTTGAAACCGCACTGCTCAGAGACCCTGGCTTTCTGGAAACATCTGTGGAACGCTCTGTGAAAATGCCTTTTGAGTACACGGCACATTCTTTTGAGCCTCTTCTGCACTGGAACATCTTGTTCCTTCAGGGATTGATACTTGGAAACAGCCAGAAGTCATTTGGATGCACGTTTGGAAGACAAGGAAAACTATCATGCTACAGAATCGCTGCTGGTGAAATCTGAGAGATGCTTTGGGGTGTGAATGAAAGGCAGGGCTTCTCACCTTGGAGCGTGGAGATTCTGGGTGTAACGTTTTTGGGGGGTTATGTTTTTAGCTGATGTTGTAATCTCCCAGTGATTCTACAACTCAAAAAAGTCAATGATATAAGGTCCTTTTTCTGTGGGTGGTGGAGAGAAGTCACGGGTCAAGAGAGCAGGGGTCAGGAGTGCAGAGCGCAGGTTGTAGTTTCACCTGTAATTTGATGTGTGGTCACAGTGGTTTCCAGAACTCCCAAAACTTCCATGTCCTTACATGCAAACTGGGTGGGTGAGTTGTGTCTCCAACACTGAGTTGCTCTAGGTTTTAGTTAGGTTTCTATTGCTGTGACGGGAACGCCATGACCAAAAAGCAAGCTGAGGAGGAAAGGGTTTATTTGGCTTATGCTTCCAGATTGTAGTCCATCATTGAAGGAAGTCAGGACAGGAACTCAAACAGGGCAGGAATCTGGAGGCAGGAGATGAGGCAGAGGTCATGGAGGAGTGCTGCCTGCTGGTTTATTCCTCATGATTTGTTCAGCCTGCTTTCTTATAGAGTGGAGGACCACTAGCCCAGGGATGACCCCACCCGCAATGGACTGGGCCCTCCCCCATCAATCACTAATTAATAAAATGCTCTACAGGCTTGCCTGCAGCCTGATGTTTTTCTATTCTCTCACACAATACATCCCAACCCCAGCCTTCCTCCCCTCCGCTGCTCCCAGTTCCCTGCCCCCAGATCCACTGCTCCTCCATTTCCTTTCAGAAAAGAGCATGCCTCCCAATGATTTTATGGAGACATCCTCTCAGATGATTTTAGCTTGTGTGGAGTTGACATAAAACTATCCTGCACACTCTTTAATCCCATAAAATCCAAGCAGAGAAGATTCAGGAAACAACAGCTTGCTTTTGAAAATCAAACATCCCTTGGCCAAGCAGGTAATTCAGCTTTCCCAGGTGACTCTCTCAAATGTCAATCTTCATTTGGATGATTTAGGACTGATGTGCCTGATCACAGACATCAGCATCCTGGTATTGGAACGAGGAGTCTAGAGACATCAAGCAGGCCTAATCAGAGAGGGAAGGCAGAGAGGCTCAAACAGCAGAGGGACTTGTTCAGAATTGTAGGAGGCACAGAGGTCCTTGTGCTCACAGATAAGCACTAGGAGAACCAGGAAGAGTAGCACACAGGGTTGGTTCCTCCAAGCCAACGAATGCACTACCTGGTATCCGCCCAGAAGGCTGGGAGCAGATGGGTGTTCTAGCCCAGGGACTGTCTGTGTGCTGCGTGAGACCCTCTTCCCAGACCCTTATCCTAAGCTTGTTTTTCTCAGTCAAAATGCCAGCGACCTCTGGCCAGGTGACTCCATAAGTGACAGAGAAAGGAAGGGCAGGGTCAAGGTCACTGGTCAGGCTTCCACCGGTAGTGGGAGAGGCTCCATGCTTCTGCCATTCAGGAGAGCAGAAATTCCCTCTCATTATGGAGGTGTCATATGTAGTCAATCTATAGAACCCTTATGGAAGATGTCACGTGTACTTCACAAAGAGCAGTCATGTCTGATCTTTACTTAGCTTATTTTGTTCCTCAAAGACATTTATATGTGCTTTATTGTGCACATGGGATTGGGTTCATTATCACCTGAAAAGTTTTGACCAAACTGTGCTGTGCTTAAATATGCCTGAAATAAATTACTTGGGGTCAGCCTCCTGATGTTTGAACCGACGACCAGCTACTTAGCTATGTTGAACCAAGCTGCCTTCTTGCCTCCCCGGGGTTGTCCCTCTGCTGGCCTTGAAGGTCACAGAGATACACACTCCCCTCCTGTGCACAGCGTGGTACAAAGGGTTGAGGAATAAGAGGGAGTCTGGAAGGGGCAGCAGAATGCTGTTAGGGGCAGAGGCTGTCTTCAGGATTGAGCCTGCACTAACGACTCTGCCATTAGCCATAGAAGACAGGACTCTGGTGACCTTCCGAAGTTGGGGAATAGCTTAGGAGCTACCTGATGGCTGTGGGTTCATTCCCACTCTCTCCCCCCTGAAAGCTTAAACAATTTTTCTAAGGATAAATGTTTGTTGGTATTGATTCCATTGATAAATATGGTTAATTTTTTTTTAGATTCATATTTTAGCATGCGATTTTTTAAATAAAATGATTTAGGAAACACTGGTCCATGGTTACTTAGTTACAGTTAAATAGGAGCGGGTAGTTGTTGGGTACTGTTGCACAGCAGGACCAGTGTAGGTAGTGACTATTAGAAGAGATCTGGGCATGGTGGCACATGCGTACAATCTGAGCACTTGGAAGGCTGAGAGAGGATGATTGCCATGAATTCATGTCCATCTTGGGCTACACAGTGAGTTCCATGCCAGCCTGGACTACAGAGTAAGATCTGATCTCAACAAGCTAAATCTCAAAGAAAAGCATATGAAAGTTTTCATCATAATCAATGGCAAATGTTTGAGGAAATAACGTTTAATCTGATTTAAAAAAGCATTATGCAGGACGGGAGAGATGGTTCAGCAGTCAAGGGCACATGCTGCTCTTGCAGATGACCCAGGTGGTATACCACAAGGTGGTTTGCAACTGTCTTTAACTCCAGTTTCTGGGATCCCATACCCTCTTCTGGCTTCTGAGGGCACCAGACACACAGAGTGCACATACACACATGCAGGCAAATGATCAAACACATAAAATAAAAGAAACTATAAAGTAGTATGTAAGCATTATGCACATCTTATGTTTTTAAGGTAGCGACCTAAAATGTGCACCTTGGTTCTCAATCATATTCCTCTATCTACATATATTCTCTTTAGTAGGTAATTGTCCTGAAAATAGAACAAATATCAATACATTTTTCAGCCTTTTTCATTATCAACCATTGTGTTTGGAGGCATAAAAGCACTCATTATCATGATACAGTCTTGTTTTGTATGTGTCTTTTGTTTTTTAGTCTCTGAAAAATAGTGGACATCAGCCAATCCTGGGCTCTGTTTCCGTGTCAAGGTCTGCTGCTGTGGACCTAGATGAACAGTAACTTTTGGTGTTTCGGGTCTGCTCAGGTGAAATGTGTACCTATGCTCTTTGTTCCTCCTTCTCCCCTCTTCCCCCTTCCCTCCTCCTTGCCTTCTTTTTCCATTCCTCATCTGTGAGAGGAGGGAGAGAAGAGAAAAGTACAGAATGATGCTCTTCAATCTTAAGGAGCATACAAACTTGAGATAAAGGTTTCCCACTTAAGGAAGCAAATGGCTGAGTGCTTAGTCACTTGCTAAAAACTAAAACTCCCAAGGCAAGGAAGCAGAAGGGGTGGGGGTGGGGGTGGGGTGGGAAGCATTCCCTGGTTTTCATGCTCCATAATGAGAGGGAATTTCTGCTCTCCTGAAAGGCAGAAGCATGGAGCCTCTCCCACTACGGGTGGAAGCCTGACCAGTGACCTTGACCCTGCCCTTCCTTTCTCTGTCACTTATGGAGTCACCTGGCCATAGGTCGCTGGCATTGTTTCTGCTCCATAATGAGAGACCATGCAGCTTTTGTTTTATGTAGGGAAGCCAGAGGTTTTGCAGGGTAATCAAAGATTGGGGAGGGCTTTCAGAAAATCTGTTTGGCTCCAGATCAAGCTGGAGTGTCCAGGTCAGCTTCATCAATAAGTAAAATTGAAATGTTGACCTTTATTGGCCTGCTGTCTGGCTTTACCTCTCAGCAAACTCCAAACTCTGAAAGAGAAAACAGACTGCTTTGTTGTTGTTGTTGTTTTGCTTTGGCCTCTCCATCCCATCCCAAGCCAGGGAAGAAAATCTTGAGGTGGGTCAGTCTAGAAGGAGCGCTGGGTCTGGGGTCATCACTAAATGGGAGCCGGCACTGGTTAGTGTTTGTCAACTCCACAGGAGCTGAGGTCCTCTGAAAAGGTCAACTGGAAAATACCCCATCAGATTGGCTGGTGGGCAAGCCTGTGGGTTGTTTTCTTGATTGACTCTGATGTGGGAGGGTCCAGCCCACTTGGGTGGTGCCACCCCTGGTCTTGAGTTGTATAAGAAAGCAGGCTGAATAAGCCAGGAGGAGCAAGCCAGTAAGAAGTATTTCCCTACAGTCTCTGCTTCAGTTTCTGCTTCTAGGTTCCTTACTTCCCTCAGTGATGGACCATGACCTGGGATGCGAAAGCCAATAAGCCCTCCCTCAAGTTGCTTCTGGTCATGGTGTTTATCACAGCAATAGAAAGCAAAGTAGGGCAGAGCCCCAGGATGTTTCTGTCACAGGACCTGAAGCAGCCACTACTGCTTTAGAGGGCTTAAAAATAAGTACAGTCTCCCAAACTCAAAAAGGTCCGGATAGCTGTGGTGGTTTGAAAGAAAATATCCCCCAAAGGTAGTGTCACTATTAGGAGGTATGAACTTTTTGGAGTAGGTGTGGTCTTATAGGAAATGTGTCATTGGAGGCAGGCTTTGAGGTCTCATATATGCTCAAGATACTGCCCAGTGTCTCAGTCTACTTCCTGTTGCCTGCAAATCAAGATGTAGCAGCTCATTCTCCAGCACCATGTCTGCCTGTACACCACCATGTCCCACCATGATGATAATGGACTGAATCTCTAAACTGTAAGTGCACCACCACAATTAAGCGTTTTCCTTTATAAGAGTTGCCATGGCCATGGTGTCTCTTCACAGCAGTAGAAACCCTAACTAAGACAATACCCTAGAGCCAGCCTTGGAGAGAGAAAGGGCTGTCTGGAAGACACCTCTCTTAGTCTGTACAGTGGGTAGTCAGGATAGCCAAAGAGTCATGACATGAGACACACAAGAGCTTCCAGAACTAACTCCTCCTGACTACCTGGATGTGAGCTGGCTGTCTCTGATGCAAGCTGTTTTCTCTTTCCGGAATTCCTTCTCTCCATTGTTTTCACCTACAAGGTGAAAGGAGAGGGTCATTGTCCCTGAAGACAATGCTTCTGCCCCTGAATTAAATGCTTTTCATCTTTCTGTTAATTCCTATCCATCATTCCAGACTCTTAGACACCTGCTTCCCGCGAGCCTCTCCCTGCATTCCTTCCACATCCGGGTGTATTTGGATGTTCATCTGTTCCCCACCATGGCCTTAGCAGCTTTACAGTTGTGCTGTCAGTCACAGGGCTTAAAGCCCTCCACCAAGGCACCTTCATCTCCAGAGCATCTCTACACTTGCTTCTTATTCCAGCTGTGCCCAGCTGTACCATGCAGCCTGCCTCAAAAACTCTTCCTTCCACCTCTTAGTTTTATTTGAAAAGCTTCTGTGTGTGTGTGTGTGTGTGTGTGTGTGTGTGTGTGTGTGTGTGTGTCCGTCCCCTTCAGAAGCCTCCTTGACTGCAGAAAGAATTTATTGCCCCTTTACCCTCCATCTTTAACTCTGATGTAGCTGGAGAGCTTCCCTCCAGGTCCCACCAAGCCCTAGCAGTCCTGTAGCCCACTTATAAAATAAACACACAGTCTCTTATATTACTTATAAACTGTATGGCTGTGGCAGGCTTCCTGTTATCTACTTCTTCTATCTTAAATTAACCCATTTCTATTAATCTATAAGTTGCCACGTGGCTCGTGGCTTACTGGTACCTAACATCTCGCTTGTCATGGCAGCGACTGGCAGGTCTCTCCCTATGCCTTCCTGTTCCCTCAATTCTCTTCTCTGTTAGTCCCGCCTATACTTCCTGCCTAGCTACTGGCCAATCAGTGTTTTATTTATTAACCAATCAGAGCAACACATTTGCCATACAGAACATCCCACAGCACTCTGGAAATGTAAACTTTACCTACTTTGACATTTAATACCTTCTATTGAAAGGTTTGTTTATTCATTGATCCCTTGAACTTAAGATTCTTCTACCACAGTCCGTCCTTCTTTCCTTTCATTTTACCCTTTAACTTGGAACCTAATAGATACTCAAGAAGCGTTGAATGGATGGATTATATTGTTTCTTTACACTTATGTCCCTTCTGCCTTTTTTATTAAGTCTTTGAGGTTAGGAAACTGGCTCATTGTATCTTATTCCTAATTGCTGGTATAGTGCCTGATAATGGCACCAATGTACTCCACAATGTTTCCAATCTGCTCTATCATTTACAACTTTGAAACCTCAGGCACTTCCTTATTGTCTTCTCTGTCCTTATCTCTAGGTTGTACATATCTCATTGTCCAGTCTTCCATATTTGGCATTCAGCTCCCTGAGGGCAGCCAAAACTATACATCATCCAGATCCCTCACTCCAGTGATGAGATGTCCACTCACATGACCTCCACATCCAGCATCTCATCACACCTAGAATTGCTTTGTATGTGCTTAATGGTACTCACTTCCAAATGACAGGAAGACAGACTTGAAAACATCCTAAAACATTTCATGTTTATGTTGGCTATCGTGTTCTGTACCAGTAGATATGCAGTGCATATTTTCAAATTAATAAAGTTGATGAAACCCACCAAGGGTAATAAGCCCAAAGACAGTACAGAGCAGCAGGGAGATGAAAACCCATGAGGAGAGTGGGGAGCCAGCTCAGGGTCTTCTCCAGGCACCAGGAGACATCAAGTCTAAACATACGCCTTTCAACTGCAGAACATCAAGATCCTTCTGGTTCAGCCATAGCCACATAGAAAGGAGCAGTCTTTAGATCAAAATCCCTTAACAGTCGTGGAGATGTTCTGTTTGCTTTTTCCCACGGGGAATCATTCACTCCTCCTTTCTCTCTTTCCTTTTCTCTTTTTCCCCTTCCTGCCTTTCCTTCTGCACATCTTTATTGTACATCGACTACATGCTCAGTGCATTCTTCTAAGTGATTCATCAGTTCTCATAACCCTTGTGACAACTCTGAGATGGGGATGTCATATTTTCACTTAAAATATGATGCAACCCCATATTTGGGAGACGGAGGCAAGAGGAACATGAGCTCAAAGCTAACCTAGACTATAGAGTGAGAGCTCATATCAAACAAGCAAAACCTAGAAAAGGAGAAAAGTAACAAACCATAGATTTAAGAAATTGCCCAAGGCCACAGAACCAATAACTGGGGGACACATTTGAATCTAGGTCTTACAAATGACAAAACTTATTTGTCATTGTTTAATTTCATCACTATAGTGTCTCACTATAAAGATCAATGGTTTTTCTGTGACAGAGTCTATAAACAGAATGACAAAGTGAGCTGCGTGGTCCCTGAAAGTGAATACTGACACAGACAAGGTCCTCTATGTCATAGAGGGTCTGAGGATCAACCATAGCTCCTCGAGAGGTCAAGAGTCACTAGAGTTAAGATCTGAAGGACAGATGGGAGTTTGCTGGATCAGGACAAAATCCTGATCTGGACAGAAGTACAGAAAGTGGAGAGGCCCAGCGCAGAAGATGGGAAGAGAAAGGACCTGAGTTCATGTCCCCTTTAGGATCCTGCACACCAACAAGGACTTAACTCCTACTTGGCCCTACCTCCCAAAGTTCCTTCACATCCCAGGAACACCAAGGGCCTATGAGGGACATTTAAGATCTAGCTGTCTATTTTCGAAGTATTCATTTATTCGTGTTTCCAGCTCACATGGAATAATTGTCTTTGCTTTTGCCCAAAAGTACTAAAGTACAAAGGCAAATGTTGTTGAAGGGAATTCACATTTCCGTGTTGGTTTGAGAGAAGCAGTGTGCATCTTGACAGCCAAATGCCACAGTGAAGTGGCCAGCACTGCATGCCTGCTACTCCACTGAACCCAAGAGCTGCGCAAGTGCACTCAGATGCTTCAAGGACCCAACAATCCTAACCATGCTTTCTCATGGGAGGCTTGTGTTGAAAAGGGGGATTGTCGTTGGTCACTTCCACCGTATCCACCAAATGTAAATAATTTTATTATGATACCAGTCACAAAATCTGAAGTCAATTTAAAACCATGATTTCATGAGCCACTCCAAATCCCCCAATTATATTATGACTAAGGTGGTGGGTCCACAGGGAATCTATTACACCATTTCCCTTAAATTTGATTAAGTTATGCATTTTCCATACTCATTTATTTTTAATTAGTAACAGATTGTATGTTCCAAGTAGCTTTAGGTTCCCAACAAAATTGAACAGAAAGTATAGAAGACTTTTGTAAGTAGCCTTACCCTCTCCCGACCCCACGCCTCTACCCCTACACACTAGAGCCCACCATCCCAGACTATCAACATCCAACACCATGATAGGTTTCTTTTTTCAACTAGGCTTTAAATGTAGGATATACATGTTTTGTCTGTTTAATAAATGTATAGTATTTCACAATTTATCCTACCTTTGCTATGAATTGTGATGATAGAATGTAAAAGGGGTACTCAGTAGGGTACTCAATACAGTCCTGTTGTATGGGTGGTCAAGAAAGGTTTCCCCAGAGAAAACCAACAGGTAAACAGATTTGAATGGTAAGTAGGAATTAGCAAAGTAAAGAGGTCAGCAGAGTGTTAGACAAATGGCAAGTGCCCAGACTCAGGATGAGAAGGAGCCTGGCATATTTTAGGGGCTCAGCAATTGGAGGATGGAACTCAAGCATCAGGTAGAGATAGAACCTGTGTATGTTATAGGCTGTGTTCAAGAGTTCCTTTTGTCTTGACCTAGAGTGATGTGTCACATAGGAAGTGACATAAATAAATTTGGCTTTAAAAGGATGGGCATGACTGCCTGGTGGCAACTTTATGGAGGTTGGAATTAGGGAGCCTGGGTAGGAATATATTGGGCTACACCTGGAAATGATAATAGTGTGCTAAAGTGGTGGCATTTAGAGAAGGAGAAACGTGAGTAGGTCCCATCAGTACTTATGAGATAGGATAACAGGATGTGAATATTGGCCTCATAAACAGAAGAGAGCACTGAGCTGAAAAACTGAATGGAGGATAGCCCATTTGTTGAGCTAGGAGGAGGGCTGGTGACATATCAGGAATTTGCAAGAGCTTAAGAGCTCGTTTTTCCATTTCAGGTAATAACCGTGAGTTAGGTACCAGTCTATATAATTGGCAGCAGGTTCACCCCACCCAACCAAATTCAGTGAGCTTCAAAAGACTGCACTTTCTGCTAGGGATATGGGACCATGGCAGAATACTCCCCCAGCATGCATGAAGCTCAAGGTTCTACCTCCAGCACTGGAGAAATCCCAAAGGAAGGATTGCCCTTTCTGTCCTCTGATAGGATTTCAAGTGTCCACCGTTCTTATCTAGGCACAACGCTTTGGCATATGGACACCCAGAGTTCTCAGTCTTGTTTCTACCTCCTCTCCCACTTATTATTTTTTAATGACTCACTGCAATTCCTACAACAAGTTTCTTCTTTCTGTTCTCTACCTACTCCATAATAGCAGGCTAAGCAGGTTTCTCCAGGTAGCTTCCCCTTCTCCTCCTCTGGGAACTTAAAGTCCAGTATGTCACTGGACAAATGTGTTCTGTCGTAATTGATGGTAGGAGTTCACCCTTCTGATCCATTATCCCAAATCCTGCGTGTCATTGAATGTGGTACTTGTATTCCTCTCTGGCTTCACTCACTTTCCTAAGGGGCTGCAGTAATTTATAGGGACCAGTCTCCAAGTCCCCATGCCCCATTTCAAGGCCTGTACCAAGATAGACTGTGGCATTACTTCCATCTGCTCGTCATCCAAGGCTGCCTCTTCTGTTTCTCTGAGGCCTCTCCATTATTGGATCTCTTCATCTGAAACCAACAGGGAACTGTTGTTTGCATGCATGATGCCAATTCTATCCACACTTACTTTCTCTTGCCTTTCCCTAGTCTTTTATATGTAGCCATCAAAATATCAGTTGAGTTCATGAATGAGCAGGAAAGTGAAAGATAGCAAAAGATACCTTGTTTTATGAGAGATAAAGCTCTAGTTTTTATTCTAGCAAGATAAATTATAATCTTTAAGTTTTATGAATAAAATTGCTATTAATAGTTTGGAAATAGGCTGTTCACTCTAACAGTATACCTGGTTCTCTGTGAAGTCTCTCTTAGTTTGGGTTTCTATTGCTGTGAAGAGACACCATGACCACAGCAACTCTTATAAAGTAAAACATTTAATTGGGGTGGCTCTCTTACAGTTCAGAGGTTCAGTCCATTATCATCATGGCAGAGAGCATGGTGACATGTAGGCAGACATGGTGCTGGAATAGTAGGTAAGAGTCCTAATCCTGCAGGAAGCAGGAAGTTGACTGATGTACTGGGTGGTTTCCTGAGCATAGGAAACCTCAAAGCCCACCTCCACCCTGACATACTTCCTCCAACAAGGCTATACCCACTCCAACAAAGCCATTATTCCTAATCATGCCACTCCCTATGAGATTATGGGAGCCAGTTACATTCAAACTACCACACTAACTGTACATGACACTCTCAAGTGAAGTTTTGCTTCAATATAAATAACATTAAACCAACCCACAGTGAAAAAGTAACATTAAAAATGAAAAGTTAGAATTATTTATCATGTCATGCTGCTGTCACTGATACAGAGAATCAGAGTCCTAGCTCTGGCTGCCTGTGAAGCTAGCCAACTCTTTTTCCTAACCCCTCAGCTCCTCTTCTAAAATTGTGTAGAATGACCATTATTTTAGCCTCCATGGTACCATATTACTATTGCACTGGACATTTTGGTCATACTTCAGATTTGCAAAATGCATGGCAATCACACTCATTAGTATTTCTCCAAAGCCCTCCTATGAGGTGGTTCAGCAGTATTGAAGCCAAGCATAAAAATAAGTATGCACTTACCAGGAAGATGCTGAGAGGATCCAAATGAAATGCCAATGAGCGATAATGCACACCATTCAAAATGCTAGCTTCCCCAGATGCACAGCAGCAGAACTGTCAAAACCCTCTTCCATCTGATCTGAATCCCCAATCTCAGAAAATAATTATTTTATGAGTTCTTACTTACAATGTTAGGGTTTATGCTACTATTTGAAAACTGCATATTCAGATGTTTAAGTTTATAAAGGCAATATTTAAAACTCAGCATCTTAAATATACTCTTTCACTTGTGTCCCCTTATGGCAAGGAATCACTCAAGTAAATGGTTTTGGCATGGCCTCAAATTGTCTTGAACTTGCTTTTATTCGTTTATTTTTGTTGTTGTTTTGGTTTCTTTGAGACAGGGCATCACTATATAACTCTGGCTGTCCTGGAACTCACTCTATAGACCAGGCTGGCCTTGAATGCACAGAGACCCACCTGCATCTGCCTCCCAAGTGCTAGGATTAAAGGCATGCACCAATATGGCCAGCCAGAACTTTCTTTTTAAGACCATAGTTTAGTTAGCCCAAATTATACCGCTACTATCAACTATAGATAGACCAGTTCAGTTGAATAGTTTGTTTTAATGGAAGTGGGAACTCCACTCCATATAAGACTCAAAAGAGGTGAACAGGAATAGATGAAGTGAGATGCTATATATCAGTGTGTAGCTTAGGGGTGGAGCACTCAGCATACTCAAGGCCCTTTGATCCTTAGCCATTCAAGAAAGTAAAAGTGAAGATAAATGGGTCTGTTAGGGTCCCTAACTAGTACCCTATAAGAAGAAGAGTTGTTGACTCCAGACACTAGGAAGAAAAACACAGGAGGAGAAAAGAGTTTCTGTGGACACAGCAAGATGGTGACTGCAAGCCAGGAGAGCAGGACTCCCATCCTGTGGACACCTTGCTCTAGGAGCTGGGACCTCCCAAACTGTGAGGAAGTAGATTCTGTTGTTTCAGCTTCCACACCATGGCATTTGTTATGACAGCCCTGGCAAACAAATGCACCGTCTTTTTGTTTCAAGAGATTCCTCTTGTGGCCTCAGTCTAATGCTTGAACAATACTGCCAGCCTCCATCCATGCTGTAGACAAAAGAAGAAGAAAAATGATAAGGAAAAAGGTGAGCACACAGGTTATGGGGAGGGGGGCAACATCAGCCTCTCCGTGGCAGAGTTCCATGTAGCTACACCAACAGATCTGTGTTACAGGGTGGGGTTCTCTAGAGAAAGAAACCCATAGAATGAATATTTATTTTAAAAAAGGGATTTGTTGGCTTGGCTTACACAGTTCAGTCTAGATAGTCCGACATGGCCATCTGCATGCTGGAGAGGCTGAGAACTCACAGCGGCTCAGTCCAGAAAGCTGCAGGCCTCAGCAGTCCCAACCTGGTGCTAAAGGCTTGAAGGATTCCTGCTGTCAGTCCACACTGGAAGGTCAAAGAAGAGCTGGTACTGGGAGTTTGTGTGGAGGTTACCACCCTTCCTGTATAGTGGCCTGTTAGGAAAACCACTCAGGACGCCACGTTGTCCTGCTTTCCCACTGGTCCACTTTGGTTAGTTCACTGCACGTTTTTCAGCCTGTGTTTACTTCCCTAGAAAAGAGGGACGATCAGGGCTGGAGCTGTCCTTCATTTGGCAGGGTACAGGCCTAGCATGTTTGATTCTGAGCACTGTGTAAACTAAGCATGGTGGAGATGGAGGTGAGAGGATCAGAAATTCAAGGTCATCTTAGGCTACACAGCAAATTAGAGGCCAGCCTGGGCTACATGAAAGAAACCCTGTCATAGAGTGGTGGGAGGAGCTTCAGGGGTGGAAAAGTGAAGGAGGGACTTGAGTAATTGTGATGGGCGTGGTAAGATTTGTGGAGGGTGGACTTAGAGTTTTCCCAGGCATACAGAAGGAACTATATTAAAGACTGTTCGTCTCAATACGATCAATAGGATTAAAATTGGGGGCTACAGAGCTGGCTCAGAGGACTGAGAGCACTTTCTCTGCAAGCATGAGGAGCTAGCTCTGAACCCCCAGCACCCACATAAAAATCTGGGCATGACTAAACCGACCACAACCAAACCCCACTCCTGAGGAGGCAGAGACAGGGAGATCCTGACAGCTAAGAGAAACAGAACCCCAAAGATCTCAATAAAGTGTTACATGTCCCCTTCCTGTGACTTAAGTTTGGCAGTAGATGCTATGGTTTCAATGCCTCCACCAAAACTCAAATTGAAATTTAATACCACTGTGAAGTATTAAGAAAGGGTGGAAATTTAATCTAACTATGGTATTTAGAGGTGGGACCTTTGGGAGGTAATTGAGGTTAAATGAGGCTGCAAGGGTGGAGCCCTAATCCAGTGGGACTGTGGCTTTGTCAAAAAAAAGGTAAGAACTGAGCAAGGATGCTGTTTTGCCATGAGATGATGTGTATGCCGCTTTGTGACTCTGCAACATCACCACCTCAAGAAAGATTTCCCCAGGCATTGCTACCTGATCTTGCCTACCAGTCTTCTGAACCATGAGCTGAATAAACCTGATTTTGTGTGTGTGTGTGTGTGTGTGTGTGTGTGTGTGTGTGTGTGTGTGTGTGTGTATGTGTGTGTGTGTGTGTGTGTGAATATTACTAAGTTATAGCAACAGAAGTACTATGACAATGGGCTTGTTCTGCATGGTTACCACACCCACCTTGTTACCTAAAACGACTCTTGAACATCAGTCACCATGATTCCACTGCAGCCATCAGGAAGAAGGAAAGGGAGTAAAAAGGGCTCGTCTTGCCTTTGTAAGGATACTTCCTGAAAGCATTCTTCCTCACATCCGAAACTCTATCTTATAGTCATAGCTAGCAGAGCGATGAAAATACTTCATTTTCTACAGTGGGTAGCTGAGTACCCAGGAAGGCATTGGGGGAGTGTTGACTCTACCACCATGGAGAAAGGAGTAGATTTCAGAGGCAGACAGCAGCTTCTGTCTCATGGACCAGGACCTGAGAAACTTATAAATGACCTCTAGAAAAGACCTAGGACCTTATGTAAGGACACAGGATTACAGTGGTGCTGGCTGGGTGACATCGGGTGCAGTACAGAAGCTGTGTTGTCACTTCTCAAAGTGTGGCCCAAGGACTGAAGGGTGGTTAGAAGTGCAAAATCAGCCCCACAGTCCAGCCCTCTGAATCAGAAGCTACATTTTAGCCAACATCTCTGGCATAGGCTAGATTGACGATTCCAGAGAAGACAAAGTTAGAAATTGAAGCAGAGGTTGGAGGTGTGGAGCATCAGTGGGAGAGGGCAGACTGAGCCCCATGTGGCTTTGACCTTGCTACAGGAGCCATGCAAAAGTGGACCAGGCAGCTGAGGATGAGCTTGACTTGCGGGGGAGAAGATGAGGAACAGGAGGAGGGAAAGAAAAACTTGGAAAGAACACAGCCTTGAAAACAAACGTTAAATGAGTATTAGCGAAATTCTGATGCAACTATCCAGTATTAAGAAGCAAGCTGCCTTACCCCTCACAATACCCTTGAGTCATATAGTTAGGATTCACCCTTTGGGTGCTAAAACCGAACTTCAGAACTGTCGACTTGTCAAGATCACATGCTAAGTGCTGACACAGCTCAAAACAATATTTTGCAGAGCCCTGGCAATGCCCCAAACTCTATTCTGTGCATTATCTCAGTCCTCACAGTGACTGTGAGGTACACAAAGTAGCTGTTACTTTAATCTTGCAAGCTAGGACTCCAAAGGCTTGACTCCAACCCAGTGATTTTCTTCCACAAGTTTTGTTCCCTAGTTCCCTGCCTGACACAGGGTGAGGAGAAAATGTAGGCTATGCCAGGCGGGAATTGAACTGTGTGAGAGGCCAGCACAGGAACAGGCACACATATGATGGCACTTCCAATGGCAACTGATATTTTTCTCGTTACAAAGTGCGGGTTTTGTTCAAGAAAGTAATATTTATAGAAGTAATTGTTAGTGTGACGAGTATAGAAGCCAAATGAGGAGAGGACTTTTGAAAACATTATATCAGAAACAGGGAAGGAACTCCACATAAGGCTGCAGGATGGGTAGGCGGCCGGCTTTACTTGCTTCAAGGAATGACAGTGCTGGACAAAGCCATTCACATCTGCTTGCCCCGCTTCTTAGCCTCAAGGGCCATACTTCACTGGATAATTTTCAAGTATTGGATGAGATAAAGTATACAAGATACTAGTCTAATTCTCAGAACTGAACACATTTCCAACAGTTTTATCTCGCAGTAAATCGAATTGTAGATGGGGAAGTGCAGTTGGTGGCCATCTGAGCAGCAGCAAGCACAGGAGGGGATCACCTACATTGACAGTTTTGAGAGCTTCTCAGAGGACAGGCTTCATTGGCATAACCTTTAAGGGGAACGAGCCCCCTCCTCTGCACACGGTCTTTACGCACTGATTAAAATGAACTTGACTCCTAATGGCACTTCCTTCCTTACTGATGTGTTCAAGTTATGGGCTTTTAAATTCTTTTCTTTCCCATAAATGTGCTTACTAACGCTGGCTGTAGAAAATGAGCACAAAATAGATAGTCATCACTCTTACCTTTTTAATGCTTATGAAGAGAATGAGATCAAAGGCAGAAAGAAGTCCATTTATGAGACGTTTTGGCCTGGTCTATGAAGGTGACAGATGTTCCACTTCCTAGAACTTTCTTGTTCCACCCCCCCCCCAAAAAAATCTATATTTTCCTTTAGTATATTGATTTCTTGTTACAGAACAAGAATGGCTATTAAACATCTTTGTTTGGTAGCTTGGGGTTACCAGTTGTGAGAGCAAAAATATATCAGTACTTAAAGGAGAGTTGGTGGGCTGGGGGAAAGGAGCCCAAGAGGATGTAATTTGTATCAGGATTGATTTACAATGGACCTAAGGACCCAGAGACTCAGAGGAGGAAGAGGAAACAGATGAGAAACGCATCCAATCCCAGGGAAACCCTATGATGGATGAGCAAGATTCTCTAAGAGATGAGATAGTACTTCCCCAGTAGCCAGCTGGCTCTTCTCCTCTCTCTTTTTGGCTTGTAATGCAGTGGAAATATTCAGTATAAGGACTTACGGAATATACGAACCAGCTGACACACACTAATAATAAATCGAAGTGTTCTTTTTTTGTTGTTGCTTTGTTTTGCTGAGAGGACTTTGATTTCTCTTTAGGGATGGGGCTGGATCTTCATTATCAAAATGTAGCTGAAAATTGAGTGGACTGATGACGAAGAATGTTCTAAACACCATTTCCCCTCAGCAATGCGAATTACATTTGTATAATGTATTTTTGCTTTCAAAGTGTGCTCACCCAAATTGTCTCATTTCATCTTATAAATAACCCAGTGAGATAGGTGTCATTATCGTCATTTTATACTTGAGAAAACTGAGGCTCCTAGAAGTTCATTTACAGCAACTTCCAAATGTCTCACACTTCCAATAAGTGTCAACCTGCGGCCACAATTCCCACCCAGGGCTTGACAGTACAAAATAATGCCATTTCCAGTTAAACCATAAGTGCCATGGGTTCAGATGCGTGTTTGCCTGTCTTTGACTTGCTGCCTGTGGTATCTTCTTTGAGATTTGCATCTTTAAAATGTGGTAATAATAATAATAATAATATAATAATAATAAAATATAATGACAGTCTAACGTTCCGTGGATATAGGGGCTGGGGAAATGGCTCAGTTGGTGCAGTGTTTGCTCAAGTGTGAGAACCTGAATTCAGACCCCCCAGCATCCATGTAAAAGACAGCAATGGTGGCACAAATCTGTCAACCCCAATGGTTGGGGAGGGGGACACTCTGGACAGGTAGTTCTCTGAAGCTCATTGGCCAGACAGCCTAGCAGAACCGATGGATTCCAGGTTCAATAAAAGACCCTGACTCAGGGCCCCCCTGGCAGTAGGATCAAAATCCATCCCTGGTGCATGAGCAGGCCTTTTGGAGCCCATTTCTATGATAGGACACCTCACACAGCCTTGAGGCAGGGGGAGGGCCTTGGACCTGCCTCTACTAAGTGTACCTCCCCGTGGGAGGCCTTACCTTCGGGAATAGGGGATGGGTTGGGAGGGGGGAGGCTGGAGGGGCAGGATGAGGGAAGAGGATGATCTTTGGTATGTAAAATGAATAAAAAAATTGTTAATTAAAAAAAAAAAAAAAAGATCCTGACTCAAAAATAAAGTGAAGCCGGGCAGTGGTGGCGCACGCCTTTAATCCCAGCATTCGGGAGGCAGAGGCAGGTGGATCTCGGTGAGTTCAAGGCCACCCTGGTCTCCAAAGCGAGTTCCAGGAAAGGCGCAAAGCTACACAGAGAAACTCTGTCTTGAAAAACCAAAATAATAATAATAATATAAAAATAAAATAAATAAAATAAAAATAAAGTGGAAAACAACCAGGGAAGATAGCCATTGTCAGTTTCTGGTACACACACACACACACACACACACACACACACATACCTTGAAGGACACATACAGACATACACACATGTATTCTATAAATTCTATGTCTGTACATACACTGAACATGCTTAGAGCAGTTTTCATTTGGAAGAGCTGTATAACAATTGGATAAATTGAGTTATTTTAGTTATATATTTTTAAAAGTACTTGTTCTGCCTTAGGTTCTTTACCTCTAAACTCAAGGTGATAGCTGGAATGATCTTGACTCCTCAGGTGGATACAACAAGTGATTCCCTTCCATGGACTACGGAAAACCTAGCGACTCCCCAGGACATCTTTGAATTCCAAAGAGTGCCTCCTATTTCTTAATTAGCTCGTGCTCCAAATGTCACCTCTTTCAGATTTATCCTGTTCTGGGACTCTTTTGTTGTTTTCCATAGTGTCTCACAGATGTTCAACTCAAAGGAATATCCACACAAATCATACCAAGACATTTGCTTGGACCTGGGGCTGGCAGAGTGTTTGCCTGGTATGCCCGAATCCCTGAGGTTAATCTTCATCACCACATAACACTGGGCACAGAAACTGATGCATGCTTGTAAACCCAGCCCCTGGGAGGTGGAGGCAGAAGTTCAAAAAGTCAAGGTCATCCTCAACTCCGTAGGCCAGCCTGGACTATATAAAACCCTGTCTGGTAAAAGACAAAACAACAATAACAACAACAAAACATATGTTGCAATTTTTTTTCCGAGTCTTTGATGGAAAGGAAGATTTATATTATGATGCCCCAATATTAATTTAAGTTCACTATTGATCATCTTTCTCTCCACCCCCACAACCAAGTCCAGTTTGTGTTGGCTGGTTACTCTTGCCGTCGAGTGTGGTTAATATGCAGGTGTCATTTCATTGAAGAAAACTGACTTTCCCTCTCCCAGCAGCAATCAAATGGCAATAGATCTTCAGTGAGGGATGGGACTGCATTCTGATCCCCTCTTCCATGCTGTGGTTTTTGTCTGGCTTGACCTTATCTAGATCTCATGCTCACTGACACAATCTCTGTGAATTCATGTGTGCAACTAATCTGTTGTATCTGGAAAACATTGTTTCCCTGAAGTCATCTACCACCTGTGGCTCTTACAATCTTCTGTCCCCTCTTATACATATATCCCTGAGCCTTCTGGGGAGAGATGTGATATAGACATCCCATTTAGGGCTAAGCATTCTCAAATCTCCTATTCTCTGCATACTGACCAGTTGTGGATCTCTATCTTAATTCCCATCTACTGCAAGAAGAAAAGTCTCTAAGGAGAGTTGAGAAATTCACTGATCTATAGGTGTAGCAATAAGTCATTAGAAGTCATTTTATTGCTATGTTCTTTTGCAGAATAATAGTAGTAGGTTTATCCTTATGGACCATGATCTACCTAGCTACAAGTTCTTGGCCTCATTGATAGTGTCAGGTATGGGTTCCATCTTATGGAGCAATAGAAAAAAAAGTGATTGGTGGCTCCCATAACATTTGTACCACTATGGGTATAGCTTGCCAAGTGGATCATTATTGTAATTTGAAGTGTTCATCTTATTTTTTATTAGTATATATTCATTGTGCATTGCAATGGGCTTCATAAAAACAGTTTCGTTAAAATAAATATATCATGTGCTTTGAAAATACTCACTTCTTGTTAGTATCTATCACCCCATAGTTCCATTCTATTCCCCAAATAGTCCCCTTATAAAGAGAGAAAGAGAGATTACAGAAGACATAATATTTGTCTTCATGTATCTGTATACTTAACCTTATTATTTTACTCTTTGTAAGGTCTTTTTCCCATCCATGTTCACATCTTAGGGTATGTCTTCCTGCTACTTTCCTTAATCTTGCCCTTCTTTTTACTGACTGTCTTCATCCATTCAAGATACTATAACAAAATATCTTAGGGTAAGTAACTTGTGAACAATAGAAAACTATTGTTAGCAGTTCTAGAGGCTGAGAAGTCCACAAACAAGGCACTGGTTAATGTGTAGTGAGAATTCTCTGCTTCACCCATCTGTTCTTTCTCTGAGTTCTCACATGGCAGAAGAGGTGAGTGGGCTTCTCCAGGATTCTTTATAAAGATATCGTTCTTTCTAAGGGCAGGGAGTCAGTGTGACCTAATCACCTTCCAGGGTTGCACTAAGGACCAAGTCTCACCATAGTACTTGTTAGCTCTCCTCTCCAATCTTCCACTCTCAGATGGCCTAAGACTCAGAAGCTCTTCTTGTTCCACAATGCCAGCAAATATCCTATTCCCTCTCTAGCCCTCAACAACAGCTTTACACACCTATCCAGAACTGTAAAGACCACCTCTTCAGTCACACAAAGATTTCTCTGAAGATTGGAAATGATCCCTTTTAAAGACTTCTGTAGTCGGACTTTTCTTTTGTGGCTACCAACTCACAAATAACACAGAGACTTATTATTAATTATGAAAGATCCACCTTTGCTTAGACTTGTTCCTAACTAGTTCTTATAACTTAAATTAACCCATATTTTTTAAATCTACATTCTTCCATGACACTTGTTACCTCATCTCCATATTGCCCACCCTGCTTCTGGTGACTCTGCCTTTCTTCTTCCCAGAGTTCTCTCTCTGCCTGGAAGTCCTACCTATACTCCTCTGCCTAGCTATTGGCTGTTCAGCTTTTTATTACACTATTCACAGCAATACATCGTCACACAGTGGACAAATATCCCACAACAGACTTCATGAAATCAATGGTCAAAGATTAAATATATTGTCCCTCCATATTTATATATGGGTAGAACTCCATGAGGAGGGTTACTAAACATACATTATCTCTGTTATTTCTGACTTTGTAACCAGGAAAACTTAGGTCCAGAGAAGTTAAAAGTACACACAAGTCATCTAGTTGGGAAAAGATGAGAAATTTTCTTGGTTGCACTAGAAGACACAATAACATTTACTTTGGGAGGTTGTTAGAATTAAATGAATGCAGGAAAGACACTAACACAGCACCTGGAACACTGTAAAAAATACCAGCTGTAGTAATAATAACCATTAGCTGTGGTGATAATAGCAATGCCCACCCTTCCCATCATTCCACACAAATCTGACCTCCCTCCAGCCCCATCCTAAGTCCCTGCCCCAACATGCATTATTGAAAAGCACTCTCTTAAAGTAGAAGGCCTGGCATTAGAAATCCTGAAATTAGGGCTGGAGAGGTAGCCCAGTGTTTAAGAGCACTTGTTCTTGCAAAGGACCCAGGTTCAGTTCCCAGCATCCCCGTGGTGGCTAATAACCATCCATAATTGCAGTTCAAGGGGATCTGTTGCCCTCTTCGGAATAGTATAGGCACCAGACACACATGTGGGGCACAAACATACATTCAAGCCAAACACTTAAGACACATAAAATAAGTAAAACTCTTTTTTTCAACAGAAGTCAGTTCTCTCATGCTAGTTATGTAAACTTAGGCAAGATACTCACCTTGTCTTTAGCCACAGTCTCTTCATCATGAAACAGATCAGAAATTTCATTCAACTGGCTCACATCATTATCGTGATTATGCAATGTAGAAATGAAAGAAGCTCTATGTTTGTTGGTACCTGTGATGGTTAGCCATTTCAACTTGACAGAATCTAGAATCACCTGGGAGATGGATCTGGGTGTGCCTATGGGGAATTATCTTGATTACATTAAATGAGGTGGGAAGACCTCTCCACTGCGGGTGGCACCTCCTGAGCAGCAACATGCATGCATTCATCATCATCCTCTTCCTCCTCCTCCCCCTCCTTTGTTTTTAGAGACAGGGTTTCTCTGCATAGTCCTGGCTGTCCTGAAACTCACTCTGTAGACCAAGCTGGCCTTCAACTCAGAGATCCACCTGCTGCTGTGTCATGAGTACTGGATTAAAGGTATGTGCCACCACCGCCAGGTCATGGCCCCCACCTCCATACACACCTGCTTCTTACCCGCCCACCCACCACCACACACACACACACACACACACACACACACACACACACACACACCTGCTTCTTATCTCTGGATGCATTGTGACCAGGTGCCTCCAGTTCCTGCTGCTGTGACTTCCCACCCTGGTAGTCTGCCACCTGGAACTGGGAGCCAGAACCAACCCTGGTCCCTCGAGTTGCTTTTGTCGGAGTTTTATGACAGCAACAGGAAAAGAAACTAGGACAACACTTTATTCCCAGCCCCGTGTTAAAACTGTTAGTGGATTTTGTTTTTGATACAGGGTGTTTGCTAATATGTGCTAAAACGGACAGATTCTCCTCCAGGGTGTAGTATACCAGGCAACCAGTGTTCCACTTAGCTTCTCTGTGTTCAGCCTTCGTGTCTGTTTCTCCTGTGACACTGTACCTCCAAGAGTTTCTTTTATTTTATTTTTTTAAGCTATTCATACTAAAAAGAAAGCATAAGACCCGTATCTCCACCACTCACAATTTTTCTCTTATTTCGTGAGAATGAATCTACACCACCTGACTGCATTATACACTGTCCTGAAGCTATGGCAGAGTCAAAAAATGGTGTGTGTCCGTGAGTCTGCCAGTTCTTTGGTAGAACGCATACTTTGCCTCAATGTTAATGTTGTGAAAGAGTTAAACAATCTTCCAAAGAAACCTAGCAGACCTCAATATGTCCACTCACGCAACACATGCGTCACTTTGAAGGTAGTTAATTCAACTTAGCACTGCTCCCTGAAGGTCTTGTCTGAAATAGAAGCGACATGACATGACGGTCTGAAATTGTGAAGTTTGTCACCTTCGATGCTGAAAAGCCCAGGGACCATCAGATGAACCCTCAAGCTCTACTGTTAATAATGCTTATCTCAGAGAGAGAAGGGCGAGGCATATTCCCATCACCTCACCCAGTGACAGAGCCTGGCCAAACCTAAATATCCTATTTGTACCCGTTGGGGATCATTGTCCGAATTCAGAGATCAGAGGTAGGTGAGAGGGGCTTGGACCCCTGCAAGAAAAGGTATTTCTTGAAAATCTGTTCCTCCTTGATCCTCCTCAGATCCGATGGGATGCCAGGAAAAGGGGGAGACCCTGGAGAGGAAGAGTTACCACAGACTCCTTTATACCACACCATCGAGGCTGATGTGACTGAGAGCCTCAGACCTCTCCAGATAGCTAGGAGTGTTTCCGCTATGGTGGTTCTTGAGGCAGAGGACATGCTGTCCCTCCCAGCGCCCGCCCCGCCCGCGCGATGCCCGATAGTAACCCGGAGCAGCAGGGCGCGCAGCAGCCGAGCTGCCTACCACCAGCGCGCTCCTTCTGGTTTGCAACCTAGTTGTTAGATCCGGCTTCTCCCGGGCAGAAACTGGCGCGTTAAGTTTGCGCCCACGTGGCTTCTCGCCCGAGTGTGCTCCTCTAGCTCTGGAGTTAGCCTTGCTCTTCGGTTGGGGAGTGAGGAAGGAGTTGGGGGCGGGGAGGATATGGGGGAGCCCCCTGCTGTGGGACAGTGGGGAACTTAAAGGCTAGCCGTAGGGGGAGGGAGGGATGGGAAGCCTAGGGGATGTCAGTGGCAAGTGATGATTTGTGTAGGAGGGGGTCTTCAGACTGCCCTGCCAGGTCTGTGATCATGCCCAGACAGAAATCAGAACACGTCCGCAAGGCCCACGGCCTTCATTTCAGAAAGGAGAAGGAAAAAAAAAAAAAAAAAGCTCCCGACGCCTACCAGCGGTCCGCAGCCAGCTCTGCGCAGGCGCCGGTTCCACGTCTGACCTGTAGTTACCCCGCGAGGCAGTCCCAGCCGAACTAGGTGAAAGGTAACTAGCAGGCGCAGCTGGGGCAACAGCCCAGGCACGCGTGCAAAAGGGCCTGTCCTATGCCTTTCCGGACTCAGCAAGTTTCACTAAGCAAGCACTTCCTTCTGTGGATGATGCCCGGGCTAATGCAAAGATGCCCGAATGGAGATTTGGAGAATTCTTGCCACCTGGCTGTCTGTAAGGCAAACTAGGACCAGGAATTGTGCAGGGGTGGGGAAAACCAGGTGTGGAGTACCGTTTGTGTGCCTACCATGGTGTGGAGAGTATCGCGTTTTCTTCAATTTAGAGAGCCCTTGGAGAGAGGTAATGTGACCTCTCGTTTATGAGCTAGGAAACTCAGTCCCAGAAAGTTCCAGTAACCTGTCTAAGGGAAGGGTAGTTTCCATTAATGGTCCCTGTTTGAGTTTAGAGTTCTGCTCCAGAATAAATAACTGGCACACGTAGTGTGTTCTGCAAGGCCTCCTTTTAGACGCTACTCCATCCATTCTGAGGTAGGGCCTGCTACCGTTTGGGTTCTTCGTTTATTGAGGGCAGAGACACTGCTCGCACTTGTTGAATTTGCTGTTTGTTGGAATGAGCTCATAGAAGAACACCCCAGGCTACTGTGTCTAGCAGGCTGAAGTGACTGCTTGTTTGTGATTTTCCCCCAAACGAGGGCTTTTACATTCATTCAGTAGACACGACTAGCGTCCAGTCTGGAATGTGTCTGTAGCTGAAAACGGGTGGAAAGCCTTGAAGGTGGAGAATACCTTGTTTCTCCTGGAAATTCTGCACCGAGTCTGGCATAGTCTGCTAAGAGTGCTGTGCCACAATTCCACAGTTATTTCTCATTGATCTGGAGCCTGGAAATCCAAGATCAGAGTACTGACTGGCCCTGAAGCTGACATCTCCATGAATGTTCCAAGAGCAATGAGAGGAAGAGAGAAAGAGAAGGGAGGGAGGAGAGGATCCAACTAGTGTCTTTTCTTGTAAGTTCAGAGCAGTTGGAGACATCTGGGCGTTGGCCCGTCTTCAGGCTTGGTGGAAGTCATTACTTCCCTTCCCAACAGAGTTGCCTATGTAGCTAGATGTGTGTCAGGGAGGGGCGGACCCGGACCCTGTCCCACTTTCCTTACGTCTGTCTACCCCTTGGTGCTGGACTGTTCCTCAGAACTGCGAAGAGCAGGAGAACAGGTGTCCCCTCCTGAAGGAGCCTTGGAGGCAGAGGAAAGGAAATCAAGGCAAAGAGAAGTGGGCCAGCCTCCTCCCACTTTCGTTTCTTTCCAAGAATCTGCTCCCTTGAGTGTCTCGTCAGGGAATTGGAATGTCGCTGCCTCGTGGCCCCAACACTGTTGCTGCTCAGGCTGATTAAGACAAAGGCTGCAATTGGGCTACCCTTGCCCGAAAGTAACCCTGTCTCCAAGCCTTGCTGAGGTGACCAGGGGAGATGAGGAGGCTGGTAGATGCCTCTGTTGCCATTGGCAAGAAGATGGCTGCTTGGAGACTTAGATCATTACTCTGTTGAGAGTCTCACATGCTGAGAGCTTTGAACTGAGCTCCGAGCTGGACGGTTGTAATTGAATTCTCCTGTGACCCACTGGAGTCTTATGCAATATCTGGTGTGATCCCTGGTTTTTGGAGGATAAAACCAAGGCTCTGAGAAGGTAATTCCTGATGTCACCCAGCCAGCAAAAAGCATGGCTGAGACTCACAGTTCATCTCACAGCTCTGCATTTTCAGATCCAATATGCTTTTGGGGTTTGTAGAGCTGGTTGGGAAAACTATCCCTTGGGTTTCCCCCTTTTTTATCACAGGAAATTTTAAATGAAAAGGTAAAGCAAATGTTGTCCTGTGCCTTCCCGATGGTTAAGCACTGAGTGAGTTTGTACAGGAATGCACGTAGAAGAGAGCAGAGGGTGAAATGGGTTGCAGTGCCTGCAACTGTGCTTGCACATAATATGTGTTCACACACAGACACACACACACACACACACACACACACACACAAATATTTCCCAAGTGACTGAATAAGGGAAGGGGAATATAGCAAAGTAGGAGTGGAAAAATTTCAGCATGAGATGCAAATGTTTTAGGAACACCATTTTGTAGTCTTAAGCTCACTAAGTTTATGATGTCTTTGAACTAGTAATGAAAGGTTTACTAGCCCTAGAAAATTATTGGTAAATATATTGGAAAAGCAGGTGTAGCAAAGTCCTGGTCTACATCCCCTTAGGGTTCACAGCTCTCACTGGGCCCTTGTGTATGTATGATTTGTGCTGCTGTTCTCACTGGGAAAGGCTTTCACTACATTCATTCCAAGACTACTACTTTTTTTTGAGTTCCATGTACACCAGGCTGGCCTTGAATGCCTCATCCTCCTGTCTCCACTTCCTAAGAACCTGAGTTTCCAGCCTGTGCCTCCATAATCATCTAAAAGCTAATACTCTCTCTGGGGCTTTAGAAAAGATCTTTGTTCCAAAGAGGAGAAAACTGGAGATTTGGAGTCAAAGGTTAGAGGTTGAGTCTCCTTTCTTCGAGATCATCTTCTAGCATACAACTGAATCTCAGCGATCCTGTTTTCTTATATATAAAAGGGCTAAAAAAATTACTTCGAAGGGTAATTTTAAGGATAACGAGCCATGGTGATGATATGTGATGTTGAATGGGAAAGGGGATTGATAAATACAGAATACTTATTTCAATTCATTCTGTGTGTGTGTGTGTGTGTGTGTGTGTGTGTTGTCTTACCAGCGCAGCAAGCCTAGCCTTGTCCAGGTGAGAGGGAATGGAGAGCTTTGTACTTAGATGTCAGGAGAACTGTGGAGCGGATCGTCGTAGAGAGTGGAGAGAGGTGCCCTGCCTAGAAACAGGATAAAAACTCTGCAAGGACCTCTCCAGTCTTGGGTCTGAGCTTTGGGCTTGTCTGCCTCTTCCGTACTGAGATGTGGATGTGTCTCCATGGCTCTGGTGGCCGTGGAGGAAGACAGGTCTCCAGTGCAGTAAGACTCTGCTGTCTCACTGTGTTCACTACACAACCACCTGGCAGAGTCTGGTGGGGTCAAACACTCAGCATTACAAAGTGTTTATTGGATGCCAGATCCTAAAATTTCAGAGTGGGCCTGATACAAATATAGAATTTTAAAACAGAGAATGATCTTTAAGCATCAGTGCGGAGAAACTCCCACCACACTGGGGAATGAGCAATTCCCTGAAGAGATTCAAAAGCTGGGTGTGGCTCAAAAGCTGGTAGAGTACTGGCCTGGCATAGATGAAGCCATGGGTCTGGTCCCCAGCACTGCATAAGCCAGGCGTGGTGGTACACTTCATACTAACACTCTGGAGGTACAGTCAGGAGGGCCACAAAGTCAAGACCACTCTCTTTGACTACATAGCATACATAGAGTAAATCTGAAGCGAGCGTCTGAATTTCCTGGGACTAAACAAACAGCCATGGGTTTAGAGTTTGTACCTTTGGCAAACAAACTGAGTGGAATGCCTCTTTGACCAAACCAAATGCTTCCTCTGTTTACCCAGACACTTGGGGAAAGGGTGGAGACACTAGGAGTATCTCTGGGTCATCTTAAAGGAAAGTGACTGTAAGTAGGCCCAGAGCTTGACTTGTTTACCAGCTGTGTGGGTGTGGATAATCAACTCCCCGTTGTCAGAAGTAAGGATTTTTTTTACCTTCATCACAGCATTTTGTAGGAATTGAACAGGATGAAGGTAAAGATGCTAGTTATAGCTCCAGAGAAATGGCAGCTTCTTCCTTTTTCCTGACTGAGTCATCGCCAAGTCAGAGGGCAATGTTCAACTGGGCTGGTTCATGCATTCCCAGCTCGCTTCACAGCCTGTTAGGAAAGTATAACCCTAAAGAAAAAGGCCTTCAGGGCCTCCTGCTAGACTTGGCCACGTCTGCTTTCTCCCTTCTCATCCACAGAAAGACTTGTACAAGTGTTGGCCCCTTGGGAAAAAACCAGCTCCGTTAATTAAGCCTAACCCCATTCTGTCTGAAGGCTGTAATTACCCTCCCAGGTCGATGTCTTGCCTTGAGACTTGCCCTGGTCCCAGGAGCAGCTTGTAGGAGCTCAACCTCCTGGCGGTAAGGATGCAGAAGGGCTGAGATCTTAAAACCTGCCCAGGGAGGAAGACTCTGGTCCCCAGGAAAGCTGTCTTAAACAATTAGCATGAGCTCTGGAGCTTCTTTGAGCCTAGAGACAATGCCAAGGACAATACCACAGAGGAAAGCTAAGCCTCTGAGGCATTTCCCTGTCTAAAATGCAGCTGCATCAAGGAAGCCTGGAGTCTAACCCAGACTGCCTTCTGTCCCTCCTCCTTCACATTCCAATACACCCTACTGTATTGTGTATGGAAAAATGTAATTCCCAGAGAGTTGTTCTCTTTTGCAAAGTTAATTGTCCCTGGAAAACTTTGTTGGGGTTTTGAGAAAGGAAACAGTAAGTCTGAATCCAAACTAAGCCCAAATTAGCAGTTTGAGGTTCCTCTGGGAGACACAGGAGACAGTGTAGAAAGAGGGCAAATCATGTCGCACCTGTCAACTTAAAGATTTGGATCAGTTCATCCTTTGGCCGTCTTTGAATTATCACTTTAGCTATTATCACCTGAAAGCGGAGGCTTTTGAAACCAGAAACCAACATTTCAAGAAACTTCCATTAAGACCTGCAAAATACTGATTCATATTAAAATTTCAACACAAGGATCCACAAACTGCCATCATAAGTCAATAGCAAAATAGATTGGGGAAAATGTGTATTTGACAACAGTGAAAATATCCTTTAGTTCTTTGCCAACAGGTAAACTTTTATTAGGTAGCAGAAGCAACAAATTTCCTTGTTTACCTTTCTTTGTGTGCACGTATAATGAGGACCTTTAAATCGAAGGTGGAGAAGAACAGGGAATACAGTTACACTGACACAAAGTAGAAAATGGTGTAGCATGAATTGTTAGAAGGTCTTATTAATAAAATCAAACCCGGAGCCAGGTATTGGGGTGAATGCTGAAAGATCAGAGAAGCAGAACAAGCCACAGCTTCCTCGCCTCACCAATTCCTCAGCTGATTCTGTTTCCTCAAACTGGAAGCCTCTGAGTCCTCATCCAAATGGGTCTCAGCTGAACTGTGCTGCTCAAAAGCCTAAAAGCTTAACCAGCTCTAGTTCCTAGTTTTCATGCCTTATATACCTTTTTGCTTTCTGCCATCACTTCCTGGGATTAAAGGCTCACTTCTTGGGATTAAAGGCATGAGTCACCATGCCTGGTTGTTTCCAGTGTGGCTTTAAACTCACAGAGATCCAGATGGATCTCTGCCTCCCAAGTGATAGGATTAAAGGCATGTGTGCCACCATTTTCTGGCCTGTGTATCTAGTGGCTGTTCTGTTCGCTGACCCCAGATAAGTTTATTAGGATACACAATATTTTGGGGAACACAGTATCACCACAAAATGGTAGGATTGGTATCGTGGATGTCTCTGGTGACCTGCCCAGATTTCCTGCCGTCTCGGATCCTGTCCATCCTTCTTTGCTAATGACAACATGGCTTCCTTTTCCAGGAATTGACCATAGGGGTTTATGTTCTGCATAACTGAAACCAAAGTTGGCCAGATAGGAAGTTAAAATCCATGACACCTCTTCTTGGGGGTGGTTTCAACCTGGCTATGTGACCACATTCCCAGGTTCTTATTAGATCAGGCTGGGGTTAACTTGACCTGAAGTGATGTGTCTTTGCCTCCTTCCTTGCCCTGCGCTAGCCTGCTTCCCTCCTTCCTTACAGGATTCTTTGGTGGGCACTTTCTCATAAATGCACTCTTCTCTGTCTCATGCTCCACTTCTAGGAAACCTGAACTACTGCAGGAGCATGCCATTTAGTTGGGCATGCAATTGAGTGGCAGAGGCAGGTTGATAGTTTTGGTTTGTTGTTGCTTTGAGACAAAGTCCTCGTAGGCAGTCCTAGCTAACCTGGAACTTGCTATGTTGACCAGGCTGGTCTCAAGTACACAGAGATCATCTACTTCCCTATTGCTGGGGTTAAAGGCCTGCATGCACGTGCCCAACCACAAACTAAGTATTTAAGATTATTATAATTAGGATTTTTTAAAAGATGTTTTAAGGTGACAAACTATCATTAAATAAATTTTAAAATTCATGCATGTATACATTTTTCCTGCTGTGTAATGTATTTTTTGTTTACTTATTTTGTTTTTTGAGACAAGATTTTACTTTGTAGCCTGTGCTTGCTTACAACTCACTATGTAGTCCAGACTAGTCTCAAATCTGTGGGAAGTCCTATCTCAGCCTCCTGAGTGCTGGGATTACAGGCTTCTCCCTCCCATCTATTACATAAGCCTTTAACCCACTAGTGTATGATAAGGAATTCACTGTACAGATCAATGCTCTACACACACACACACACAAAAAAAAAAAACCACAACTTATTGTAACATTGTTTATACTAGTAAAAGATGTAAAACAACTAAAATGTCTGTTAATAGGGAATAAACAAGTAGCATTCTGGTCATATAAGAGAATACCATGCAGCCATTAGACATAATGAGATGGTAATACATTATGTATGTAACAAACATTAAGTGGCACCCCATAAATACATGCAATTTTAGTTTTATGTGTGATTTTTAAATGGTTTAATTTCCATTAAAAACAAACAAATAAAAATAATGGGCTAGCTGTGTCTTATGTGGAATGATGTTAAGGATGTACTGTTAAAAATGAAGTATTGTGAAATGGATAATTTCTCTAACAGATTCCTTAAGTGTTTGTGTGAAAAGGAACAAGGCATCTGAGTTCTTTTTAATAACATTGTGAACATGCTCATACTTTGTTAATAAAACTGGTTCGTTTTTAAAGTATTATATAGTATAGAAACTATATAACATGTAGAAAAGTAAATATCCCTTATAATCCTACTCAATTGCCCCATAACTTGTTGGCTAATGTCAAGAGTGTAATTCTAGGGGCTAGAGATATGGCTCAGGGGTTAAGAACATTGGCTGTTCTTCCAGAGGACCCAGGTTCAGTTCCCAGCACCCACATGGCAGCTCACAAGTGTCTGTAACTCCAGTTCCAGGTGACCTGGCACTCTCACATAGACACATATGCAGACAAATACACCAGTCAATGCTCATTTAAAAAAAATTTAAAAAGAGTATAATTCTACTTTTAGGTATACCACTGCTCACATTTGGGTTAATTTCCTCCTTGTCTTCTATCTGAAGACAGACTACTTCTCACATATATGCTCACAAGGTACATGCATAGATTTTTATTCCAATTTTTAAACTGTGTAGCTCAGGCTGGCCTCGGCCTCCTGAGTGCTGAGATTACAGTGTACACCACCATTCCTGGATTGTATTCTGACTTTTAAACTTGGTATTAGATCCTAAATATTTTCTCATGTCAGCGAATTTATTCTCAGAATATCAATTAGAACAACCGTTTCATTTGCTACTGTATAAACATACAATATTTTTGGTCACTGTCCTGTTTTTAGCCATTGAAGTTATGTTCTGTATTTTGCTATCATATAGTACTGTTAGGCAGTTGTAAATAACTTCGTATGTGTGTCTCTCATTCTCCCCTTAAAATAGAAGTGAAATCACTGGTCAAAGAAAATAGTTTTAAAAACTTATATATTATTAATAGCCTACTCCATAGTTTGTATGTGTTTACAATCCCAAAAGCAGAAGAAATGAGTGTTAAGGAGTCCTCACTGATACTGAGTACAACTGACTGCTGCCCTTTGGGGACTTATCATTTCCAAGTTTCCACTGCTTTGAAGTTACACAGAAGGCCCCTGGTGCGTGTATTCAGTAGTGATTGCAGTGGGACTAGGGAACTGTCAAGACTGGTCTGAGGAGGCTTACCTAGCACCTTGTGACTATAGCTAGGAGCCTGGATACTGCAGTCAGGGCAGGGGCTTGGAGCAGGGGCTTGCTGACTTCCTCCCACGGCATAGCTGCCTTTCAGCACCACCTCCAGCCCTCTTCATAATTGTAGGCAGCAGCTGTTGTTCACACCCATCATCATAGTGTTTACACTTCCAGATCAGCTCATGGCTTTGTTTTGCTGTTGTTTTATATCAGTAGTGGTGTTCCAATATAGTGCCAACTGTACTTCTGGGTCATAGTTTATTTTAAAATGTATTTTAGTTTGTTCCTAGATTTATGAAGGGTCGAATTGGTTACTTATTTCTTGAGCTCACAATCCCTGTGCTTCTGCCTCCCTAGTGCTGGGATTACAGGCATGTACCACCATGCCCAGCTTCTGTTACTGATTTTCTTGAGGAAGTTATGTGTAATGACCTCTGGTCATTTGTCATTTCCAGATTCTAGAGAGAGATGTCTGGAGTTTTCCGTTGTTCCATGGGAAATCAATAGGACTCGAGTGCTTTTTCCACATGGAGTGTCTGTCCAGCAGTGAGCTGGTGACTCTTGTATCTTTTTCATACCTATGATCTAGGTGCATTTGGGACTTTTACATGCAGATTTTTGAACTAATTTAGAAAGTAAATTGTCTTTGAATCTGTAGGTTCTGGGTTAGGGTGCTGGCTAGCCCTGACTAGCTGATGGTCTTCAGGCAGCTCATGTCTCTCCTCTCAAGGTTCTCATCTTTAAAGGAGAAGCTGGCCTGGGATCCTAGAACCACAGAGTCTTGTGACATAGGAATGAATGTTCCCAAGCTCACAAGGTTTTGGAAACCCTAATGTAAATACAACTTGTTCTACTCTGGGTCCAACAGATTGATAAAGGAGGCTGTAACAGAGCAAAGTACCTTCATAAACCTATGAGGTAGGTTCTGCTGCTGGTGCTCATCCATGGATGCCAAAACTGAGGCCTAGTGAGGGACATGATTTGCTCAAGGTTGGATAGCTAGTAAGTGGTGTAGAGAAGATGAAACCTTAGATAATCTGATTCCAAAGTCAATAGCCACACTGCCTACTGCTAATTCCAATTATGTCACAGTAATCACATTCTGACTGGTGGAGCATGCTCTTAATGAAAATAAGAAAATGAAATGTTATGAACTAATAATGGAATATAATTTATTTGGTAAACATCTTCCCAAACCCCCACTATATAAAAAAAGAAAACATCTTCAGAGGTTATAAAAAGAAAGGAAATGTTGGGCCTGGTTGAGTCAGAAGATACCTAAATGCCTGCCTCACTCTACTGTTCTGTGAGACTGAGGAGGAGATATGGACATTTAGGAGGAAAAATAACTCCCATGAAACACCATGCTGGGTGGTACATGTATATTCCCAGAGTAACCAAAACACTCTTTCTTTGTTAAATGGTACAAACAAGTTTAAGTTCAAAAACCAATAATAAAATTTGATTCAGTGGATTCGCTAATAATACATTTAAAAGTCAAAAGCAAGAAGGCCTTAACAATGCAATTTCATGGTTGATCTTTAGTACATCAGTATTAAGCTGGCAAGTAGTCACATAGATATTACATAATGCCCATCACAACATCTGAACTGCTTCAGGAACATTCTCTTCATTCCTTGTAGTATGATTGGTAACCAGGATAATGAGGAATATTTAATAGCAAGAAAGAAAACTATAGGGCAAGGCCTGTGTTGTTTACCCAGCAGCCATTTCGAGCCCAGTGCTGGTGTGTGGTGGGAGCTCAGTAAACATTTTTTGAATGGATGAAAAATTCACCAAGGTGCTACTGACTCCGGAAAAAATCTCCATTCAGCTCTCCCCATCTGCAAGGTAACTTTAATGTAATGTAATATCAATGGTGCAAATTCATGTTAAGTAGCCACATGTGGTAGGCCCACTTAATTGTCATTAAGGCAGGACTTGTTTCAAAGTCTGTGTCTGGGGGAACAATACAACCCTGTTACTGGATCCCAATCTTACCTTATGTTTTCATCAGCTCTGTTGACTCCCAGCCTGCCCAGAGTTTATATTCTAGGTTGCGCATGTATGACTTAATTTTTTTCTTTATCCTGATATTTCAGTGAAATAGAAAGGCCCAGATTTTAAAATGTGTCACAAATGAATGTTTCTGAACTGTGTTTTAATCTAGAGGAAGGCAGATGACTTCTAATAACCCCGACTGAATTTAGCATTGACAATAGCCCTGCCTTCCCCATTGTGCAACCAGGGATGTGGTTTGCTGAGCAGGCCTATGCGAAGAAGGTCAGAACTGCATTGTGCGTTGTCTGTGTGAGTCACATCCCTTGCTTCTTGCTCCAGAAGAATTGGATCTTAAACAAATGGTGGATCACACTGCTAGGGCCTTTGAGATGGATGAGATGCAATTCCAGCTGCCACGTGACGGGAGGACGGCTAAATTAAAAGGAAAAGGGGGGAAATGCTTGCAAATAACTATGATTAAAAGAAGAATGTGATCAGAGCACTCAGTTCCTACCAGAGGGAAAAATTAGTTGTAGTTAGAGGATGATGTAGTCATCCAAAAGGTGGGCATGGTGGAAACACCTAGACACCCAGGACTTTGGCGGTGAAGGCAGGAGGATTCAGAATTCAAGGTTATCCCTGGGCTGTCTAGCAAGTTGAGTGAGCCTGGGCAGATTAGGATTCCCACTTTCTCTAAAGACTTGCTAAATTCTGCCTCCTGTGAGACTCTGCCTGGCACTGGGGATTCAGAGATGAAAGCGGCACATCTGTGTTCAGGGACAAGCAACCTAGCTGAGAAAGAGAAACTCAGTTTTTAAAAAGAAAAGGCTCAATATACCCCTGCAAATCTGCTTTCGATTGAAGAAGAACACATTCCTGGAGCCAGAGGGCAGAGCAGCTGGTGGTGCCTGGGGACCCTATGAGGATTTCTCAAAAGGAGAGGAAATAAAATTTGAAAGAGAACTGACATTCGGCTGCCCATAGCTAAGCAGGCCTGTGTAGGGCCCCATACATACGCTGTCTCCTTGAGTCATATAATAATCCCACGGGAGGCTTACTGTTTTTTTTCTTAGTTTACTGATGGGAAAACAGCTCATGAGTTTGATAACTTGCAAAGGAGAAACGGGAACTGAACTCCGGTTCCCGTTGATGTCCTAGAGCTGCCCAAAGGGAAAAAGAAGAAAGCTCCAAGCATGGAGTTTGGAGGCTTGGGATGCAGCGGACTGCTCTAGCTCTGGCTTAGGATCTCCAGCAAGAAGATAACGGGAAGGAGGGATGGAGAGAGGGATGGAAGGGAAGAGAAGAGAGGACGGAGGGCGGGAAGGAAGGAGGGAGAAGAGGGCAGGCATGAGTCTGATAATTAATCATAGACTAGGAATCAGGTAGGCCAAGCTGTGGTGCTATGGTTTAGATAGGATTTTTATGGCCCTGCAAAGGGTCCTGTACTGGAGGCGTGATTCCCACAGTGGCCCAGGTGGGAGGCAGTTGAACTTTTAAGTATCGAGGGTTGAGTGTTTCTTCACGACTGGTCCTTCTCCAACTTACTGACTTTTCAGTAGAGTTGTACAGGAGGGGCAACTCTGGCTCCTCCTATTCTGTGTTCTTGATTCCAGGCACAGTCCCTTGCCATCCCCAGCACACACTGCCACACACTACTGCAATGTGAGGTGATGCAGAGCGGCTGGCCCAGCCTCTTTAACTATACGCTAAATAAACCTCTCTGTGAGGACCTCATTTCAAGTATTTCATCATAGTGATGAAAAGCTGGTTAATATGCAGAATAGATTTTCTAGCTTGTAGATTACCTATCAGTTTAGAATACAGTGGGATGAGTGTGTGTGTGTGTGTGTATGTGTGTGTGTGTGTGTGTGTGTGTGTGTGTGTATACCATGTATATATGTATATAATACACACAGACACAAATTTTTATGTTGGATATATGTGTATATATATATACATATATATATGTATATCATTATAAACCAATGTCCTTTAGGAGGAAGGATTCTCAAAGCACTTTTAATTTGCATTTCCCTAATGGCTAATGATATTGAACACTTTCCCTGAAGGATGGTATTGGATTTTGACTGGGATTGCATTGGATATGTAAATTAATGGCTTTTGGAAGGATGGTCATTTTCACAATATTAATTCTACCAATCCATCTTTCCATCTTCTAGTATCTTCCTTGACTTCTTTCTTCAGAGTTTTAGAGTGTTCATTATGGATTCTTACCTCTCTGGCTTCACGTACTATGAATTTTTAGGCTTGTTGGTAGTTACTTTATCATATGGGTACACTGTAATTTATTTTTGCTGTTCCTTATCATTATATAGTTTTCCATTAGAAGTCTATAGAATAATAAAATCATATTTAATACTAATGTAAAAGAACACAATATCACCATGTAAGCTATAATTCTGCCACCATTCCTTTACTAAAGGAGATAGCCAAAGGCTGGCAAGATGGCCCAGCAGGTAAGGGCACTTCCCAGCAAGCCTGGCGACCAGAATTCACGTCCCAGGACCCATATGGTGAAAGGGAAAAATTAATTCCCACAAGTTGTCACCTGACCTACATATGTTCTCAGTGGTATGCATGACCACACACACACACACGTATACCCACAACAAACACACAAACTAAAAAAGTAAGTAAATGAAATTTTAAAATTTCCGTATGTTTTATGGTCTGAATAAATAATACTTTCAAGATTTTGAAACCATTTCTACTGTTATTCCTATGCTCAGGTTGATTCTGGCTGGGTATTAATTTCCTCTGATCTGGCTAGGGTATTCATTTCCCAGGACCACTATAACAGCACTCAATGTTGTGTCTTAACATACTAGAAATGTGCTAGGAGTGCAGAAGTCTGAACTCAGCTTGTGAGCTCAGTTAGCTCCTTCTGGAGATGCTGAGGGGAATCCCCCAGCCTCGCTCCTAGCATCTGGTGATTGCTGACTGCTGTTGGTGTTACTCAGTGAGCAGCTACATCACTCCTTCTGACCCCATTGTCACGAGGCTTCCTTCCTTCTGTGTGCCCTTCCTCATGGGGCACCGAGCCATTGGATTCAGGACCCATTCTAATTCAGTATGACTTCATTTTAATTATACTTGCACAGAGCCTATTTCCAAGCAATGTCACATGCTGAGGTAATTCCACCCAGTTACTCAGTAAATGGAGGGCCTCCTTTGCAACTCTATAATCCCTCCTCTGAACTCTTGGGAGCAAATTAGATTTAGATTTTCAGATGGAAAAATCATATATATTTTGGACCACATGATACTCTGGAAAGGTCTGGAACAATGTCCTATAATCAAAAACATTGTTTCTAAAGTAAAATATATGCAAATCTATACCAAGTCAGACGGAGACAATAGACAGTTTTGTCATTTGATGCCCCAGCTTACTGCCAACAAGAGGAAAGCAATTTTCAACGTTCAGAGCTTTGGAGATTTGAGCGTTAGAGAGTGCATGGTTCAGAATGTGGCTCATTTTTCAAGTGCCAGTGAAGGGCCCAGGAATATAGAAATATAAAATATAAACTTAAGGAATGGAAACTGACAGCCATCAACTTGGCTAGCAAAAATAAATAAATAAATAAATAAATAAATAAATAACCTCTAACTGGGCCCCCCATGTTTTACGATGGGCAGCTCTGTCAACAACCCTTCCTTGACTAAAGATTGTCCTTTGCAGCCCTGGGGTTAGCTATTCTTTGAAACCAAAGTTAACTTTTAATGAGTTCTGTGTGACAACCTGCCTTGCGTTGTTTTGACTCCCTCTATCCCCGCGCCCCTCCCCCACGGGAACCCAGCTGTGTCAGGAGAAGCTGCAGGTTTGGACAAACATCAATTAACTGAGTCAAGAAGGGCTGCAGGGTATACAAATATTGTTTAGATAAAATCTCCTAAAACCTTGCTAATAAAAAATTATAAAGCCGGGCGGTGGTGGCGCACGCCTTTAATCCCAGCACTCGGGAGGCAGAGCCAGGCGGATCTCTGTGAGTTTGAGGCCAGCCTGGACTACCAAGTGAGTTCCAGGAAAGGCGCAAAGCTACACAGAGAAACCCTGTCTCGAAAAAACAAAAAACAAAAAACAAAACAAAAAAAAAATTATAAAACTCTAAAACAATTTGGCTCTAAAAGTTTAACTTCAGAATTGTAAAAATTCCTTTGTCTATGCCTCATCCTTACCCCTTACTATAAAAAGAGGCTCATAGGCCCCCTTCAGCAGCCACAGCCTCAGAATTCCAACATTGGCTATGGTCTCAGCTAGCTGATAAGCTTTATGCCCCATGGTGGTTTTTTTTTGTTGTTGTTTTGTTTTTTTGTTTGTTTGTTTGTTTGTTTTTTGTTGTTGTTGTTGTTTTTAATTTTTTATTATCTGGAATAAAGTTTGCTTCTGGTTTAATAGACTTTGGTGGTTTTGGTGGTCTGTCCCCCATTATTGCGAGACCCCAGACCCAACACCAGTGTTAAAATCCCAAGTTAAAAAACACTTGAGGAGCTGATGAGGGTTGTCAGTGAAGAACTTTCTTCTCTAACATGAGGGCCTGGGTTTGATTCCCAGAACTCATGTTGTAAAAAAAAAAAAGGCAGATGTACCAGGCTTTTTCTTTTTGGCCACCAACCAGCTCCCAAATCACAACACACAGATTTATTGTTAGTTTTGAATGCTCGGCCTTGCTTAGGCTCATTTCTAGTTATCTCTTTTTAACTGAAATTAACCTGCTTCTTTTTTATCTACTTTTGCCTCAAGGCTTTTTATTTTCTTCCCTTCTGTTTATCTTACTTTCAAGGCTTCTCACATCTCGCAGCTGCCAGGGTTCTGGCCCCAGGCATCTCCCTTGTTGTCTCCTCTCTTCTTCTCTCATTCTTCTATCTTTTTTAGCCTAGATTTCTCCTCCTGTTTATTCTCTCTGCCTGGCAGCCTTGTCCATCCCTCTCCTGCCTAGCTATTGGCTCTTCAGCTTTTTATTGGACCAATCAGGTGCCTTAAGCAGGCAAGGTGAAACAAATGCAACACATCTTTACATAATTAAACAAATGCAGCATAAACAAGAGTAACACACCTTTACACAGTTGAAGTAGTGTTTGCAGCATAAACAAATATAACACATCTTTGCCTGGTTAAAATAATATTCCATAACAGGCAGATTTTTAATGTCATCACTGGTGAAACAGAGACAGGTGGGTCCCAGGGACTCACTGACCAGCCAGTCTAGCCTAACTGAATTCCAGGTCAGTGAGAAACCCTATTTCAATACCTGGGTTTGACCTGTGGCCTCCATTTACATGTTCTGCACATGGACACACACACACCTGTGCTTACATACACAAAATAAACAAAATCCAAACAATCAAGCCACTGTTATAGCCACATGAGCCACACAGTTGTGAAATATTTAACAATGTAAAGATGTGTTGCATTTGTTTATGCTGTGGAATATTTAACTATGTGAAGGTGCATTACAGTTGTTTCTTCTGCCTTTGTTAATGATATAAAGATGTGTTAGACTTGTTTATGCTGCATTTGTCTAATTATGTAAAGGTGTGTTGCTGTTTCACCTTGCCTGCCTAAGGTACCTGATTGGTTTAATAAAGAGCTGAACAGGCAATAGCTAGGCAGGGCTGGTGGGCAGAGAGAATAAATAGGAGGAGAAGTCAAGGCTCGAGAGGGAAGAGGAGAAGAAGGAATGAAGAGATTGAGGGAGAAAGAGAGGGACATGCTCGGGGCCAGAAGTCAGGCAGCCACTAGCCAGCCATGGAGACAGCAGGAAAATAAGACATACACAAAGGGAAAGGCAAAAGCCCCAAGGCAAAACGTAGATGAAGAGAAACAGGATAATTTAGGTTATAAAAGCTAACAAGAAGAGCTAAGATAAGGTCGAGCATTCACAACTAATAAGTATCCGTGTCATGATTTGGGAGCTAGTTGGTTGCCTAAAAGAAAGCCTGCTGCACACAATCCATGGAATGCCAACTTATAATTACACACAAGACTCAAACTACATGTTCAAACCCAACTCCAAAGCCACTTCTACTTAAGTAAGAAATGCAGCATGCACAAAGGTCCTCAGATCTTCTGGAAACCCTTAGGATAGGCCATGTCTTATCTATGTCCACAAAGCCTTTGCAGACCCAGGAATCTTTAGCAAAGTGTGAAAGAGAACAGCCCTCAGATGGCCAGCTGCTTCCTGAATTGCACATGTCCTGTGTTCCTAGGGCCAGACAGAGCCCATTCCCATCTGATCATTTCCCTGTGTCTTTGGCAGCCATTCCTTTCATGAAATGTGATCCCAGGCAGTGGTAAGTTCAATTAGAGATTGTTCTACTTTGAGTTACAAAAATATTACCGGGTTTATTGACGAAAGTCATCTAGACTGTTCCTAAGTTATAGTCAAAGTTCAGGGTGAAATTATTTAATATGCACATGCTCTGCCACACAAGAAGGGATATCATCTCCCTCAAGCCCACCGTTAATTGAAAATATCACAAATGAAAAATGTGTGTTGTCACTTAATAATACATGGAAAGAGAGTCTCCTAAAAATCTGTTTGTTTAGGAGTAGCCAAGCATTGTGATAGGAATATGCATGGCAGTGAATTGGAGTTCAAGGCGAGAGGATGTTCTCAAAGCAAAGTGAGGAGTTTAGCAGAAGTTTGTTTTGAATCAATTATTCTTGGCTACAAATATCAATAACTTTAGCATTGTCCAAGTTAAGACAGGAAGATCTTTGCAGAAGTATTTTCTTTATAAGATTGTGATAGCCTTTGTGCAAATTTACTGGCAGAGTCTTAAGATAGTTTTTGCATCAGATGTATTTACATGAGAGTGCTTTCTCCACACTCTCCAAGACTTATTTATTTATGATTACGACTTGATGCAAGAAACTCCATTTTGATTCTGAATGTTTTCACATTTAATGCCTCCTAACTAATGTTTTGCTATTGCTACCAAACGTCATAGATTAACCTCAACTTCCTTAAATGAACTTAGAGCTTTACATTAGCCTATGTTTGTGGCAAGTGTTTTTTTAAAAAAAACAAAAACAAAAACAAAACCCCTCATTTTGCAGTAGAGTGTTGAATAGACAACATAAGGTATTGAATGTAACAGAATGGTTGTATTGGCATATATTTTTACCATAATAAGGTCAGAAGAAGGGGAAGCTAAACCATCCCTAAGTCACAAGTCTGCTAGTATCCCATTACTGCTGTAACTTAGAGGCTTAAAATAGTAAAGTTATCTCATAGTTACGGAGGTGAGAAGCCTAAAATGGGCCTCACCAGCAACCATGGTGGTGAGAGGGCTCTTCTTGCTGCAGGCTAGAGTAGAGACCCTACTTCTGTGCTTTTCTGCCTTCTGGAAGTTGCTGCATCCCTTGACTTGGGTGCCTTTCTTTATCTTTGGAGCATGTCTCTCCAACCAAGACCGCAGCATTAAGTCTCTTGATAAAAGTTTTGTCATTGATTTAAAAAAAAAATCCAGAGGAAAAAGAAGAAATCCCTCTGAGTGTCAAATTATGGAATTATAAAAATATGTAAATTATAGGTTATAGGTTTTATCTATCAGATGTAAACTGTAAGTTTATGCAGTTTATACGGGACACATTTAGGACAGCTTTCAGACAATGGTGAACTTGAAGCAGTGCGTCCTCAGGGTCCTCTTAGCTTGTGTGTCTTCTTCCTCCTGGTTCCCTAGTCCTGGCCTCTTGCCTTGTCCATTAGATATTGAGGCTCTTTCTATAGACTAGTTCTGTCAAGTAGGGATATGTGAGCTGTGGTGGTCTGCATGAGAATGTCACCCACAGGACTGGGTATTCGAATACTTGGTCCCTGTTGGTGGTGCTGTTTGGGGAGACTTAAGAGGTTTGGCCTTGCTGGAGGAGGTGTGTCACTGGGTGGAAGGGATTGAGAGTTTAAGACCTCTTCCTGCTTCTAGTTTGTTCTCTCTGCTTCAGGCTTATGTTTGAAGATGCGAGTTCCTGCTGCTGAGCCTCCTGCCTGTGGGCATGCTTCTCTGCCACAAGAGACTTCTAGGCCTTCAGAACTCTTAGCCAAAATAAACCCTTCCTTCTGTAAGCTGCCTTGCTCATGGTGTTTTTATCCCAGCAATAGAAGACTAATACATGAGCCATGAATGTGACGTAAAAGTTTCTAGTCCCATACCTTAAAATGTAAAAAACAAACAAAAAAGTAAAATTCATTGTAATATGTTATTTAACCAGTATGTACAAAATATTGTCAGCTTTGCATGCAATCAATTCTAAAAATTGCTAATGAAGTATTTCCATCTTTGTTTGGTTCTAAGTCTTTATTCAAAATCCAATGTATACTGATCCTACATGCTACAATGCCAACCCACCGGCAAGATGTGCCCACTGGGGCAAAAGTGGCATGAATGTTATTGGGTAGCCAAGCACTTCCTGATTGGATTTGAGGTCTTTGCCACAGGAGAGAATCCATGCCCGGTATGGTAAACCTGGTCAAAATCCTATGGCTCAGGAGGTCATAAGCCCTATGGGGAACCTACTATTCTATTTTACTAAATGGTCATTTTGTCAAGCACCTTCTAAAGGTTTATGTTTATACCCACAGGTCTGAGCTGCTCTCAGCTTTGGTCAGAGAAGCCTCCTTTTGCAGAAGTGACAGTCAGTGCAGAGACTCACAGCTGGTCATAGTGCTGAGAAGAAGTGACTGTGGACACTCAGCCCTAGGTGGGAATCTGTATCGACACCTCCACCAATGCTCAGGGAAGGAAGAGACGGTTGGTAAATGGAAGAGCTGGAGGGTCGGGAGGAGTGTGGTAGATGTTGTCCTTTGGACATGACATTGCTGTTGTATTCATAAAAACAGCTGCAGTCACCTGCACAAGACCTAGGTATGACCAAGCCAACAAAATCTGTCAGATTTCCGGCAGTCAGCACTAACTGAATCCAGTGGGTTATAGCAAAGCAGGGGAGGGAGGGGTTGGACAGAGTCGGGGGTGGGAGTGATAGGGAAGACTTGGGGGTGGGCATAATCAAGAAACATTATATATTTGTGTGAAAGTACCAAAAAGTATATACGGAACATTCTTTTTAGAGAAGACAACTATTGAAGCTTCTAAATGTTAATAAATATGTGTTTATTATATTATATATGCCTTTGCATAAAGGAATCTGTTTCTCACTTGCTTCCTCCTGCCTCAGCCTCTTAAGTGCTGTGTGGTGGTATTCTAATTGTACTGAAATGTGATTTTGATTGTATGTTAATAAATAAAGTTGCTCAGGGGTCAGAGCTATTAGAGCCATAGACAGAGTGTGGCGGTGGTGGCGCATGCCTTTAACCCCATAGATCTCTGTGTGTTCAGGGATACAGCCAGCATTGGAGACATACGCCTTTAAGACCTGGGGGGCTGTACATATAGACAGTGACGAGGCAGTCCTGTATTTGGGTTTACAACCAATAAGAAGGCAGAATGACTATGAAACGACTTACACAAAGGGAAATAGCTCTCTTTCTGGAAGCTGAGACCTCCGCAGGAGGAAGGGTGAGATTTTAGCTCTGAGCTCTGACCTCTTGGCTTTCTCTTTTACATTGGTTCTGTGTTTCTTATTTAATAAGACGGTTGGTTACAACTACAGTGCTGTGAATACATGTATGAGCCACCATACCTGGCTAGAATCTGTGTTAAAAAAAAAAAAAAAAAAGCCTTCAAAAAAAAAAAAAAAAAAACCCTTTCTGTTTGTATAATTAAGAAATTGATTTTTTTTTTTGGATAGGGTCTCATGTAGTGCCTTCTGGCCTCAAACTTGCTATGTAGTCCAGGATGGCTTTGAACTCCTGATCCTCCTTACATTTTTCCAAGTGCTGGGATTCCAGATGTGAGCCACTGTGCCCACATGGAATCTGTGTTCTTGGCAACTTTGTTTCTCTCTCTTTCTTGGCTGAGCCACTGGGTACATAAATAAAATTACAAAACATAAGTTTAACTAGGTATCTATTCAAATTACAAGAGAATTGGGAAGTGGTAGCACAGAGGACACAGAAGAAGATGGACCTTGAGGACATTATGCTAAGCATAACAGGGCTCCACTTACACATCTAAAGCAAGAGACTTTGCACAGAGAGGAGGAGGTAGCTGTAGCTTGTAGACCATCTTAAATGGTCTTAATAAAACAAATCTAGAGCCAGGTATTGGGGTGAATGCTGGAAGACCAGAGAAGCAGAATAAGCTACAGCCACCTCACCTTGCCAATTCCTCAGCTGATCCTGTTTCCTAAGATTGGAAGCCTCTGAGTCCTCATCCAAAATGGATCTCTGCTGAACTGCTGCTCAAAAGCCTAAAAGCTTAACCAGGCTCTAGTTCATACCTTAAATACCTTTCTGCTTCCTGCCATCACTTCCTGGGATTAAAGGTGTGTGTTACCATACCTAGCTGTTTCCAGTGTGGCTTTGAACTCACATTGATCCATACGGATCTCTACCTCTGGAATGCTAGGATTAAAGGCCTGTGTGCCACCATTTTCTGGTCTCTATATCTAGTGGCTGTTCTGTTCTCTGACCCCAGATAAGTTTATTAGGGTGCACAATATTCTGGCGAACACAATATTACCACAGGTAGCAGAGGGAATAATGGGAAGTCACTGTTTAAAGTCTGCAAGATGGAAATGATACTGTGATCTGTGCAAGATTGTGTTTCTAGTTAATGCAGCTTACATATGAATAGTTAGATACCGCGTTACAAATGTGGTGCTTGCTTCTACTTTAGATGAAAGAAGAGGGGAAAGGAAAAGGGGTGGGGAGGAAAAAGACAACAGAAGAGGAAGTAGAAGAAATTCCTCAAGGAAATCCTGCTAGTTTAAAAGAGGTGGTTAGGAGCTTGTCCTGTGAGATGCTCCAGGCCTCTCCAGGTATGAAATGATTGGGGTGTACAAGAAGGACATTGTGAGAAGTGCAATCCTGGGCTATAAATTAGATCCCCATCATATTCTATGAGAGACATGAACTAAAAACTAAATTTGTTGTAATAACTGGGGAGATGAGTCGTATTTCTTCTTTAACTGTGACCATTGATAGAATAAGCTGCATGAACTTCAGGGATGTGTTAAATTGTATAAATTATGTCCTATCTAGAATTAACATGGTATAGAAAAGAAAAGGAGCAGGCTCTAAGGGTGGTACAGGCTATACATGCCTCTTAACTATGCCTGTGACTTTGAGCAAGTACTTAGGACTCTATTCTTCAACTGTAACACAGAGGCCATAATATATATGTTATAAGCTGTTAGACATACTGACTATGAATGAGATTATATACAAACATAGATAATAATGTCTATATAATAATCATGATTCTTTTTAAAAATGCACACATATCAGGGAGTCTGATAGGGTTGCAAGATGCCAAACTTCAGAAATCAGAAAGAACTATATTAATTACTCTGCAAAACTGGAAACAATAGATGGCTCAAATGCTCCAAATTTTACAATATCACACTGCAGTTCAAACCCCTCAAGCTCTTAAATTTAAAAGTTCCGTGTACAAATTAAAATTCCAATCAGATCAGTAAAGATTTGAAAAAAAAACTAGTAACATACTGTACCAGGAGTACGGAAAAATAATACCTTCATAGACTGCTGAAGGCAGGGCAAAACGTCAACAGCTCATGTACAGAATTTGACAAGATCTATCAGAATTTTAAATGAACAATTTCCTTTTGCTGATGAGTTTCTTTCTAGTAATTGAGCTCCCAGATATTGTGCCACATGCAGAAATGATGTATGCACAAGGGAATTTATTGCAGGAGAGTTTGTAAGGCCAAGAATGTGTAAACAATATACCAGTCAAAATGAAACTGGCCAAATGATAGCGGACACATCTACACAGTGGACTCTGCGGCCCTGTGTAGCCTGAGGTAGAGAATCCCCTAAAGACAGTCAAGATGTTGTGGTGTGTGGCTGCTAAGTGAGCATTTGTTGGGTAGTACACAGTCCAAGAATCCAGCACAATAAATGGTGCTGCCCACGGTAGGCTGGTTCTTACCACGCCTATATAATCAAGACAGTTCCACACAAATATGACCACAAGCCAACCTCATCTAGATAGTTCTTCAATGAGACTCTTTGTCCAGGTGATTTCACATTGTGTCAAGTTGACAATTAAAACTAGCCATCAAACTCACTGTATTTTTTACATTTTGTACTCAGAGTATTAATATATATTCAGTACAATAAGATGATATTTTAAAGAAGAAAGTACAATGTAGGACAAAATTTGGAGTCAGAAACCTGGGTTTGCTGCCTCGATGATCTCAAATGAGTGGCTTTTCCTCTCTAGTTTGTTTCCTCAGAGAAATATGGGGCCAATATAGTAATGTTGGAATGACCTTTAATATATTAGGCTGAGTTGCTTACAGGTAATAATGATGTTTCCTCGTGTCCGTCTGTCTAAGCACAAAGTATTGGGAAATCCAACTGTTCCCATGTCAAGGGCATTGCCTGGACTGGAAACTGTCTTACATTTTGGATGGATGTCACAAAGGGCCTTAAACAGTTAAGAACAAAACAGACTATGAAGTAGCTCCAAACTTTGCTGTATATTAAAATCAAATGGTAAGCTTTTTGAGAAACTGCCTCTACAATTCAGATTAATGAGTCTGACACAGAGTCGCTCCTTCAGGAGAGCTGAACATGCATATAAATTTCAAGGCCACAGGTACAGAGGAGGGAATCATACATAGTCATGAAACAGAGGCTCATTCTCAGTTTGTGCCCAGGTTCTGTGATCTTAGGTATATTAATTTACCTTTTTGGACAGGTTAACGTCACATAGCCCAATATCTGACTGTGGTAGTTTGAAAAGAAATGGCCCCTACAGGGAGTGGCATTATTAGGAGGTGTGGCTTTGTCAGAGTAGGTGTGGCCTTGTTGGAGAAGTGTGTCATTAGGGGGTGGGCTTTGAGATCTCCTATGCTCAACCTACTCCTAGTGGCACAGTTCATTTCCTGTTGCTTGTGGATCAAGATGTCTAGCTCTCCACTCCTTCTGAAGCACCATGTCTGCTTGAATGCTGCCATGTTCTGCCATGATGATAATAGACTAAATCTCTGAAACTGTAAGCCACCCCAATTAAATGTTTTCCTTTATAAGAGTTGCTGAGGTAATAGTGCCTCTTTACAACAATAGCAACCCTAATTAAGACAGAAGTTGGTACCAGGAGTGGGGTATTTCTGTGATAAGCCTATGTTTTTGTTTGGAGGAATTTGGACTTTGATACTTTGGGTTAGGAAAGCAGTGGGGTGCTTTAAAAACTACATAATAGGCCATACTAGTAGAAGCATGGAAGATTTGAACTGTGGGGGGTCTGGTTCAAGAGGTTTCACAGGAGAACAATTTTAGTATGTTGCCTAGAGATCATTCTTGGGATATTTTGTGAAAAATGTGACTGCTTTTTGCCCTTATATGAAGAGTCTGCTTGGCTAAAGTTAAGAGATTTGGATTAATTCCATTGGCAGAGAAGAATCTCAAAACAGCTTAGTATAGACTCTGTCATGTGGTTACTAGTGTTCATGCTTATAAAGATTTATAATGAAAAGGAACAAGCTGAGCAAGGAAAAATACAAAATGTAAAACTTTAGGAGAAAAGGAGCACTAGGAAGTGTGATGGAGTTAAGTCTTGTGTTCAAGGAGATAAACAGATTACAAAATGGAATAAAGGAAGTGGTGACCTCAGGGCAAGAGCCCACCCAGCTACGTTTCCAACTTGTGAAAAGGAATTAAAGAAAAGCTTAGAGCCAGGTATGGTGGCACATGCCTTTAATCCCAGCCCTTTAAAGGCAGAAGCTGGTGGATCTCTGAGTTTGAAGCCAGCCTGGTCTATAGAATAAGTTCAAGGACAGCCAAGTTTAGGCAGTGAAAGTAACCATCAAAAACAGGAAGCTAGTGAAGATGTAATTGAATGAGGGGGCAATGTTTCAGCTGTAGCAAGCAACAGAACTTGGGAGGCTTTGGCCATGTTTTTCTGGCTTTAGAGTCAAGGATAGAAGAAAGGGGTTAGTGCAAATCAAAATAACTCTGAGATACCACCTTACACCTGTCAGAATGGCTAAGATCAAAAACACTGAAGACAGCTTATGCTGGAGAGGATGTGGAGCTAGGGGAACTCTCCTCCACTGCTGGTGGGAATGCAAGCTTGTACAACCACTTTGGAAATCAATATGGCACTTTCTTAGAAAATTGGGAATTAATCTCCCCCAAGACCCAGCTATACCACTTTTGGGCATATACCCAAGGAATGCTCAATCATACCACAAGGGCACTTGCTCAGCCATGTTCATATCAGCATTGTTTGTAATAGCCACAACCTGGAAACAACCTAGATGCCCTTCAACTGAAGAATGGATAAATAAAATGTGGTACATATACACAATGGAATACTACTCAGCAGAGAAAAACAATGACATCATGAGGTTTGCAGGCAAATGGATGGATCTAGAAAAAACCAACCTGAGTGAGGTAACCCAGACTCAGAAAGACAAACATGGTATGTACTCACTCATAGGAGGATACTACATGTAAAACAAAGATGACTAGACTGCTACTCACAACCCCAGGGAGGCTACCTAGAAAACAGGACCCCAAGAAAGACACAGGGATTGCCCAATGACAGAGAAATGGATGAGATCTACATGAACAACCTGGACATGAGTGCGGGTAATGAAGGGCAAGTTTCAAGGGAATGAGAGCTTAGGGGAGTGGGAGATCCCAGCTGGATCAAGAACAGAGAGGGAGAACAAGAAATAAAGACCATGATAAATGAAGACCACATGAGAATAGGAAGAAGCAAAGTGTTAGAGAGGTCCACAGAAATCCACAAAGATACCTCCACAATAGACTACTGGCAATGGTCAAGAGAAAGCCCAAACTGACCTACTCTGGTGATAGGATGGCCAAACACCCTAATTGTCATGCTAGAAATCTCATCCAATGACTGAGGGAACCAGATCCAGAGATCCATGGCCAGGCCCCAGGTGGAGCTTCAGGAGTCCAATTGGCAAGAAAGAGGAGGGTTTGTATGAACGAGAATTGTTGAGACCAAGATTGGAAAAAGCACAGGGACAAATAGCCAAACGAATGGAAACACATGAACTATGAACCAATGGCTGAGGGGCCCCCAACTGGATCAGGCCCTCTGGATAAGTGAGACAGTTGATTAGCTTGAACTGTTTGGGAGGCATCCAGGCAGTGGGACCAGGACCTGTCCTCAGTGCATGAGCTGGCTGTTTGGAACCTGGGGCTTATGCAGGGACACTTAGCCTAGCCTGGGAGGAGGGGACTGGACCTGCCTGAACTAATTCTACCAGGTTGAACTCAATCCCCAGGGGAGTCTTTGCCCTGGAGGAGATGGGAATTGGGGGTGGGGTGGGTGGAAGGGGGGGGAGGGGGGAGAGGGGCAGGAGGGTGGGTGGGAGGGGGAAGGACAAGGTAATCCATGGCTGATATGTAAAATTAAATTAAATTATAAAATAAAATTAAAAAAAAAGAAGAAAGGGTTATGGAATCTTCCTCTGCAACTAAGGAAAACTGCTGAGGTCAGGCATGTGACAGGGTGTTCCTGAATGGAGGCCTAGAGAGGCCATTGTGTGAAGCTGTGAAGCCTGGATTGCCTTGGAGACCTCAAAATGTTGGAGATGTCAGAGCTGTAGGGTATCTGCTAAACAGAGCTGCTAACAGGAAGTGTAACCAGCCCAAGAGAAAGAAGTGTGTTGCAGTCAACAATGCTAAAAGAGTTGGACATCTAGAGTGTTTTGACATCAGACATGGAGATGTAGAGTTTTAAGTTTGCCCAGCTAGTTTTCAGTCTTGCTTTGTTCCAGTATTTCCTCATGTACATGCTTCCTTCCCTACATTTTGGAATGGTAATGTATGTACTGTGTCATTATATGTTAGAAGCATGTGATCTGCTTTTTTATTTTGATTTTACAGGGGATTACAGCTAAGAGATTACATTAATGTCAGAAGAGACTTTGAACTTTAGACTTTTAAAGAGGTTTAAGACTATTATAGACTATGGGGACTTTTGAAGTGGGACTGAATGCAATTTTGCATTGTGATATCACTACAAGTCTATGGGGGCCAGGTAGTGGAATGTGGTGGTTTGAAAGAATAATGGCCTCCATAGGGAATGGCACTATTACTAAGCATGGCTTTGTTAGAGTGGGTATGGCCTTGTTGGAGGAAGTGTGCCATTGTGGGGATGGGCTTTGAGGTCTCCTATGCTGAAGCTACATCCAGTGATACTGTTTACTTCCTGTTGCCTGTGGATCAAGATATAGAACTCTCAGCTCCTTTTCCAGCACCATGTCTGCCTGCATGCCTCCATGTCCTGCCATGATGATAATAGACTAAACCTCTAAAACTGGAAGCCACCCCAATTAAATGTTTTCCTTTATAAGAGTTGCTGTGGTCATGGGTCTTAGAAACAATGGCCTTAGAAACCTGAACTAAGATACATATGTACTATATGATAAGTTTTATGACTTGAATGCCTTGGGATTATCATTCTTGTCAGTGACACTCATAAGTCCCTATCCAGAACAATGGGAGGGGAGGACAGGGACTAGTCAGGGAATGCAATGGTGGTATAAATAAAGATGTGTCCTAAGATTCAGTCCTGACAAGGGCAGTTCTGGGTATTCAGAGGTGATACTTTGAAAAGCAGTAGTGACAGCTATGACCATTTTTAGCGCTAGATGTGGCTTTTTCATTTCAACTCACTGAACCTGATTCCACCAAGAAAATATTTTTTATTGATAATAATTTTTTCATACAATATGTTCTTACCACAGTTTCCCCTCCCTCATGTATTCCTGGGGCATTCCCACCTACCTAACTCCACACTTTATTTCTCTTTAGAAAACAAACAAAAGACAGAATAAAAACAAAGAAGAAGCATAAAAACATATACACACAGAGAGACATACACCAAAAACCCCCACCAAAACTCATAAAAACATAAAATTGGAAACTATAATATGCAAGCAAAAGTCTTAATAGCAGACTTATTAAATGTCATGGACTGAGACTGGCCAGATGACTCAATAAGTCACTTGACACCAAGAAATCACTTGAGTTGAATCCCTGGATTCCACATGATAGAAGAAGAGAACCATCTCCCACCAAGTTGTCCTCTGACCTACACACACACACACACACACACACACACACACACACACACACACACATATTCTTCTAAAAAAAAATAAAATAAATGCCATGAGTCAATCTTGCCTATCTATTCTTTTAGTTACTGGTCTGGGCCCAAAACCAGGCTTGGTTGTATATGACTTTAATTTCAGCACTTGGGAGGCAGAGGCAAGTGACTCCCAGCTTGGTCTACATATTGAGTTCTAGGACAGCCAGGGCTACATAGAGAGACTCTATCTATCTCAAAAAAAAATTAATTTATAAATTAATTAAATAAAATTCCGACTCCAAAACAGAATTGGCTAAGAATTTTGTGCTAGTGACTGACTCATTCACTTACAGTGTTTACTGTTTAGACATATATTGAGGACATAATTTGTCAGCCCGTGTGTCCACATCCACAAGAAGCTACAGGTGTGAATACCACTCTTGTTACAAGAACATAGTGCTAATATTTATTTGACCATCAGTCTTTCTTGAGAGAACCATTGCTTTGAGCAGTAAGACAGAACATGGTGAGCGAGAGGAAATGGAAGCCTGCAGGTTCTGTAGTCGAGGCTGGGAGCTCAGAGGGTGTCTTTGCAGCCCTCAGCTCTTCTTCCTTGTGTATTTGGTCTGATGCTGTCATGCACCATGTCTCCACAATGGCTTCAGGAAGCTGGCGAATAAATCATCCATTCAACTTGCACCTCAGGAAAAAAAAATATCCTCTTTATAAATAGCTCCCAGAATCAACCTCTGGATTGTTCACATGCCTGCTCCTAACCCAAACATGGTGGCTAAAAATATGGACCAGTCTGATTGGCCACAAGCTCCACCCTGAGAATGTAAACTGGGAGCCAAGGTCTGTGCACCATTAGTCGGCAGAATGAAGAAGAGGAAGCAGAGAGGGAAAGACAGCTTTGATAAGGCAGAAGTACCTGGACTTAGGCTGGCTTGGGGTGGAGGTGGGTAAGAATTAAGTGGAAGCAGCCTTGAGCCTGGAAAGGGATATTAGCCACAAAGATATACAGATAGTTAAACATTTTCATTCAGAAACAACATATAAGGCAGAAAATGAAATAAATCAGCAGGAAGGAAATGATGAAACCCATTCCATGAATATCATCCAACCCACATCATTCTCAGGACAAATACCAATAGGCGGTGTTTTTACTTCATATAGTGGCCAGCTTGTGATTAGGAATTCTGGCACATTGTAGCAAACACAGATGACCATTTTTATGTAGTGATGCAATATAATACTTATGAGAAGCTTGTTAATAATGGAAAATTATTTAGTTATAAAAATGAATAGATAGTATAGGATTGATTGTATAAAATATACATTTAAAAGACTTAAAGATTAAAATGCTATCACGAGATGCTCACAGGGGATGAATTATTTTTTTCTCATTTATACGGTACCTAAGCTATCAATAATGAACAGGATTGATTTTTAATGTTGATGAAAATCAAACCAATTATTTAAAAGTTACAATCATAAATATAGGGTATTACAGTAGATATCTTCGAGTGAGTGGAATTGTGTGTCTCGTTTTTTGTAGTTTCTTATTGTCTAGTAGTAAGGGATCATAGTTTTAAGAAAAGGAAGAAAACAATAAAAAATACATTCTGAAAGGAAATGCCATTTTGGAGCATATAAATGCAACAATTGATTCAAAGCATTTTGGCTTGCTTCCCTAATCCTCTGCTGCTCAACTCTTTGTATCTTAAAATAATAGACCATTATCAGGTTTTGCCTCATAGAAAGTCATCCCTTGCAGCATTGGAAGCCACAAACAGCAGGAAGTCACAATCTCTGAGCTGTGCATTTGCAAAATGCATGAAGTCAGGAGTCAGCATGAGCAATGTTCCCCTAAGACAGAACAATGCGCACAGCCTCCATCTGCCGAATGCCTTTCCAGTGAGCCATAAATGTGGCTGATGTCACGAAAGTCAAAAGGAATCTGCAGGTCCTTTGAAAGAAGAGCATTCAACTTTTAGAAACTAACATAAGAGGGCCCAAAAGGTTCTAGGAATTAAATTTTCTGTAGTATATCCCCATTCTTGGACAGTGAGATAGACTTTCTATGGCACAGGAAGATAGGTAGATCTTGGGCTCACACTGAGACAACATGTATACCACCAAGTAACATGTGGAGAGTGAAGAGGAAGAAGACAGGATGGGAGAGAGGGGGAGAAAAGAGAAGGAGGGGAGAGGAGAGAAGGGGCCAGTGAGGAAAGGAGGGAGGAAGGACACAAGCAAGAGAAGGAGGGAGGAAGGTCTACCCTTTCCTTCTCAATATGGCTGCCTTAATCCAGGCCCTGGTCATCTCTCACTGGATATTAAAATGTCCAGATAGCCTGTCTCAACACTCCACTCAGTCATTCTGTTAGCTATTTACAGAAAAGTCAAAACAACTACTTAAAACCACACAAGAACATGCCTGGATTTCTAGCACTCAGGAGGTTGAGGCAAGAGGATCTCAACTTCTACACCAGCCCTCTGCAAAGCAAAACGAAGCAAAATAAAAGAAGATGTTGTCCCCTGTTTGAGACCCTGAAGGCTGCCTCACTGTGTGGCAAATACAATCAGTCTGTGCTCCTCTTCATAGCCCAGGGTTCCTGCAGGGCTGGAGCGGCCTTCTTCCTGCCCTTACCAGACACCTCTGCTTTAGCAGCTTTCCTGTGCTTCCTCTAGTGTGCCAAGCATTTCCCTCCAGAGCCTTCCAACAGCTGTGGGCTGTGCCTGGGAGAACTCGGCCTTCTGAATTCACAGTGTCAGCATCAGCGAAATGTCAGCTCCTTTGAAAGGCTGTCAGTTTAACCCATTCTCTTCCCAACCACACTCCTGCTGCTCTCAAGCACTGCCCTCAATCAATTTCTTTACTGCACGTGTCACAATTTGTAATTGCGTGTGTCTGTCTTTGTTCACTTATTTATGCCTGTGGTAACAGGAGAGGACTCATATCTGGTTAAATCACCTTTGTATGACTTCTGAATGTAGTTATGGAATAATAATGACCAGTACTCAGTAGGGGTTAAAAAAAAAAGACATTTGTGAATGAATGAATGAAGTCAGTTTCATAGCTTATCATTTATGTGTCTCTGCACAGGTTACTTAGCTACCTAAGAGTCAGTTACTTTATTTTTACATTGAGAAAACTCGTTCCCTTTCTATGGATTAGTGCTTGTAGATGCCCGGCACCATACCTGGCAAAGAGTGAGGCTTCCTGAAACAATAACTCTCATGATGAAATATATTATGGGATGGAACATTCATGCCAAGTTCTCATCTGCATCTTGTGGACAGATAGTTTGCTGTTCTAACGGGTGTTGTTGGAAAGAGCACAGTACTGGGCATGTAATGGATGGATGCTAGATAAATGTCAGGTCAGCCAACAGTGTCACCCAGAAACTCATCAGTTTTAACCTTTAAAAACATTCTTCATGTAAACTGTTTATACTTTTAAAAGATAGAATAAAATTTGAATGTTAATAAAGTAGGTAAATAACTCTGGCATATCCATACCCTACATAGATTAGGGTATAAAAACTATTGATTTTTCACATTTGTAGATGAAGTCACTAAGACATTAAGGAAAGGGAAACCATGGCAACTGTTACAGTGTGAATGTGACCTCCAAAGGGTCACATGGCAGAAAACTGATCCTATTGGTGGCACTTTTAGGATGGATCCCAGTGGGACACAATGAGGACACTGGAGTACAGTTCTCAGAAGGGTGGACACTGCTCCCAGGAACTGATGAGCTCTCACAAAAATGGCTCTCCAAACAGGTTTGGCTATCCCAACTCTCTTCCCCCTCTCCTCCCCTCTCCCTCTCAATGTCATTTCTTCTCCATCATTTTGATGCTATCCACCATGAGGCCATACACCAGCATCGTGCTCTTATATCTCTATGAGCTAAGGGTTAGAGTATCAACAAGGTGTGCTCCTTACAGACCTGGGATGCTTACAAACAACAAACAGACAAAAGAAGCGAATAGGCAAAACGCAATGTACTTTGGCAATTTGAGAGCTTGAGAAAGGCCACATGGAAGACTGGCCACTAAACTGCCCTTTTGCATTACAAATAGGAATTCACTACTTAGAGAAGACATTTCTAGACAGAGAAATCATATTTTCAAGGCTATGAAAGCTCTGGTGACTAAACCAGGTGTAGACAACTGTATTGGAAGACATGCAAGGCGGTGCTGTGTGGGAGCTCCATCCTGTCTTTAAAATAACTGCTATCGAAGCAAGTAGAAGACACTAGAATATGGAGGTACTTCCCCAGAAAATGACACTTGTCCAGGCCAGCAGAAGTCTGAGCTGAAGGACGGAGAGGGAAGATGCATTGCGGACTCAGAGAAGAGGCAGAGGAACGAGGGCTGCTTTCTGAGTCCTCTGTGGGTGCTGTTTGCTGTTTCTTTCCCATCTACCTGTGCTCTTCTCCCTGCCCTTGCCTAAGTGCCAGTTCAGCTCTCCTTGCATGCCAGCAGACTCGTTCCTGGTTGCTGTGGTAAGGCTTCTGTGATTTGTTCTTCCTGCTCCCACTCTAGAAGACCTGCAGACATTCATTCCACTACTACCCTGTCCTTTGCATTTCCTCTTTTCCCATTGGTTAAGAAACCCACACAGGGTGATACAAAAACTGTGTAGGTCCGTATTACAAGGGTAAAAACTGTGACATGTCCAGAGAAGCAAAACACACATTCTGAACATTCGTGTGCTGAGACAAGAACACTATGTTTCTGAGGCCACTTCCCTACTCCCAACCAGGTACAAAAATAGCCCCCACTTCAAATACCCATAAAGATCTCGGCTTTGATAGAAAAATGACATGATTTAACCTTGTCAGTTACAGGGTTTCCTTGTGATTCTCTCACTCATAAAAATAAATATGACCTTCCATTTGGTAAAGGCCATTTTATTTCAGCAAAATAAAATTGCTTTCATAAACATATTCCACTGTGCCTTAGGTCATCCCTTGATAGCAAAAAGAAGGCATAGATAGCCATCTTTAATTTTGTTAGACAAACCTAGCCACAGAGTAGCCACACACAATGGTTTAGGCTTGCATATCAGTTTCAAGGTGGTGCAGAATAGTGTCTCAGAACCCAGAGGCTGAATGATTGGTTCCATACATTACCTACTAACCCAGGCTGCCTTTTATAAAGTCTTCCAGTGTTCCTAAGCAACTGCAAGCCTATGAAAATAATCTCACAAGAAACTTTTGATTAGAAGAGGGGGAAAAAAGTCTTTTAAGAATCTTAAAATTTTTTAAAGGCATTTAAACTATCCCTGATTAGGAAGCCAAGGCCCAAGAGAGGTTAAATGCCAAAGTCATACAGATATGGAGAGGCTGAGCTGGGAGTGAGCCCAGAACTTTTTGTTCACTTTGCAAAATGTGTAGCAGTTGCTATTTTTAGAAGAAATAACAATAATGTCTAACCTTCAGTGGAATCTATCAAACCGTCAAACTCCGTTAAAGCATAGGAGCCCAGCTTGAATCCAGGCCTATGTGAGTAAGACGGATTAAGACCACGTTTTGTGTTGTGTATGTGTGTCCACACATGCTACCCACCATGTCCCAGAGGGAAGGAACTTTATTGCTTGTGCTTTTCATTCCCTCCATGTCCCCAACACACAGAGGAACAGCCTTTGAGTAGCAAAAGGGAAGAAACTCTAGAAGCTACTCATCTTATTTTAGGCCTGGTGAAACTCACTCCCCGAGTCTTCTACTTACTGCTAGAAGCTCTCGATGCCAGGAAGGACTTAAGAAGAGCAGGCAAGGAAGGTTGGCAACTCCACAAACAACCAGTTCCCCTCCTGTGGTTAATACCCATACAGCCTTAACCTTCTAAGTTTAATTTCTCTCCGATCTGATGGAGATACAAGGCAGCAAGAACTCTGAGAAGGCATTCCAATGTGTAAAGATAATGTTGAATAGAGTCTTTGGGACGAAGAAGTCCGTATGCCAGTTCCTGGGCCACAGGCTTTGAATGGCTCTAAAGACTCACTATGAAGACTGTCCATCACAGTTTGTAGTTAACTTCCTGGGAAGAGCATGTGGTTATAGCCTCCAAATCCTCCAACTGATGCTCAACATATTTGAGAGGCATTTTTGAGCTTAGTTTGAAAGTTAACTGAAGTCCATTGATAGGAATAAGAAAACTCCAATGGCTCATGATCACAAGATCCAAACAAAAACCCCACATTTTATTCTCTTCCCTTGTCTCAGACTTTCTTTAGAACAATGTTCGGAGTGTATATAAATGAGTAACTGTTCACAACAGGCCTAACGGCACTGTGAGTGGGAATTAAAATTAGTCTCTGTTCTGTGAGGCTTGAGGGCCTTTGACGGGCTTTGTCTCAAATAGACTAATTCTAGTGTGTTGCACCTACACATTTCAGAATCTCTACATGAGGATAATGATAAAGTATTAGAAATGGTGGCGATGATTTTGAGACATTGTGAGTGAAAGTAATCCCATGGATTGGTATACTTAAAGTGGTTACAATAACAAACTTTGCTAAATGTGTTTATTGCAACTTAAAAAATGGAGTATATAAGAAGTTGTTGAATTATGTACTTTAAATGGTTGAATTATATGGTGTGTCAAGTATATATTAATAAAGCTGCTTTAGGAAAATATATATGAAACCTTAAACTAGTCCTAAACACTATTATAGCTGAGGAAAGCAAGACCCAGATGGGGTGGGACTTCACAAGGTTGTATATATATTGCCTGTCAAAAAATACTTCATTGTAATTTGATGTCATGTATATATTTTGCCAAAAGAAGAAAAAAAATATTTCACTTTGTATTTTGCCATTGAGACTGGTGGAAACTTATTGCATCTTGATAAATCTGAGTGAATAAAATTATAAAATGTGACTGACTTATTCCTGTTTTCTTGATACTCTGACAGCTAAAGATGTCTTGAATAGGAAACAGCTGAATAATTCATTTTCTAATAATGAGCTATGAAACAAGTTGAAATCTAAGACCAAGGAGATAAATCACAGTTCCCAAAAGAAAAGGGAAAACATATTGAAATTTGCCTCTTGTTTGGGCTTTTCACCAAGAACCCTGGGGGATTTGGCCTTGAGTCCATTGCCAGGTGGAAGGCATTAGACCCGAAATGGTGTGGACTACAAAGAAGTCAACCCCAGCCAGTGAGCAGCTCAGTTCTCATAAACTAAAGAGTGAATGGGCTAAGTGAAGAATTGGGAAAACCTCAGTAATTCAAGTTAAAGGCGTTCATGTGGATAAATAAAACGGAAATGTAAGGATTTCATTTCTCTTTGGTTTTTATTTTTTAAATGTATGTACATTTTATTATGTGTTCATGTTGGTATCCACACGCACGTGTGTGTGTGTGTGTGTGTGTGTGTGTGTGTGTGTGTGTGTGTGTGTAGTGATTGTGGAGGCCAGAAGAGGGCATCAATCTGATCACTTGGAGCTACAGTTACAAGCAGCTCTGAGCTGCTAAAGTGGGTGCTGGGAACCAAACTTGAGACCTCTGAGGAAGCAACAAGAGTTCTTAACCACTGGGCCGTTTGTCCAGCACCCTGTTTTTTCTTTTTAACACTGGAGGCCAAACCCAGGGCCATGAGCATTCTAGACAAGTGGTGTACCACTGCGGGGCACTGCAGCTCTAAAGCAGAAAGTATAACTAAGATTCCCAAGTTCTTTGACTAGCCCACAGACTCTCAAAAGTATTGTTACAGCACACTTAAGTGCTAAAATCATTTGAAAAAGAACTTATTCTTCTAAAAGAAGTTCTGCTGCCCATAGTTGACCAAGTCAATTCTTTTCTTTAAAATAAGAGTAATTCTGGCGTTACTTTCATAAAATGGAATCACACTGCAGCCCAGGCTTTCCTGGGAATTGCAGTCATTGGTTCATAAACACAGCAGAATTCAAGTGTATGTTTATATCCACTTCTCCGAAGCCAAATAAAATTCCATTCAAGGGTTGCTAAGAATCTACTGAAAACTGTAAGAGTGAAAACAGCAGGGTAACAGGATAGGATAAACAAAAGTTGATAGATCATCACATTTCACAAGATACAAAATAAATGTAGCGGCTGGAGAGATGCCTCAGCATTTCGGAGTATTGGCTGCTCTGCCAGGGTTCTGTTCCAGCACCTGTGTCTGGTGGCTCATCACTGCCTGCTACTCCAGCTTCAGGGCATCCCATATCCTCCTGGAACACACATGTACACACATACTGGCTTCCAGGAGCACACACATACACACATACTCACACAAAAATAGATACACGTGATTTGCATTTGTATGTATGTTTAAAGTACATATGTGTGCATGTTCTATGTGTGCAGGTATCTGTGAAGGGTAGAGGACAATCTTGGCTGCCATTCCTCAAGTGCCACCCACCTTGTCTTTTGAACTACGGTGTCTCATTGACTTGGCACCAGCTAAATTGGTTAGACTAATTAGCCAGTGAGCCCCAGGAATCTGCTGGCTCTGCCTCCCCAACACTGAGATGACAAACACACCACTGTGCCTGGTTTTTAAAAGAAAAAATGGGTTGGTGGGGAGGAGCTTGGTCCTGTCTCAACTTGATATGCCATGTTTCCTTGACTCCCATGGGAGGCCTGCCCCTTTCTGAATGGAGGAGGAAGGGATGGGGTGAGGTAGACAGGAGGTGGTGGGAGGGAGCAGGAGAAGAGGAGGGAAGGGAAACTGTGGTTGGTATGTAATAAATGAAAAAAATAATTAAAAAGCTGGGTTCTCGAAGATTAAACTCAAGTCCTCACGCTTGAAGGCAAGTGGGTTGACTGCAGAGTGAGCACCCCAACCCACAGGTGGTGGTGTTTCTCCATGGCTTAGCAAACTCGGGGATATTCCAAAGGTCCAGAACCGACATATAAATAGCCTATGAACTGACGTCGCTGACATTTGCCCTTGGAAGAGCTTCCCATCACTAGACGACTCTGAGGTTGGGGTGCACAGATGGGACAGTAAGGCAGTGACATTCGTGTCCCTGACCTCATGCACACTGGCCCTATCTGTGGTGATAATGTATCATGCACCCTAATAAACTTATCTGGGGTCAGAGAACAGAACAGCCACTAGACAGACATAGAGGCCAGAAAATGGTGGCACTCACACCTTTAATCCTAGCCTTCTGGAGGCAGAGATCCCTCTGGATCTCTGTGAGTTCAAAGCCACACTGAAAACAGCCAGGAATGGTGACACACGCCTTTAATCCCAGGAAGGGATGGCAGAAAAGTATATAAGGCATGAAAAACAGGAACTAGAGGCTGGTTAAGATTTTAGGCTTTTGAGCAGCAGTTCAGCTGAGATCTATTTGGATGAAGACTCAGAGGCTTCCAGTCTGAGGAAACAGGATCAGCTGAGGAATTGGTAAGGTGAGGTGGCTGTGGCCTGTTCTGTTTCTCTGATCTTCCAACGTTCACACCAGTACCTGGCCTCAGGTTTGATTTTATTAATAAGACCTGCTAAGATTCCTGCTACACCTGTCGTTATTTCTCTTTTGACACTTTCAAAAATCACCTTTGGTCCCAATGATGCAAAGTCTAATGATGAGTTTTCAAAGGAATTCAGCTCAACTTCTTTGTACTGGGCTGCTGATGGCTGTTACAATCTGGAAGCTTTGCTTCCAGGAGTGTGTGTGTGTGTGTGTGTGTGTGTGTGTGTGTGTGTGTGTGAGAGAGAGAGAGAGAGAGAGAGAGAGAGAGAGAGAGATCTCATATTTTTATTTCATCCATTATCTGTTTCCTCCTAGTGAATATCAGACTTCCTAGATTTAGTCTCAAATTTTTCTGTCATTGTTTTATTTTCTATTTCTTTGTCTCCTTTCCCACTCTCCTCTCAAGGGGCTTCTCAATGTACCCTCCATATTTCCTGTTGCATTTCCAATTCCAATCTGCAGGAACAAGTTAACAGTAAGGTTTAATGTGCAATCTCTAGATTTTTGACTTCTGCCATGTTCCTTATGCTACTAAGAAATTGTGTGGAAAGTCAGAGAATGCCCTAAGCCTGTATGCATCAGAGGGAGAGAAAGAGAGAGAGAGATTCTGTTTTCATCAAAAGGCAAATAGGTAAACATAGTCACTTAGTATTCACATTAGTCTCTTTTGCCATGGTGACCAAATTTCCTGAGATAGACAACTTGAAAAAATAAAGGTTTATTTGGGCTCATGGTTTCAAAGGGCTCAGTTAATCATGGCTGAGGAGGCATGATGGGAAGCGTGTGTCACACCTTAGAAGTTCAGGATTTGGCGAGCGTTACAAGAAATGGTCAGACAAAAGCTCCTTAAAGAAGGAAGGAAGGGTTCATTTTGGCTCACAGTTCAAGGAGACAGCCCATCCTGTCAAGAGCTGTCCTGGTGACAGAGCTTGAGGCAGCTTGTCACCTTGCACCCACCCTTACAAAGCGGGAGTGCTGGCTGCCGTGTCTCGGCTCCTTTCCACTTTTCATCAGTCCCAGCCACCACGTGATTTGCTTCACTCTTATGGTGGAGCCTCTCACCTCAGTTAGCCTAATCTAGAAACTTCCTCACGGACATTACCAGAAGTTTGTTTCCATGGCAATTCTAAAGCCCATCAAGTTGACAATCAGACTAACCATCATATCCCTGAAGACCAGCCCAATTCCCTACTTCCTCTATGTAGGCTCTGCCTCCTAAAATTTCCATAACTTTCCAGAATTGCAACATGAGCTGGGGACAAAGAATTCAAAATATGAACTTATCAGAGGACATTTCATATTTAGATCGTAACGGTACTTGTGACCTTTAATACAGTCTGTGGCTGTATGTCTTTTGTGAGAGCACGGAATTCTTAAGGGCCTCTTTGCATTTTCTTACCTTCTGGAAAGTCGTTATAATCTAGGACTTCGTGTATTAACTTAATTCCCTCTATTTTCTCTCTCACTTTTTTATGTTGTGGACATACCTTAAACATTTGGTGATACTTGATTCATGGTTAATGATGGGGAGCTAAAAGGTGATGGAATCTTGTGTTTGCATGCATAGGGCTTGTTGAATGGCGATCTCTGCTGTTAGTTAAGCTGCTTTTCTTCATGTCAGGTGCCAAGATAGTCTGGCCTCTGCATCCATGTGATCCATACCCAATGACTCAGTCAATAGAGGACTAAATATAGTGGGAGAAAAAAATGTGAATGTAGTAAACACGTACAAATTTTTCTTATTATTCCCTAAGCAAAACCTTACAGCACTATCTAGATAGCATTTAGCTTGTGTGGATGTTATAAATAATTTGGAAATGGTTTTAAATAAATGGGAGGAAGTGTAGGGTAGATGCCAGCACTACAGTAATTCATATGAGAGACTCCAGCATTTCAAGATATTGCTCTCTGCAGGGGCTGCTGGAGCTAATCTCCTGCACATACCAAGCACAACTGGATATATAATACTTTCACCTGGAAACAGTTTCTCCAGAGAAGAATCCTTCCCTTTTCTCCTTGAAAAGTACTTTCGGGGCTACTGAATTCCTGTGACTGGAGTATTGCCAGGGTTTCAAAAGTCTGGTGACGTGTGTGTGAGCCTCCTATTCTCAGAACAGTAAATATTGGGGGAGTCCCCACTCCCAGATGTCTGCCCCTACACCTATGGGGTAGGCCTTCTCTGTCTTCACCATATCAAGCTTTTCCACCATCTTCCAACCCAGAGACTCTGCTCCATGCTCTCTGGTACAGACTTACTGAATTCTGTTTCTCTGCCACATGCACTCAACCTTGTCAGGCAAGTCCTAGAACAAGATGCAGTCTCCTCATTCTCTGCTTTCTTCAGACAAGCCCCTGTCCCCATAAGTGACTCTGTAGCCAGGTCCAGGCTACAGAGTCACTTATGGGGACAGAAAAGTGGAAAAATTGTAAATATGAGATTACTGAACTCACACACAGGGCTGAAAATTCTTGTTCCTGATTTGGAGTTTTCTGTCTACCTTACTCCGTGCCCTCTACTGCCTTCTCCAGCACAGGACTCTAAAACACAAAGTAAAAAACTTTTTCTTATTTAGATATAGAATCAAAGTAGAAAGTTACATAAAATGTTTCCTGTTTCCCAACACACACACACACACACACACACACACACACACACACACACACACACCATCCAAATGGATGTGTGTCTAGATGAATAAGTAGAATTCACATATAAATTTTAATTGATTGTGTTGGTTATATGAACTATACTATTATTTTTTTTAAATGTGTTTATCTATATGTATGTTTGTGTCAAGGTGTTGGATCCTGGAGTTACAGACAGTTGTGAGTTGAGGATGCTGGGAATTGAACCCAGGTCCTCTGGAAGAGCAGTCAGTGCTCTGAACTGCTGAGCCATCTCTCCAGCCCAGTCCATTATTTTTTTTTCATTGTATATTATCATAAATATCACAAAAGCTAGCATATTCATACATTACTGTGTTGATGTTAAACACAGAAATCTACAGAAGTCTGGGACAAGGCACACTAGTTTATACTTGTCCTCCACAGCCCCTTTATGTTAACTTATGGCTAACAGTGCTCATTAGCATGCTTTCAAATTTTTGACCACCTGCTAGGCAAAGTTGCACACATTGCACAGCAGCAGTGTCCCTTCAGAGCAAGAAGAGATCGCCAGGAACACAAGGAGTGTTTGCACGACCCCCGCTCTAACAAGCCTCCCTGCCCCTTGTTTGCACAGAGCCTAAGTGCTCCAGACTTCTCCAGCCGGGACACTTTGAGGACACAGAACCGACAATGAAAAGTTCTATAATAATGTTAATATAAACATCATTAGCCATTAATTACTTGGATTGCTTCAGATGAAAGCTCCACAAAGAGACCAGAGTGTCAAACAGTGATTATAAAATCCTCAGCTTTTTTTTTTTACTTGCCTTGTGATTAAAAACAGAAAGCTCTTTATATACACACTATTAACTCTTTATAAGTAATTAAGACGGTCTGGTTTCCCTTGAGACCTGATGATGATCACACTGAAGAGTCACACCCTTGTCTGTCTGCTCCAGAGGCCCAGGCCTTTGTCCTGGTGCTGTGACAGGATCTGCATGTGAGGCCAATCTCAGACTTGAGTGATGAGGGTCACCAGCAGGGCATGGGCCCCTGCATTTTGGAGGGTGCCGACTGCCAACTTCCATCACATGGGTCTGGAATAGACTCAGGAGCATTAGTATCAGGCCAGGCTGCCTGTCTTCCCATCAGGCATCTCAGCCAGCCCGCAACAAACACTGCCTGCTCTAGCTATTGAGGACTGAATAATTGGCAGAGACTTAAATGCCTGCTGACTTGCATTGAGTGCCCCCATCCGAATGTTAAGTCTTTCATTAGAGCACAGAGCATCCTTTTTAAAGGCTCAGATCCCATGATAATGAAGACTCTTCCTAGAACACCAGGAAGGCTGGATCCTCATCCAATTGCCTTTAAACAGGGTAGTACATTCTGGGGCAATTAGAAGAAAAGGAATGAGTGAGATTCAATTCCCTTTTCAAGGAATTCAGACAACACACTTAAAAATACTCCCTGTCCAGATAGCTATGGGTATACCTTCTAGGTGACTACAGGAAGAGATTCTTGAAAAATTGGACTTTGGGGTGTGTGGTTCCCAGTGACCTAAGTCGGTCACAGCCCCAGGAGGCTCTGTAAGACTGTGGTGGTATGGTTTATCTGTGCCAGGGGAAAGGTCTGCTGGTTTTGATGCATTTATAAGCCCTTATTGAAACAGAGACAGCAGGTGACAAGAAGGGAAGCAATGGTTCAGTGTGTGTGTGTGTGTGTGTTTGAATCATTTAGAAAGCTGGATCAGCCTACATGGAAATGTAATTGTGATTCTCAGCAGGCTTAGACTTAGTCAAAAAGAGCCTTCATTCATTCATTTTTATTCATTTATTCTTTTACAGTGCCTCTACTAAGTGTCAGGCTGTGGGTAAGATTTGGAGTCTATCCCTAATGAGTTGAAATTAAGGGAAGGGAAGGGTGGTGGGTTCAGGGAACACAGGGCGGAGAATGAAGATAAGGAACCGCAATGCAGTGTGATAATTATTAATATGGCAATTGGCGCTAGCATCAAAATTCAGATGGAGAAGAATGCACTGGGACTGGTGTAGTGGGAGAGTTGGAGTAATGAAAGACTTCCAAAGACAAGAGTCTCAGCTGCTTCCTAGACTATGGGGAAGAGATTGTTAGGTAGACCGAGAAGTAGGCAGGAAGACAGAAGAACATTGCAGTCAGAGACAGGCTACTAAATCCTGGGGATATAGGGGGTATAGGCAGCATGGTGGGGGACCAGGAAGATGGCTCAGTGGGTAAGAGCATTTGATCTGCAGGCGTAAGGACCTGAGTTCATATCCCACAGCACCCACACAGAAAGCCACAAGCTTTGTATCCCTGTTGCACCAGCATTGGGACTCAGAGACAGTGGGTCCAAAGAGCTCCTTGGTTAGCCAGCCTTGCCAAAGTGGCAAGGTTCCAGGTCAGTGAGAGCCTCTCTCAAGGCAGAAAGGCAGACAATTGGTATCTTAATCTGGCTTTTCCATTTGTACATATTGGCACATGAACCCACACATTCATGTACATGCAACACACACACACACACATACACGCACATGCACACGCACACGCACACACACATGCGCACACATACCACAATATAAAAAGAAGAAGTTGAAACAAGCTGGGCATGGTGGTGCATGCCTTTAATTCCAGTACTCAGGAGGCAGAGGCAGGCAAACCTGTGTGAATTCAAGGTCAGTCTGTTTTACATAGCAAGTTGCAGGTTAGTCAGGGGCTATAGAGTGAGGCCCTGTCTCACCCCTCCCCCCCAAAAAAAAAACAAAGAAAACATAAATTAAAACAGTATGGTGCATCATGGTACTATAAGAAGGTATGCCTGAGTAGGTGGGGACATGGAGAATGACCCAACAAAAGTAACACCAGAGAGTAATAAAGGATAAGACCAACATGGACTATATCAACGAGGGAATGTGTCCAGTAGCTCTGGCCCAAACTGTGGCTACCAACATTTACCTATTTATCCAGGACTATGGACCAAGGAGGTCTACAAAGAACAGAGAGCATGGCACATCTATAGCCTGACATTGTCAATATGCAATAGAGTATGGACAGGGCCAGGTCAAGTTCAAGCCTTTGAAGCATCTATCTGGGCTCTGCTTCCACATCACTGTCCATCATTAATTGATACTCACCGGGTATGGCTACGAAGTCACCACACGATACCTCTATCCAGCCTATCTTTCTGCACTCTGCCTTCAGTGACATCAAAATAGCTGCCATGTCATTTTGTCATCTGGGCACCCTGTGTTTTACTCTGCACATCTGCTCAGCCAGTCGAATGGCCTCAACCAAAAAGGGAAATTAGATCACTGTGGCGTGAGTTGTTTGAGTAAGAAGCTCCTGGCTTAGAGGGATAGCTGGTTAATTTGTAAGTGCTCATAAGTCATTAGTGGGATAATCGTTTTACAGAATTTTGCTGAAGATCAGTGCCAAATTCATGAATCCATAGTTGGTGGAAGAGGAGGATTTGTTAATGGTAGTTTCTGAAAACAAAGCATTTACCCCTTCTTAGTCCCCCAGTGTGAATCGCATTGTCTATTAGTCTCTCGTGTTACCAACAGTGATTCTGTGTCCCCCCAGGAGATCTTCAGTAGCTTGTAGAGTGCTCAGGCAAGCATCACATCGTGTGTGTGTGTGTGTGTGTGTGTGTGTGTGTGTGTGTGTGTGTGTGTGTGTGTACAGGACCTTGTTGTGTATGTTTGGCTGGCCTAGTGCTCATTATGTAGCCCAGGCTGTCCTCAAATTCCCAGCAATCCTCTTGCCTCAGCCTCTCAAGTACTGGGATTATAGACATCCATCGCCATGCCCAGCTTCAATTATCTTTCTGATCCTCTTTGCTCAGATCTCTTGAGCAGCTTTGATGTGTTGCTGGTGAGTGTAAATTTTCTCCCAAACTTCAATTTGCTAAAAGCATTCACTCTCATATCCTATACATTTTGTTTCAATATTTATCATTTCCCAATGTCTGAAGTGCACAGGGCAATTGATGGTCCCTGAAAGCACATATTTGAACTCAGTCTGAGTCACAGTGGGGATTTAGTGTTTCAGGAATTCTATCAGAGACAATAGATCATGAGGAAATCTTCAGGGGGCAAGAGTCTTGCAAATCAACCCTGACAGAAGAGAGCCCTTGAACTCCTTCACTTCTGTAAAGTTCCACTTCAGTCTGTCTCTTTTGCTTTAGTGGAATAAAAGATAGACTCTGGGTCAAGAAGACAGATGATCTCATGGACCTCAGTCTCTTAATTTATAAACAGAGAATTCCATTGAGATGACTTCTACAGTTCTGTCCAGCTGCATAGCTGTATACTTGCAGCAAATTGAAGGAACTGTGACAATCAAAACTCATGGGGCCAGGCAGGGTGCTGTGCACCTTTAATACCAGCACTTGGGAGGCAGAGATGGCGTCTCCATGAGTTCAAGGCCCACCTGATCTACATAGTGAGTTCTAGAGTTCCAGGACATTCCAAGCTACAAAGAGAGACCTTGACTCAAACAAACAAACAACCTCATGGGCTAAGTATTCTGCTAGAATCATAATACCTGTGACATCATTTAATGCAGGCAAAAATCCTGTGGGTAACCTCATTTAACAGGTAAGGAGGATGACTTTTGCAGATACTACATACTTATCTAAGTGTCTTAGTTACTGTGGCTATGATAAAATACCCTCTCAAAAGCAGCTGAAGGGACAGGACTTATTCTAACTCAGTTCCAGGGTACATCCACTGATGAAAAGACCATGACAGCAGAAGTTTGCAGGAGCTGTCACATTGTGTCACAGCCAGGAAGCACACAATAATGCTGGTATCCAGCTCATTGGCTCTTTGAAAAAATACTTATTTTGATGTGTGTGAGTGTTTTGCCTGCATACATGTATGTGTACTGTGTGCATACCATGCCTTCAGAGGCCAGAAGGCATTGAAACCCCTGGGAGTGGAGTTACAGACAGTCGTGAGCTATTGTGTGGTTGCTAGGATCCAAATCTAGGTGTTTCACAACAGCATCAAGTGCTGTTAACCTCTAAGCCATCTTTCTAGCCCCATTTTCCTCTTTTTATACAGTTCCGTCATAGGGAATGTGCCACCCACAGAGGACAGGTTCTCCTACTTTAGTGAAGTAATTATGATAATATCCCACAGGAATGACCAGAGAGGCCCGCCTTCCAGATGAGGCTAGATCTCATCAATTGGATAATTGAGATTAACCATCATGGTAAGGTCATAAGTTATTAACCGCAAGGGTCAGAGTACAAATTCAAATACTGATCACTATATCATTAATTCCCAACTACAGTTGATTTTGCTCCCCACTACCAGTAGATATTTGGCATTAACTATTTATATTAGATATCTTGAGATATTTGGGGTTGTCATCCCTGTGGGATTGCTACTGTCAGCTACTGGGTAGAATTCTTCATGTAAAAGAGAAGAAAATGAGTGAAATGTGAAAAAAAGACCTCGCAGTTTAGTTGTGAAAACTCCTCCTTGAACTCGTGTGTTTGAATGCTGGGACCCAGCTGGTGATGTTGTCGTAGGCAGCTGTGGACTCTATAAGAGGCTCTAAGAGGTGGGACTTCACCGAGTGAACTGATTTCTGGGTAGCAGGGTTCATGGGTTACACACTTCTCAGTTCCCTATGCTGCCTGACTGTTTTGATATTACAAGCAGCCTAACACTGCCGTGTCTTCCCAGCCACGATGGCCCGGAACCCCACAAACCATGAGGCAAAATAAACTCTTCCTGTGTTAAGTTGCTTTTTAAAAATACTTAGTTTTATTTTTACTTAAGTGTGTGTGTGTGTGTGTGTGTGTGTGTGTGTGTGTGTGTGTGTGTGTGTGTGTGAATGTTCCATATCTGGGTGCCCATGGAGGCCAGAAGAAGGTTTGGGGTCCTTTGGGTCTGGAGGTACAGGTAGTTGTGAGCCACCAGACGTGGGAATCGGGTTGCTGGAAAAGCAGCAAATGTTCTTAACCACTGAACTATGCTGCAGCCCTTAAGTTGCTTCTGGTCAGGTGTTTGATCACAGAAATCAGCAAAGTAGCTAATCCAGGCCTCAAAATGATCTACTATAGTCATTTCACCTCAGAGATTCAGAAGTCAGAGTCCAGAGAGCTTCAGTGACTTGCCGGAAATGAGTGTGGAGTACTCAACACTACCTAAAAAAAAATAATTTATTGAGGAAATAAGTCATCCTGGAGCAGAAGCCCCATTTTTCCACTGTATACACAGTATTCTTTGCAAACGCCTCTCAGTTACTGACAGACCTTCCTCTGTTACGTAACCAATAGCCACTATCACCTGCCTGCCTTCTTGATGCAGAGCCCTGACATTGCGCAGCTGTGAGGCAGGCAGGTGAGGTGGCAGGGCCCATCCTTCCTCAGCAGATGAGCTGTCTAAACTGGGCATGTGGATCACATCCCTGTTCGCCAGCGACTGACTTGGGAAAGGATCCATTACATGGTAACATCCAGGGAGACCTGTAAGAGTAAGAGGCTTCGGGATAAGGTTTAGCATCCAACTTCCCACTCCTAGGAGACTAGAGAGGCTACAATGCCTGAAGCTGTCAAGGGTCACACTGTGGCTGCAGAGTAGAGAGACAGAATGCTGAGTCTGTGGAGGTTCGGATCCTTTAGCCAGACTTGAGCCTGTCCCTACTTCCTGTTTTCCCGGCAGATGGCATAGAAAACATCTACAAGATTTAAAGCACTGCTAATTGTTGTTTTTATTGTTTGTACCAGGACCCATCCCAACCAGTATTACTGGCAGCTGTCTCGTAATGGAATGACTTCAAGGATGCCTTCTTGTTCCATTTGACTTTTAAGATCAGTTCAGAGACAGGCGTGGTGGTGGACACCTGTAATCCAACCTCTTAGGAGGCTGAAGCAGGAGGACCTTGAGTTTAAGGGCAGGTTGGATTACGTAACAAGACTGAGGCCAGCCCAGGCTGTATAGTAAAACCCTGTCTCAAAAGAACAGCAACAACAACAAAGTCTGTCCAGAAGTTACTCTGCATTCTCCTGTAAGAATTAATCACGCTCTATGTGTTGAGGATGATCCAGAGAAAACAGGTGTGGGACGTGATAAACTCCAAGGCTGTACAAACAGTGATAATACCAGGGCAGGCGTAGTTTTTATGAGCATCACATTTGCTAGGATTGAAGTAGCCACTGCACCATTACTAGCTTTGTGACCTTGGGACACTTCAGCTTCTGTTTCTTCATTGGTAATATTGAGGTTATGTGAATACGAAGTGAGTGAGCAAAAAGTACCTTCTACAAATTAAAGCCTTCTTATATGTTTGTAATAATTCCACGTAACCATTGTATTTTCTTTGCTCTCAGGTGGCCGGTTACCTATTTAAAATGGAAACTACCAGGGAGAAGTCATCTGTCAGTCACTGATTTAGTGACAAACAGGAACACTTGACCTAGTACACAGAAGAGAGATTTATTAAAGGCTAGTTGAAAAGTCGTAAAATGGCCGAGAGAGTTAAGGTTATGCCTCCAGGAATAAGACTTAGTCAGTCACACTGCCGAGATGCCTGGGGGAGATACAGTGTCTGTACAGACAGGCAAAGCCACTAGTTCTATGGATGGACATAGGGTCTGGTGGTCATCCCTAATGCCTCTGTCTCTCGTACCCCTAGGAATGGGTACCCCATGGCCAGAGTGGGCTTTGTGGAACCCCTTCTTGGTGTCATTAACCTCCAAATCAATCCTAGTATCTATTGAATGGAGTCCTGTGTCTGGGTCTTAGCAGCAAGGAAAGCCTTTCTCATGGGTTAAATGGGCCTAGGAGATAAAGAATTCTCTGAGCTGGGTAAAGAGTATAAGTTAAATTAATGTCTGTATTTTTGTTTGGGTAGCTTTGTGTGGGGGGAGTTTTGTTTTTTATTTATTTGTTTTTTCATTTTGTCTTTGTTGCAGGGTCTCACTCTGTAGTCCAGGCTGAGCTTGGAACTCACGATGTAGCCCAGACTGGCATAAAACTCAGAGCAATACTCCTGCCTCGGCCACCTGGGTGCCGGAATGACAGGTGAGACCTTGCACAGTTCTGTGTTTTGTTTTGTCTGGCTTTGGCACAGCTTCCCACTGTGTCGCCCAAGCTGACCTTAAACCCAGCTTCCTCCTGCCTCAGCATCCCAAGTGCTAAGATCACAGGTGTGCACCACCACATCTAGTCTTGGATGACTAGACTCTTAAAGAACAAAATTACCTATCATCCCAATGTTTCCAGGAAGAAGTGAGGGAGCAGAAAACATTAGCAGAAGCAGTGATGGTGACCTAGTTTTTCCAGCAAGAAACCCCACTGCTACCTGCTCTTCACTTCCCTCCAATGTCAACCCCCTCTGGTATCTCACCCATGACTGTTCCCGGTTTAAGCCTGTGTCCTTCCTCACCTCAGCTGCTGACAGGGTCACCTACTGGTCTCCTCGTCACCGCTCCCGGCATTCCTTGGTTCTTCCTTCTCTAGACCGTGAGCATCTAAGGTGCTTGCATCTGATGTCAGGACTCACTGAATGACTGCCGTCTGGCTAGTGGCTTTGGGTTGGAGTGACTGCAGGGCAGGCAGCAGCTTGATTTGCTCTAACTCCACAGGTAGAGGTCAGAGGACAATCTGCCCTTCTGTTTTCCTTGAGGCAGGGTCTCTTTTTTGGTCTTCTGCCATGAATGCTGGTATAGCTGGCCAGTGAAGTTCCAGAGATCCTCCTGTCTCAGCCTCCCACCTCTTCACAGAAGTGGTGTGATGGCAGGCACTTACAGAACACATCCAGCTTTTACATGGGTTCCTGGGATTTGAACTTGGGTCCTCACATTTGCCCAGCAACACGTCTACCCACTAAGTTGAGCCCTTGGCCCTCAATTTTGTCTTTTAAAGCCTGAAACTAGACCTTTAGGAACTTCATGAATTTTAACAGCTGTCATCAAAATGCAACTCTCTTCATAGTCGACCGTAGATTTTGTCATGCTGAAGGAAAAATAATTATTTGAGTGGATTTGGGGATTAATTATCTGGTAGCCAAGAATTAAGCACAAGCTGGAGTCAAAATGAATCTCTTCAGCTTAGTTCATATCATTTTTTCGTACCAAATAAAGATGGTACATTTTGTTGATAAAAGTTGAAGCTCATGCTTGAGGATTTGGATTGGGAGGTTGTATATATTTTTGTAAATTTAAATTGTAGAAAAAAAAAGTGTAACTACTTTAAAAATAGAAAATAGAATACAGATATTAAGACAGACCAGTCTGTTATATATAGATATTTAATAGCTTGTTTATTTTTATTTTATTTGCATTGGTATTTTGCCTGCACATATGTCTGTGTGAGGACATCAGATCTTGACATTATAGGCAATTGTGAGCTTCCCATGTGGGTCCTGGGACTTGAACCCAGGTCTTCTGGAAGAGTAGTCAGTGCTCTTAACCACTGAGCCATTTCTCCAGACCCCTGTTATATATTTTCTAAACACATGAACCAAATATTTGTTAGTGAAATATAGATTGTTTACTTTGTGGAATCTAGTAAATTTTAATAACACTTGTTATTGAAAAAAATAGAGGGGGAAGGAGAAAGCAACCTGTTGACCAAGGCAAAGCACAACGCAAACAGATTTTTTTTTCTTTTCTAAAAATGCTTCAAGGATTCCCTGGAGGCCAGGCAGGGGCAGAGTGTCCACCACACTCTGTAAAGGAATCACAAGGCCAGGATAGTAGCCTTGGAGAGCAATGCAAGACTAGAGGGCTACACAGGCATCAGAAGGCCCAGGCAGGTGGTGGGCTGGAGTGGGAATTGAGGTGAGGGTACGCTGATGCTGACAGGCTCTAAGGATCACAGGTGCTGTAGGATAAGACTTGCCCCAGGTCCCCAGCTGTGCAGCAGGGGATGACAGGGCCATCTGCTAGGGGTCAGAGGACAGGAAGAGACACAGGCAGGGGTTGGGGGACCAGAAACACAAGTCCCTCCCCCTAGTCCTTCTGCGATGATGGCAGGGGCTTGATGGGACCCAGACATGCATGGAATTTGCTCCTCTCCAGCCACTGTCAGCTTCAGGAAGGAGAGCCACCCCTGAACTCTGCGCCAGTTGTAGCTGGACATCGACTGAACACTTCCTCACTTGACGGGTGGTTGGTGGCTCGTGACCTCCCATCGAGAGGGAAGACTAACAGCTGGGGCTGCAGCCAGACAGGACACAGAGGAGGGAAAGACTTTAAAAAAGATGTAGAAGCACAGAGAGAACACGGAGGCTCTTCCTGTCCCTCTCTGACTGTAGATTCAGTACCTACAACCTGGGGATTAAGAGGAAGGGGGCAGAAACTGAACTTCAGTAATGCGTTCTAAGGATTTCACATATTGCATGTCGGAATAGTTCTCTAATAACAGGACCTTGTGAAGGGCTAGAGAAAACGAATATTGATGGTTAAAGGAACTGAAATTCTTCATCTGCCCCGACTCCTTTCAAGGAAGATCCATCCAGAAGTCACAAACAGAGTTGGGGGCGGGGGAGTTTTATTCCACTTGGATTGACTCAGAGTACCTTTGTAGTGAAAATCGGCCTTCAGAGGAGAATGTACTGTACCATGATAATGTCAAGGTTAATATTTCACAAGTAAGGCCAAAGTCATCTGAAATGGATGAATGTCATCTTTTACTGGACTTGTGTGGTCTTCCTAAGAAAACAGTTCTTGTTCAGATCTTTGCCTTCAGGCTGATCACGGGAGTAAAGGGATCAGTTAGTCCCAGCAGGCTGAAAGCTAACTAAAGCGTAGTGCTCACCCTCACCATGTCACATGTGGGAAGTGGTGCTCTCCCTAGACGGGTGTGAGCCTCACAGGAAGAGTCCGATAAGATGGTCAGATGTCAGCACTATCCACAGAGTCAGAATGGGAGGGAGTAAGGAGGCAAGGCCACATCCATCTGGACTGAAGTCTACCTCCTTCTGCCACACCGGCAGGAGGGACAATCTGGGCCTTGGGTGCCTTCTCAGACCAGATTGCCTCTGGTCCCTTTCTCTGAAATTCCTTCCCTGTAGGCTGGCCCCAGACATTCACGTGCACACACATATACACGTGTGTCTGCATGTAAACACACACACACACACACACACACACACACACACACACTGTGAGCTGCTGTTATCACCACTTTGCATTAACACCCAACTTCCATCCCAAAACCTGAACATGGTCTTCCCCCAGGAAACAGGAAAATGCCAACACCTTCCCTGGCCCTGCCCGTGCTGGTGCAGGAAGAGAGGCTCTGTGAGCTGCCCCTACCAGAAGGACTCCCCAGATGATGGAGACAGTTCCAAAGGCATATGACAGGGACTTGCCTTCAAAGACACCTAGGTCCCAGGGCTCTTTATGACCTCCCAAAAGACCACCCATACGTGGGAAGAGAGCACATCCCCAGGGATTTCTAGGGTGCAGTTCTCAAGGAGCCACGTGGAAGAGGGGATATGTTGGAAGTACTAGGCAAGGGGGCAAAAAGCAGCTCCCCAGTGTTTAGATTATTCCCCTCCATCAGAGGCCATAGGCCTCCCCTCCCGTGTCTGGCTGCCTGCTGTTCCAGATGCCAGACAAGACTCCGCCACCGGAAGGCTGAAGGGTGACCGCTAGTAACCCAGCTGCACATGACGGTGGCCAGCTGCCAGCTGGAGGCCTCACAAGCCTCCAGGAAGCATGGCTCCTGCACTGTCCCGGTCCAGTGATGAGTCCAGGATCTTCACACGAAACTAGTCTCCAACGCCCACTCAGATGACAAGCTAAGTCCAGACAAGGCTTCCCAAAAGACTCCAGGCCTTAAGCCAGCTGGTGCATCTAAACCATAGGAAACACACAAGGCTTCTTCATCTCCTGGCCAGAGCCTCCAAACAATAGCTCAGAAGCCTGCTTCTCAGGCCTGGTATCATTTCATCTGTTACCAAACCCAGGGGAGGGCTCTGCCTACTCACACCCTGGGCACACTGCTCAGCTTCTCTCTTTTCTATCTTCTTCTAAAGTGGGCAAAACTGGTAGACCTGTGTCACTTTCTAGCTGTGTGTCCTTGGACTGTATATTTAATTGGCTTCAATTTTTTCACTCATCAAGTGAGGTTAAAAATAGACCAACCTCGTGGGATAGGTAGAAAAATTAAGTGAGTTAATTCCCCTAGAAGCACTTAGAGCAATGTCTGGCTTCTAGAAAGTGCTCAGAAGATGCCAGAAATGATTACTGTTTCTGTTGTTTTTATTAATCATGCAATTATTAAGAGGATTACTATAACAACATCTGCCATTTATTGCATATTGATCACGGTGTCCTCACACTGGGCTCAGTCTTTCACAGGAAGTACCTCACAGATATGTTAAGTACGCATGAGTGACTGTCTAGCACATAGATAGCCACTATCATTCTTTCTTCCTCTCTTCCCCTTTCTAAGAGGAAGAAACGCCTCAAAGACCCAGCGGCTTGCTCAAGCCCACAGTGCTACAAAGGAAAGCGTGTTTACACTTGAATCCTGGTGTTCTGGCATACAGATCCCCCTGGTCCTGCAAACTTGCATTCTCTCCCACCCTCTTCCTGACCCCTCTGCCTGACCCTGGGCATCTGCTCCACAGCCAACTGGCTTCCCTTCAAGGAATTTTCCAGGGACACATCTGCTGCTCGGTTGCAATATCCCTGGGGTCATCTGCCTGTGGTTGTTTTCAGTCTGTGCGTGAAGGACTGAGCTGGCCTCCTAATGGCCTTTTCCCTTCGGGATCCAGAAACGAAGCTCCAGTAGGTAGAGATGGGTGCAAGGGAATGAAGGGGAAGAATCCATACCGGGAACAAATGAACCCATATCCAGGTGTGGCTTCTTCAAGAGTGATGTGCTGGCTCAGCTCAGCTGGCCCCAGCTCCAGCACCACCTTTATCACAGTGCTGGGATTTTGTGATTGAGTTTTCCCAGAATAGACCACCGAATCCTTTCTGAGATGAGAAGATTCAGTCTACAACAACGGCAGCCCACCAAAGGGTAGTACATGCCGAGCCTGCATGGTAGCCATCAAAGACCATGGTACCATCAAAGGTAGTTTGGACTGTGGGCAAGGGACTTCTCTCTAGGCCACAGTTTCCTCTCTGTAATGTTGAAATATCAAGACTCATCCAGCAGGGTTGCTCTGGGGACCCAAGCAGGAGAGGGACTGTCACACTCCAGCTCATTGACCAGCTGCAATCCCACAGCCTAGAGCACCCACATGGCATGCAGTGGTGTGAGAACACAGGGCACAGACTAAGCCAAGGTGAGACTTGGGTTGTTACTGAAAAGAAGAAGCATTTATGTAGTGCGGTGGCCCCAGCTCAGAAGACATTTTTTACAGAATGCTTACAACCCTCACTTACCACGGAAGCCAGAGAAGCTGCCTGTCAATGCCCTAAGACAGCTATGGGAAGGTGTGAGCAAGGAGGTGACATGGGGGTGATAAAGCTGTCTTCATAGTTGAGGTCCAGGGTTCATGGTAAAAGCTCAGCCTTGTCATAAAAACGGCACAGCTGAGAAGGCACCTGGAGCAGTGACGTGCTGGTGCCACCACAAGTGGCAATGGGGACGTGTTCAGAACTTGTGCAAACTGTTAAACATGAATGTTACGAAGAGTCACCTAAACTTAATTATATTAACATCCATCACTTCCTAATCATTTTTAAATTATTTTTTTTTTCTTTCTGTGTTTGTGTGTGTACGTGTCAGTATATGCATCATGTGTGCGCAGGTGTCCCCAGAGGCCAGAAGAGGGCATCGGATCCCCTTAAACACTGTACCATCTCTCCAGCTAGTCTATTTTTGCTACCCCATGTGCTTCTGAAGCCCCTCACACCTATATAGCCATGGGACGGAAATGCAGCTCTGTGCTACTGCACTCCAAGTCTACACTCAGTGCTATTACATTGCAAAATCATCCACAGAGTATTTCTAGCCCAGAAATGGGAAAGCCTACAGTTCCTCATCTCCGTGCTCTAGAGAGCTGGTTATTAAATATTTACCCGAACAGCGCTGACAAGGAGCCTCCCCACTGTTACAATGCCTCCAGTGGACTGGGGTTTATGAAACCTCAGGTTGTGCTGTTGAACACTTGCGTTATAGTTCCTGTGTTGCTTCAATTTCTCCCCGCAACTTTATGGTAATACTGCTTTGGGGCGTCACATGAGGCCTAATATCCCAAGGCATGTTGAAAAAGCAAATGTCTACAGTGACTCAGATGGTGTGGGGGTTTCATGAAGCATGTTGCTGAAGGGAGATAACACAGGAAGGAACTAGAAATAGAATAAAAATTCCAGGATGTTAGCAAAAGGATTCAGTTCAACTAGTGGTTATTCCAAACTCATCCTAGCCATGCATTGGACAAAGGGAAGAAGAAGAAGAAACCCACACAGTTACCTTCTGACACTTGCAGAATGGGGGTGGAACTGCCATCTCTCCCCATCATGCTGAGATCAGCACTGAGCTGCCAATTTAAATCCTGACTTCCCCGGCGCTCCTAATCCCCCTTCTTTATTTTCCCATAGCATTTGTGACCTTTATAACATGCAATATAATTTACTTGCTTTCCATAATTATTTATTGACTGCTTTCCTTCTCCGGCATGCAGTCTATGGAGGCAAAACTTGAGGTTTGTTTATTTCACTCTCTAGAACAGTTTCTCTCACTCAATTATTTGTAATTTTTAATGAATAATATTCAGTACAAGACAAGAGACCAGTGGGTAGGAAGTGGCCAGAGCGCTGCCTAGAAATATGCTTTAAGCTTTTTTTTTTTTTTTTTGGTTTTTCGAGACAGGGTTTCTCTGTGTAGATTTGTGCCTTTCCTGGGACTCACTTGGTAGCCCAGGCTGGCCTCGAACTCACAGAGATCCACCTGGCTCTGCCTCCCGAGTGCTGGGATTAAAGGTGTGCGCCACCACCGCCCGGCTGCTTTAAGCTTTATGTATAATTTTTTAGTTAGGTTTCTACTGTGATAAAACACTGACCCAAAGAAACTTGGGGAAGAAAGGGTTTATTTCAACTTACAACTCTCAGGTCCATCATCCAGGGAAGTCAGAGCAGGAACTCAAGGCAAGAACCTAGAGGCAGGAACTGAAGCCATGGAGGAGTGCTTCTTACTGGCTTGCTCCTCCTGGCTCTCTCAGCCCGTTTTCTTACAGCATCCAGGACCACCTGCATGGGTATGGCACCTCCCACAGTGATCTAGGTCCTCTCACATTAATCATTAATCAAGAAAATGCCTCAAAGGTTTGTTTTCAGGCCAGTCTGAGGAGGTGGTTTTCTCAATTGAGGTTCCCCCTGCCCAAATGATTCTAGTTTGTATCAGGCTGCCATAAAACTAACCAGCACAAAGATATAGTAAAAAAATCCCACTGGCTGGGGGCGGGGCGCGGGCGTGGAATGGAGGAGTGGCTCATGCCTTTAATCTCAGCACTAGAGAAGCAGAGGCAGGAGAATTTCTGTGAGTTCAAGGCCAGCCTGGTCTACAGAGAAAGTTCCACAACAGACAGGGCTACACAGAGAAACCCTGTCTCAAACAAAATAAGAGAGAGAGAGAGAGAGAGAGAGAGAGAGAGAGAGAGAGAGAGAGAGAGAGAGAGAGAGAGAGAGAGAGAGAGAAAGCCTACTGACTCAAATGTTAATTCTTGCTCTACCACTGAAAATTACTCTGGGCGTAGTATGAAACTTATCTGAGTCTCATGCCGTCAGATATAAAGTGTTCAGTTTGGACAAGGCTGTTTCTAAACTGACAAGGGAAAATGCAGCAAGTATCTACGAAACACGCCAACCTCAGCACATCTACTACATCCAAAGCCACTTGTACCCCAAACTATCCATCTGTGGCTGCGGCTCCAGCTCCAGGATCTATGCGCCAAGCAGCATGCAGCCACCTGGCTTTCTCCAAGCCCTCCCCCCTTCCCTAGTGTCACGTAAGGTTGGAGACTACATGAGCATGAGCATAAGGCAGGCAGAAGCTTATGCTGTGTCCTAGGGAGAGGTCTTCCCAGATAGAGAGAACTAGACCAATCCTATTCTACTAACAAGATTTTACATTGGAGAATGCAGATACAATCGGGCACTTCAAGGAAGCTTAGAAGCTAAAGTTTGAGCGAGGTTAGAGAGACTCCACTTAGCTAACCATCTGACAAGGAGGCCAGGGCTTAGTGAGAATTAGTGAGCAGACCCAGAGAAACATACCTAAGAGACAGTTTGTGTTGTGTTTCTTCAGGGTTACGCTAGAGATCTGTGTAAGGCTGTGCCCTCCACCTACAGATGCACACAGCATGGCTCCATTTTGTTTCTGAAGCTGGGTTCAATAGAATCATCTTCCTTTTGCCAACAGATTTTTCTTAACTAGCTTCTATTGTGTCTCTTTCTTAAACCAAAAAAATTTCAGTTCAGAGACTAAGAGTGAGCTACACAAACTGACCCAGCGTGATTGATTTGTCCTGTCCTAGAACTCCTGCTAATGGTTTGTGTGATTCTTTCTTCTGTACTTAGTCACCTTATTGCCTGAAGCTGCAGCATCTTCATGTTCCACAAATCCATTATAGGAGCCAAAGAAGAAACGATGGTGTTTGGAATGGGATAGAGGGAGCTAGAATTAATGTTCCAGTCCCAATCTGTAGCATGAATCTTAAAGGGTCTTATTAATGAAAACAAACACAGAGCCAGGTATTGGGGTGAATTACTGGAAGATCAGAGAAGCAGAACAAGCCACAGCCACCTCACCTCGCCAGTTCCTTAGCTGATCCTGTTTCCTCAAACTGGAAGCCTCTGTGTCCTCATCCAGAATGAATCTCAGCTGAACTGTTGCTCAAAAGCCTAAAAGCTTAACCAGCTCTAGTTCCTGGTCCTCTCGCCTTATATACCTTTCTGCTTTCTGTCATCACTTCCTGGAATTAAAGGCTCACTTCCTGGGATTAAAGGCATGAGTCACCATGCCTGGCTATTTCCAGTGTGGCTTTAAACTCACAGAGATCTGGATGAATCTCTGCCTCCCAAGTGATAGGATTAAAGGCACGTATGCCACCATTTTCTGGCCTCTATATCTGGTGGCTGTTCTGTTCTCTGACCCCAGATAAGTTTATTAGGGTGCACAATATTTTGGGGAACACAATATCACCACACCAATCCTGTGAGGCACCTTAGGTATATATCATATAATCCTTGTGTCAATCCTATAAGGAAGATGCATGCTCCCTATTAATAAATGGAGCCTCTAAAGAACAGTATTTCTTATTTCTTATATTTTCCCATTGAGAATTCTTCCTCTCTTCCTCCTTTTCTCCTTCTTCCTCCTCCTCCTTTGTCTTCATCTTCTTTTTAGACATAGTTTCATATAACCCAGGCTGGCCTCAAGCCCTCTATGTAGCTAAAGATGACCTCAACTCTTTATCTTCCTGCCTCCATGACCCACATGCTGGGAACACAAGTGTGTACACCACACCCAGCTCTGTACTTCTTTTCTTTAGTTTCTCAGTTTTGAGTTCTAGCCTCAATATAATAAAGTAGAAATCATAGGGAGCATGTCAACAGTACTCTTCCTCTTCTAATATTTGGGAGATCCAACAGAAATAAAAACCTAGCAGTGTAGCTAGCCTTCAAAAATCTTAGAGATCCTGGGACTTCAGAGAGTGTTGGAACCCATCTCCAGGCCCACTCAGAGCTGACATGGGAAGGATCATTTGATGCTAAGACTGCAAAGCATGAAGACACAGTGACTCATTCCAGCATTAATGAGCTGTCACCCATTCTGCATCAAATAAATGTGTTCCCAGTAAGATGACAGTGACCTCTTAATGCCTTGCCTGCCCACAAACCACCAGTAGAAACAGAGAACAAATTAAAGAAGTCTTCACTGTCACCCAGAAGGCAGAATGAATTGACTTTCAGTGGTAAGAAGGATGTGACCAGTTCTTAGTCTCACCTCAGTGTTCTTCTCTTTGCCTTAGCCACTCAAGAATGAGTCTGAAGTTTCCACCTGTGGATTCAGTCTTCTCTCTCTCTCTCTCTCTCTCTCTCTCTCTCTCTCTCTCTCTCTCTCTCTCTGGTAACTTCTGCTTCTGATGAGATGGAGGCATTCTCAAAAGCCTTTGTGTTCCTTTCCTTGATCTAGCTGTACTCTCATATCCAAGGTCAGGGATCCTAGGCTCAAAGCCTAGTCACAGCACAGAAATCTGAATGACTTAGAGCAATTAGAGGCTGAATTCCAATTCTTGCACAAGGCCAGTGGCCAGTGTATCATATAGAAAAGAATTATCCACTGGGGTGGTTTGAAAGAAGATGGCCCCCAAAGGGAGTGGCACTATTAGGATGTGTGACCTTGTCGGAGAAAGTGTGTCACTGTAGGGATGGCCTTTGAGGTCTCTTTTGTTCAAGCTTCCCTCAGTATGACAGTCAACTTCCCATTGCCTGCAAGATGTAGCCCTCTCAGCTCCAGCACCAAGTCTGCCTCCCCACCATGTTGATAAGGGACTGAACCTCTGAAACTGTTAGTGAGCCACCCCAATTAAATGTTTTCTTTACGAGTTGCTGTGGTCATGGTGTCTCTTCACAGCAATAAAAACCTTAAGACATCCATAATGAAAAACTAAGAACTTAAAATAGGGAATATTCGTCTCTCATCACACCCTATCCACCATAGTCTAATGGAATACAGTGCTACCCAACACCACTCACAGTATAAGGATGTGCTGGCTCACAATATCACCACCACAACATATAGCCTTCAAGGACACTGAGACAGTGGGAAGATGGGAAGAAGGCAGAAGGGCCAATCTTGAGTTTTCCAGTGTTTCATCCCAGAAAGACAGAATAGCATTTCTGTTCCTTGTCTATTGACTAGATCCAGTCACCAGGCTCTACCTACTTACAAGGGCCCGGGAGTCATAGCTTTCCATATCACCAGGAAATGAGGGAAAAGTTGATATGAGTATTTATTTATTTAAATCCACTATAGCAAGGCACACAGTATGTGCCATTATTGTATAGTTAGATTTTTTTTTCCCTTGAAGGCTTCTGTAGAGATGACAGATACATGACAGATAGATCCGGAAGGTGAAGTGTCAGCCTGTAGTTTGTGTATACTCATCAGGAGACTCCACTCCGCCTTCGCCCTCACCCTCAATACCAACCACAATGAGCTGGATCAGCTCCCCAGCTTTACTTCACAACCAAGGCTCTTTATTCTGGTCAGTCTTGTCCTTGTCCTGTCTGGTTGTCTGGACCCAATCTTATGCTTAATGCTTACTCTGAGAAAAAAAAAAACAAAACACACAGACAAAAGGCTTCAATTCTTGTCCAGTGCTCACCAGTTCCCCTTAGTGCAGTTCACCAACAGTTTAAGCAGAGAAATCAGGCAGGAGAGAGAGCCCAGTAGGTGAATTGCTTTCATACAAACATAAGGATGTAAAGGCTGTGGTGCCTCGGCTCATGCTTATAATTCCAACACTGGAGAGGCAGAGATAGGCAGGCCCCTGGTATTCACTGGTCAGAGAGCCTCTCCTAATTGGTGAACAAGCACACCAATGAAAGACACTATCTTGGTTGCCTTTCTATTGATGTGATAAAACACCATGACTAAGACAACTTACAGAAGGAAGGTTTGTGGGGGGCTTATAGTTCTAGAGGTATGGGAGTGCATGGTTATAATAGCGAGGAGCATGGCAGCAGGCAGGCAGGGTTGGTGCTGGGGCAGCTGCTGACTCTGTTTCCTGTTTGTGGACCCTAATCCACAAACAGGAAACAGAGAATACACTGAGGATTTTATGATTCTTTTAAAACCTCAAACCAATCTCCAGTGACATATCTCCTCCAATAAGGCCACACCTCCTAATCCTCTCCAAACAGTTCCACCAACTAGGCACCAAGTATTCAAATGCAGGAGCCTATGGGTGCCATTCTCATTCAAACCACCGTAGATCTTGTTTTAAAAAACAAGATGAGGTGAGAGATGGCTCAGAACACCATTCTTCCAGAGGACCTGATGGTTCACAACTATCTATAAATAACTTCTGTTCCAGGGGATCTGATGCTGTCTTCTGGCTTCCACAGGCTCTAGGCATGCACGTGGTGCACAGACATAAATGTATGCAAAACACATTGAAAAAATGTGGATGGCACCTAAGGAATGACACTCAAGGCTGTCTTCTGGACTCTACACCCAGCCACAGACATCACACCCACACACACACACCCACAGACATCACACACACACACAGATTTAAGAATTAGAAGTAGAGTCATCTTTGATCCTCAAGCTCCTTAACAGCAAAAGCGTCAAACATTCCACAGTGGCAGTGAATTCCTGGTGAGAATACAGGAAATGTCAGCTGTCCTAAGGATGTGGTTGGACATATAGAAGAGAATTGTGTGTGAAGATACTTACAGAAGCATTGTTTCAAACAGCAAAACATTGGGAATTACCTAAACGTCCACCAAAGAGGAATGTTTATAAATATGAACTGTCTACATGGCTGGTGTACTGATTTGGCCTGTCAAATTTATCGGGATATCAGGAGGGAGGGAGGAAGAAAGGAAGGGAAGGAGGGAGGGAGGGAGGGAGGGAGAGAGAGAGAGAGAGAGAGAGAGAGAGAGAGAGAGAGAGAGAGAGAGAGAACAAGAGCCAAAATACTTGATTGCAACAGAGTTCCTGGGTTCTCCCCCTGGCCCTGTAGGTTACAGAGTAGCCTGCTCTTATTTTGTTTGTGCTGCAATTACACTTCCCAAGTGGGTTTTACTGGCTCCATGTGGAGCTCTTCTACAGGGGCATCTCTTTGGGGCAGCCAGGACCAAACTCGCAGAGCTCTTGCTAGTAGTGTATTGGTCCTGAGCCCATTCTGATTAAGGAAGTACCCGGTCCTCTTCACAATGAGAGAAGTTTGCTTAGTCTCTAGTGATTGGTCCATTTCAATGTAATGTTCACACTGTTTACAAATAGTATTTACCAGAATAAGAGAGAAGTGGGACAGGGGTTAATATAGCCCAGGCTGGCCTGGAATCCACTATGCAGTTGAGGATGACCTAGAACTCCTCATCTTTCAGCCTTTACCTCTCAAGTGCTAGGACTCCATGTGTGCATTAACATGTCCAGCTTGACCAAACATTTTTTAGACATAGAGAAATACACAGAAAAATTAAGTTCTAGGGCATTATAATGTCAAATTAGTAGCGTGACATGTGCTATAACATAGATGGATTTGCACAACATTACACAAATAAAAGAAGCCGTGAGGTACATTTGCAGGAGTATCCAAAGAGGTGGAAAGGGGGACGGTGTTTGCTGAAAAGGTAGGGAGGTGATTGTTTACTGGGTACAAGGCTTCAGTTTTCCAAGATAAAGGAAGTACTAGACCTGGTGTGATCATGGTTACACCATATGGGTGGACCACCTACTACTGTACTGGACACTTAAAATGGCCAAAAGAGTAAATTTTGATATGCATGTTTTAAAGCAGCCTTAAAATCTGAGTTAATAGCATCATATCAGATGTATGAGTGTGTGTGTGTGTGTGTGTGCACGTGTGTGTGTGCACGTGTGTGTGTGTGAGTGTGTGTGTGTGTGTGTGTGTGTGTGTGTGTATGTGTGTGTGTGTGTGTGTGTGTGCATATGAGGAGAGAGGTCCTATCATCTTCAGCAAGGAAGTGGGAGACTACAACTTATTCCCACTTGTATTGTCCACTAGCAAATGCAGAGCTGGGCGGAGTCATCCGTCGTTCCCGAATACGCTTCTGCGGGACACAGCCAGGCTGTTGACCTGTGTAGTGTCTGTGGCTGCTTTGCTCGACACTAACCGAGGGAGGCACTTGCGGGGGATGTTGCCCATCCATTCACAGTCTGCAATATTTACTGCCTGACCCTTCACAGACCAAGTTTGCTTGTGCATTAGTGCATTGAAAACACACAGGGAGGCCAGAGGACAGCTAAAACCTTTCCGTGGATTCAAAAGCCTGAGTTTCGAATCAGAGTCCACAGACTTGGAGATCCTATCTCTCTCTTTATAATCATCTTCCAACCTTTTGGCAAGCTCATAGCCTGCATTCTAGACTTCCAAGATACCTGTTGGGGCTAAATTGGACTCTTTAGGAATGTAAGACAAAAGAATAAAGAGGAAAGCAACCAAGTATGGTAGCTCACATCTGTAGTGAGAAGTTTCTCTGGTCCTGTCTTGCCCTGCATCAGGCCCCTGTGGTCCTACCCACAGTCCCACAGCCGCTTATAAAATAATCACTCAGAGGCTTATATTCATTACAAACTGTATGGCCTATGGCTTCAGCTTCTTGCTAGCTAGCTCTTTCATCTTAAATTAACTCATTCTTATTAATCTATATGTTGCCATGTGGCCGTGGCATTACCAGTCTCTTGGCATCTTGTTCCTTCGGAGGTGGGCTCATGTTTCCCTCTTGACTCTCTGTATCTCTGTATTTCCCACCTGGCTGTAAGCTTTCTTGCCATAGGCCAAAACAGCTTTATTTATTATCCAATGAGAGCCACACATATTCACAGCACACAGAAAGACATCCCACAGCACACATCTGTAATCCTAGCATTTAGGAAGAGAAGGCAGGAGGATTTGAAACAAGTTCAAGGTTATCCTTAGCTACATATGGAGTTTATATTCAGCCTGGGCTACATGGCACCCTGTACCATACAAGAAAGAAAGAAAATGGAAGAAAGAGAGGGAGAGAGGAAAAGAAGAAAGAAGAAAGGAGGGAGGGAGGGAGGGAGGGAGGGAGGGAGGGAGGGAGGGAGGGAGGGAGGGAGGGAGGGAGGACTCTTGTGATGGTTTACTTCCTAGACTTGCCTTGGCCAACACTTTCCTCTGTAATCCAAAACCCGAACCATAGGAAAAAGAGGAGAATAAGGCATCATGCTGTGTTTGCAGCAGATAAATTCTAAACATCTAGAAGGGTGTACACCAGTAAGTTCATTATGGGGTTCAAAATCTTGAAATCATGTGTAAATTTTTAATTCTTCTCTATAAATGTTTGTTTTGTGGTTTTCATAAAAATGTGTTGCTTTATGATAAGGAAACAATTTAATACTTTGGCTTATTTGTTCTCTGTTTTCCTTTTTTGAGACAGGGTTTCTCTATATAGCCCTGGCTGTCCTGGAGCTCTCACTCTGTAGACAAGGCTAGCCTCAAATTCAGAGATACACCTGCTTCTGCCTCCCAGGTGCTGGCCTTAAAGGCATGCACCACCACTGCCTGGCTTAATGTAATACTTTTAACATTATTATTTTAGAAAATAACAGATTGAAACCTAGGCAGAATCCCAAGGGAGGCATCTCAGCAGAGTCAGGAATCTGGGCATCCCTTCTCCAGACGAGAGTTTGCTTTCTTGACGGGAACTGTTCTCAGAAAGAGATGAACTCTGGCAAGTGTAATGGTTCTGTGACCGGTTCAGCCACATAACCCATCAGTTTCATTTCTCCAGGCACCCTCGGCTCCTCTGGGAACCCCTGTGCCTCTAAGCTGCCACATACCTATTTCCCTGTTAGGTTTCAGGTTCCCTTGCCAAGCCTGCAGAGATTGCCTGGGGAGAGCCGCCAAAGGCCGACCTGAATCCGGCTGTGCTGTTTAGTTGAGCTGGGATGAGCTATTAAATCTCTCACCCATAAAAGGGAGATAATCCTCCCTCTGAGTGGCAGAAGAAATTATTCACTGTGTTGCTCACATGCTTCTGCCCTTCTCCCGAGAAGACGAAATAGTAACCGGGGCTGTAGATTGTAGCTATGACTGAGAGTCGTGGGGTCTCAGGCTTCGAAGCCACAGCGAGTGTGATTCCCTTTTCTGCCCTCGGCCCCTGGGGAAGGGTGATCAGCAGAGCAGAACCTTCCCTGCAGAAAGAGGCAGAGCCACCTCACTTTGATTTACTGCCAAGTAGAGCAGACTAAGGTTTGAATTTAAGTGAAGGAAAAAAAGGATTCTGAGGGCTTCGCCTTGCTCATATCACAGAGATTTGTACTGGCTCTCACATAAGTCTGGGTTTTCTCTTCATATTATGAGATCAAGATGTGCTTCTTCAAAATGTCAATGTCACCTCTTCTCACAAAGGTACGGAAAAACTCAATGAAACTAAAGAGCGAAACTCTTAAAGAGCAGAGGCCTAATGGGCGAAATTTGTTCTCTCTCTTCCCTTTGCCCCCTCCCCCCCTTCTTCTTCCTTCCTCTTCACTTAGACCCCAGAAGCCCCCCCTCCTCTCTAGTCACCATGGCCTTTACTGCACTGAACTGTAAGATTTTGATTGACCAAACTATGACTGCCTGGGAAGGTCGTGGTTTATTTTTCTTCTGCATTTAATTCCCAGTGCCAAGCCCAGCACCTGGTTTATAGTGCTCATTTAGTGTTTGACAGATTGAACGAAGGAGTAAATAAATAACTCTTACACTAAATGTAACTCTTTACACTAACGGGTGTTCTAAACCTGCCTTTGCTATAGTAGTTCCCGTCTCAATTAATAAGCGACTGGAGCTTTCCAGTTACTCTGGCCATAAAATGTACTTAGCCTCCTTCTCTAACAACTCATATCAAGTCCATTAGTAAGGCCAGTGGCTCACTTTATATCCAGGAATCAGCATCATTGCCTCCATACTGGCCAAAGCCAACATCTTCAAGAGTCTATGTCTATCTAATACAAGAGCTAAAATGATCTTGTAAAAATATTAGGCCAGCTCACTTTTGTGTCCAAAACATGCCAATGGCTTCCCGTTTTGCCTAAAGATGAGCCAACATCATTACCAAGACCTTCAAGTCTCCTTCCATTTCCCCCTCCCTCACTGCTCTGATTTCATCTTCCACTTTCTCCAGCCACGCCTGCTTGGCTCCAGCCATGTCTGCCTCCTCTGAATTGTTCAGGCATGCCAGACACACTCTCACCTCAGCCCTCTGAAGTGCATGTTTCCACCACTTAGGTGTTCCAGCCTGGTGGGTATCAACCACTCTTACCTCGGGGGCCTCTAACATTAGACTTTCTGGCCAGGAGATTTGGATGGCAAGTTGAATCTCCTTGAAATGGAGTCAGTTCAAACCTCCCATCCCAATGTTCCCAGAAGGCCTGGAGGCTGGTAATGTAGCTTGGTGGTAAAGGATTAAATAACCAAATAATGTGTAAAATTCATTCCTAGCCATCACTGAGAACAGCACAGATACTCTCTTCCTGAGTATATTGCAACTCAGACAAATGGTTACATGATCCCTTTGGGGATACTAAGAATATTGACTACAGGTACTGACCATGGGTGGCATTGTGTTCCTCTTTATTCAATGGGTTCTCACTTAAATCTGGACACTGAGTGAAAGACTATTTTTCATTGACATTACAAATATCTACTCACAAGCTCTAGTTTTCTTTCTTTCTTTCTTTCATCTTTTTTTCTTCCTTCCTTCCTTCCTTTTTTTGTTATGGAAATCAAACAATACCGCAGGCACTATTTTTCTGTCTTTCTCCCAGAAAACATCATGGTTTGTCAGGCATACCTCCAGATCTCTGCAAGCCAAAGGTCTGGGCTGTTTCTCCTATTATGTCTATTATGGTTGTGGCATGCCTCTTTCTTCTAATAACTAAATAAGCACACCCCAATTCTATCCTTTAGAGTCTCATCAGCCCAACTGAGTCTAGGATCCGGAGCCATGGCAGAATCTCCCACTCTGATCTCAGGCCATGGAAGACGCCTACCTGACAGCATTTTGACAATGCTAATAATACATTGTTACTAAGTGAACTCTTACACGGGAACCACCAAATGCCCCCATCTGGATCTTACCAGAAACCAAGTCAGCTGTTATGTCTCACAGAAAATCTATTCTAACATACTCACCTTCCTCAGTCCTCTGCCAAAGACACACTATTTTACCCACTTCATTTTTTATAGGCTGTCATCATTCAAAAGCCACCCCGCAGTGTCGCAGGGCCAACTCCAGGTGTTCTTACCAGGATATTAATCACCAAGTCATGAAATAGTGCTCCCATATCATAATCCGTTCCATAGTCTACCTTCTCTGGATGCAGTGCTCCCCAGACTCATCCCATGGATGTTCTCTGGCTCACTAGCCAGCTCCTGTGTCTTTTTTATATGCACATTATTTCCAAAGAAACAGGAAGTATTTTTTTCAGTCATGCTCTGTTGCAGCTTACCCCTAGTTATTGAGCTGATGATGATAAAAACAGTAAAAGAAAAAAAAAGTTGTCAGTATTCAGGCAAGGGTGTATTGGTCTCCTCTATTCTTGGAGGATAAAAAGACTCATTCTGTGCACTCTGTGTTTCAAATGAGCCTGGAAATGCAAGATTCTTACACCTATATCCATAAACATCTTGGTCCCAGATGTTGTTCTTTCCTCTAGGCTCCGATGACACAAACCTGGTGAAGCTCTGTTCTCTCCTCTTTGCAGCTCTGTAGCAGGAATCTCAAAAGTTCTTATTAATAAAATCAAACCTGAGGCCAGTTATTGGGGTGAATGCTACAAGATCAGAGAAGCAGAACAAGCAACAGCCACCTCACCTCGCCAGTTCCTCAGCTGATCCTGTTTCCTCAGACTGGAAGCTTCTGTGTCCTCATCCAAATGGATCTCAATGGACTGTTGCTCAAAAGCCTAAATGCTTAACTAACCAAATGCTTAACCAGCCAAATGCTTCTAGTTCCTGGTCTTCACTCTTTATATACCTTTTTGCTATCTGCCATCACTCCCTGGGACTAAAGGCTCACTTCTTGGGATTAAAGGCGTGTGTCACAATGCCTGGCTGTATCCTTGAACACATGGATTTCTGCCTCTGGAATGCTAGGATTAAAGGTGTGAGTGCCACCATTTTCTAGCCTTTGTATCTAGTGGCTGTTCCATCTCTGACCCCAGATAAGTTTATTAGGGTGCACAATATTTTAGGGGACACAATACCACCACACAGCTCTGCCCTCTTCAGTGCTGAATCTGGCTTTCACGGCTGTCAGCCCTGGGGTTTCAGGAGTTAGGGTTTTCCTTGTAGCTGTCTTCCAACCCTTTTGGTTTTTGCAACCTATTTTGATTGTTTGTTGGCCAACCTGTTTATCATTTACTTTCTTCATGGCTCTTAAAATGGTAACAGAGTCACCCAACTACACAATTGTTGTAGTGGAAAACGTATACTAATACCTCTTACCATGTATGTGTCTTAGCAGTTCAGAGAGTAGTGTTTCATCTTCCATGGCACCAGAGTTATCACACTGTACCTACTGTGGAGTGATTGGCAAGTGTAGTAGTTCTAGAGACCAGCCTAAGCACTCAGGCTGCTCCTAATTCCAACCATCTTAGCCCGTGCTTCCCAGAAGAATGTGCAGCAGAAGCTCTCAGGAAGCAATAGTGGAGAATTGGCGGGAAAGTGACTATGCTCACAAGTTAATCACCACTTTGAACAAATGACGCTTGAGCCTACCCAGGACCTGTTAAGGAGATGCCATATTGCTTTTTGCTGCTTTCATAAAACACCAACCAAACCTAAGTAGGAGAAGAAAGGGTTTGTTTGGCTTACAGGTTTCAGTCCATCATCAAGGAAAGCCAAGGCACCGAGGCAGGACTGGAGACAGGAACTGATGCAGAGGCCGTGGAGGATGCTTCTTACTGGCTTGCTTCCATGGCTTGCTCAGCCTGCTTTCTTGCACAGCCTAGGACCAAGGTGTGACACCACCCACACTGGGCTGGACCCACCTACATAAATCATTAACCAAGAAAATGCCTCCCACAGACATGCCCACAGACCAGTCTAACAGAGACCATTCTTCAGTTGAGGTTCCCTCTTCCCAGGTAACTCTAGTCTGTGTCAAACTGCCACAAAAACTAACCATTGCAGGAGGCATTTAGACTGCCTTCTCAGAATTTTCTGGACAAGAAAGAGAAGTTGTGGCAGGGGGCAATTATCTATCGGCACTCATTTCATACTATACAGGGTTGCCGTATAGTATAGTATATAGTACAGTACAGTATAGTATAATGTAGCATAGGTTGCCCTGTAGAGTATTAAGTTCTTTACACCCCAGGCTGCATAGTGTGAGTGCCAGGATGACTTCTGTGGGTAGGGGAAGGGGTAAGAGAAGAAAGCAAGAGGTGTTCAATGCATCTGAGATCAAATGCTGCCAAATTATGCCTGTGTAAAGCTGGTTGCCAAAACCATCCAAGGTGGGCTGAGATTGCAAACTTTCTCTTATGTAAAGGGCTAGAAAGTAAATATCCTAAGCTTTGCATGCTGCATATGATCTCTGTCTACCACATCTTCTTGTGATTTTAAGGAATTTTGTTCTTAGTGTTGGGCCTTACAGAACCAGGCTTCAGGAAGATTTAGCCAGTATGCTATTCTTTGCAAAGGCAGATGTGAGATTAGACCTGCAACCCTGGCTTTTTTTTTTTTTTTTAACCACGAATGTGTCTATCCTTCAGTACTCCCAACCTCCCTGCTTGCTTCATTTTCCTCTTTAGCATGCACCACTTTCTAAACTGTTATAAACTTTACATATTCATTTGGTTTGCTACCTAGATGCTTCAGAAGAATGTGGTCTCCACTCAGGAAAGACTTTGCAGCTGGTTAGTGTGCTACAGTACTCTTCCTCGTAGAAAGGAGAGTGTGTGGCCCATGGTATGCTCTCAGTGTGCTTGCTAAGCAAATCAAAGCAACAGAGTGGCATGCTATGTCCAGCACGTCACAAATGACGGGAACCCGACACGCGTATTAATCTCCATTTTGCTCACCCTTCACAATCACCTTTTCAGGCGGGAAGGCAAATGCTGCTGTGCTCATTTTGTGAACAAAGAAGACAAGCTGAGGAATGAGAGCAACACTGGAAGAGAAAACAATCAGGGACTTGGGAATCTTCTGGCCTGCCTCTGGCTCCTGGCTCCAACACTTTCATCTCGCATAAACTCCCTGCAATCAGGTCCTTATCGGTAACATGGAGATTAGGACTTGAACTAACAAGGCTATGTGATAACTAAAAGCCGTCCTGGGGAAAGCGGTAGAAGCAATCAGCACAGAGGTTATAAACCAGCAGCCTTTGGGCAGGGTTGCGCAGAGCAGATGGACAGAGGGCTTACTCACCTCTCTGCCTTCCCATCAGAAAGTAGTTGAAATGATCATCAGTGTGAGTTCTAGTCCCAACCACAGGGGGAAAGGCAACCCACCTCGCCTGTCTGAGAGTCGAGTCTACTCTACTGCCCTCAGGCCGAATTCTATTTAATTTGACTTTACATGCAAATATATTCAAAGGTATATTTTTAGGCATGTGTTCACCTTGGTTGTGAGAGAAACTGCTTCTGGCTAAATACTGTAGTTTAGTTTGATGCCTTGATTACACCTGTCTGGACCTTGCAGACATTTTGAGCAACCTATGCTTGGCTTAGTGATACAAGCAAGGTTTGTTTTGGTTCTTGATACCACACTGATTTAGTAATTCTGAGCCTCGTTGTATCTATTTAAACAAAACTGGAGTGCTTTTGGCTTCTCTGAGGGTTAATATTGATGGTCAACTTGATAAGATCAAAAACTGCCTAGGAGAACCCTTCCTGAGGAGTGGATGGGGGCGGGGAGTAGAAAGGAGGTGGGAGAGGGAACAGGAGTAGAAGAGGGAGGGGAAACTGTAGTTGGTATGTAAAATAAATTAAAGAATTAATTAATAAAAATTACCTAGGCGAAAAACTGGGCACATGTGTGAGGAAGTTCGTAGTCTTGGTTAACTGAACTGGCGAGTCCCACCCTAAATGTGTGTAGCGCCATTCCATGGGTTGAGGCCCAAGACTGATTAATAAGGTGAAGGTGAGAAGCATGCTGGTATTCATTGCCCTCCATTTCCTGACTGCAGATGCCATGGAACCAGCGTCTCACACTAGTATTGCCAGGCTTTCTCAACCCTGATGACTGTACTCTCAAACCACAAACCAAAACAGACCCTTCCTGAAGTGACTTTTGTCAAAGCGACGAGAAAAGTATTTAAACCAACTTCTTAATGCCATGTTCCAAAGTGTAACACTCCCATATTTTAACACTCTGAGTTCAGTCCCTTTTCTGGAATCCACCTTGCAGATGTGTGGGGATAAAATGAAGAGCCAGTGTGTTAGCTGTCGAGGCTACAGTCACGTCTGTAGCAGAAACCTCAGCAGTCCAAAGAGATGCCTTGTTGCTTCTGCCACTGACGCCAGCTACCTATGACTCATAGTGTTTATCCCTTAAGATGGCCTCCTAATGGTCCTTAGGTCTATATTCACTCTCTGTCTTTAACTCTAAACATCCCAGACAAACTGCTGACCCATCAGTGTGGCAGAAGATGATACTGCATGTCACGCAAAGCTGTTTTAAGGAACAGTTCGGCTCCCATCTGGCTCACCGGGAAGATGGAGCTGAGAGGAAGTCAGCATTCATTTGGGCTTCCAACTTCTCTGTGCAGAACATCGTGCTGGGAGACTCCAGCTACCATCTAACTGCCCACCACTGCATGGTGAACCACAGGCAAGGACCTTCCCATGGAGAACAGAATGGTCCGACAGAACAATGAAAAGAAATGAATGGATAATTGTAAAGTTTGTTGGTTTTAGGAGTGCTTGCACAATACAGCACGGGCCATCATTTCCTGCTACAGCTGAAGCAGCGTGGCTTGGCTGTGTGGTCTTGCTTCCCATGCTGTTAGTGTGGCTGGTAGATATTCCTGCCCAGATACTGTCCCTCAAAAGGCCAGAAAGAACGACACTCCTCTCTGCATCACACTTGGACAAGGTTGCCTCATGGAAATTAAATTGAGATTTTTCAAAAAGCCACTGCTAAGGTACCCAACTCCTATAAGCAAACCTCTACCATGAACCTGTAAACAACCCTAATGAAATTCAACCGGGTCTCTCTCTCTCTCTCTCTCTCTCTCTCTCTCTCTCTCTCTCTCTCTCTCTCTCTCTCTCACACACACACACACACACACACACACACACACACACCAAAAACAAAACAAAACAAAACCACGAAAGTAGAAGCAGGAATAACCTGGCAGTGGTGGTGCACACCTTTAATCCCAGCACAGAGGCAGAGGCAGTCCGATCTCTGTGAGTTTGAGGCCAGCCTGGTCTACAAAGCAAGTTCCAGGACAGCCAGAGCTACACAGAGAAACCATGTCTCGATAAACAAAAAGCAACGCCCCCCCCAAAAAAAAGTGGAAGAGCAGGGCTTATTGGGAAGAGGAAACTGATTATCAGAAGAGAGAGGAGGCCAAGAGGGTAAGGAGGGTGAATATGAGCTAAATGCATGAAAATAACATACTGAAACCTACTGCTAGATATAAGTAATGTATGCTAATAAAAACCATTTTAAAATGTGTTTGCACATGCAATGCCACAAATCTTCCAAGACAATCTTTCAGCCACTTCCCATCCAGCAGAAGAGCTGGGCTGAGACAGTCCGGGGTTCTCTGTCAGTCTGACACACCACGGGGAGTCATAATAGGAAGTTAGTGCTTTCCGATCAGAATAATCTGAAGACCCAATAAAAGAGATAGCTTTTTCTAAGGAGTGGGCAAAGGAGACTGATAAGAGGAAGTAAAGCAGTATCAGCCTAGGAGAGCGAATCCTCTACTCCTGTGCCTGTAAAGAACACAGGAAGCAGCAGCAGATGGAACCTCCGAGAGACAGCCATACAGAGTGGGCCACCTCACGAGGAACTGTGTTGTTCAGTCTAGAGATGGAACCAGCTCTAAGCCAGGCTACAAAGAGTGAGCCAGGTAAACAAACCCAGAACTGTCTCATACCCACTCCTCCAAGATCCTGCTGGAGCTTTTCATTTGACAAGGCAGAAGGCACAGGGGCTGTGGCAGGCTTAGACTTGTCTGTACAGGTCAGTGTCCCGGGGCTAAGGTCAGGGCAGTGATGGGCAAATGGGATGTACTGGTGCAGCCCCAGAGCAACATTGATGACCGTTCTCAGCTCAACAGCCCATCTCTTTCTCTCCAGATGGGAATTTTAGCTAAGAATGCCCAATGCCCTTCCCTGCTAATCAGGTACAGCTCAATAGCGTTCAAACACCATAATTGTTGAAATAGAATTCTGAATTTGCTGTGTTTCTCACACAAATTTGTCTACTTTCTTTCCAGAAGTTTGCAGACTTAAATGCATTTTTCCCTCCCAAAACTGTTTTTAAAAAAAAAAAAAAACATTAAACAAAAAGCTTTTCGGGGAGGCTACTCATGAAACTAATTACAGTCAGTATAGTAGGTTTGGGGTAGAAAGAAACCTCCTAATTGCAATTCTGTTCTCACACAAAAAAACAAATTTGCCATCACCCTGAGTTGGTTTTATAATTAAAACAAAATGCAAATGGTGATGCTCATCTGACAGAAGAGAATTAAATCAGATCATGGATAACTCTCTACGGGGCATGTGGAAGTGGAAGACAATGGTATTCTTCTATTGTCCCCCTTGTCTTTAAATGACATGGGTGTGTGCAAAGTGGAAGACAATGGTATTCTCCTATTGTCTCCCTCGTCTTTAAATGACTTGCCCAACATTACAGTAAGGGCACAGATTTGAACTCCGGGGTTCTGGGTTCCAAGCTCAACACATCTGTGCTACATCATATTGTCTTTAATACTACAAACAAAACCAATAATCAGAGGAAGAAGTGAAAATTTTGTGTACCTAGAGACACAAGTGCCGCCTCTGAAAAGAATTTACATAAATCATATTGCTTCTCCAGCTGTAAATAACCATACTTCCAAGGCATAGTATCCAACTTCCTGTCAGGTTCCATCCTACTTCCTGGGGCTGCATGGGGTCCAAAGTCGAGGAGAGTATGTCGGCCATTACTGGTAGAACCTGCAAGCTCCTAGTAAGAATCTAGCATGTATTAAAGAAGTGATATTGGGAATTATCCTTGTAGTTTTAAGTAAGTCAAGCATAAGAAATGGTATAATTACAAAATAAACAATAACAGTGTAATTCTTGACATTTAATGTTCCCTTTGCAGGAGGTGAACAGGTTTTCCTGATTGCTTTGCAAAAACATTCTGATTCACTCATGACTTTCAAAGACTTTCATGTCACTTAGAATGAGATACTAAAAGTCCTGGATCAGAGGCCAAGGAGATGAACTGGGATTACAGGGAAGGCAACCACACCAGGAATTCTGTGATCTTAATAAATGACATAACAAGGAGGTAAGAGAATAGCAGACAGAAAGTTCCAGAGTCAGAGAAATGCCACTCCTTTAGTAATGTCAGCATAACATTCAAGTTGGCTGCCATAGTATTCCAAGTCACAATCTTACTTCTTAACTCATTTTTCCAAAATTCCTTTTTATGTCGTCTGGGTGTTCTTTCCACTGAATGGTTCTTTTGATTGAAAAGAAAAGGTAATGAGAACAAATAATTGGGTTTTGAAAACTTTCTGAAGCCTGCTTCTTTGTCATTGTAGGGTCAGACTGTTTTATCATAAGACAGATGCTGGAGAGAAATACTTAGTGAGGAAAAGACTTACCTTGTCTCAAAGCTTCAGGGCTGTTAGTTCATTATGGTACAGAGGACATAGCAAAAGAGAAGCTCACTGTATTAGCTACTTTTCTCCTACTGGGATAAAACACCATGACCAAGGTAACTCATAAAAGAAGATGTTTTATTGGGCTTATGGTTGGAGTCCATGATGGCAGAGCAAAGGCATGACAATAGGAACAGCTGAGAATTTACATCTCTAAACCAAAAGCAGGAGGCAGAGAGCACCCAGAGAACGACTAGCAAGTGTCTTCCAAACCCTCAAAGCCTCAAAGCCCATCTCTGCTGACACACCTCCTCCAACAAGGCCACACCTTCTAATCCTTTCCAAACAGTTCCACCAACTGGGGTCCAAGTATTCAAATATATGAACCTATGGGGGCCATTCCCATTCAAACCACCATACTCACCTCATGAGGAACAAGGAAACAAAGTGGGGTGGAGGTGGCAGGGAGGTAAGCAAACAGACAGACTTATGGACAGCCAAGATTACACGACCAAGCTTCCTGATTATTCTTCTATTCCAGCCAGGATCCCAGTCTGTTAGATCCTGGCAGCCTCATCCAAGGGATGGGAATGGTCTCACAAGCAGACCCCAAAGTGTGCTTCACCCATCTTCTAGGCATCTCTATCCCATCAAGCTGACCACTAAGGTTAGCCATCACCTACAACTCTTCCTTCCTGGATCTACTTCCATGGCCACCAACGCTTTCCTGATGTGATAGTGGATGCTATCATGAAACTACCGGAGTTGGTTCAGTGTCTTCTCCAGAGCTCACAGTGTCACTCCACACCGAGACTTTCGGAGGAATGGGGAAATGGGAATCCCAGCTTCTTCAGATGAACTCCAGACAGGCAAAATGACATGTTACCAGCTCCCTTACAGGCAGGTGGCCTTATCTATGTAAGATATCTACATACGACAACCTTTCTTCTGATATTACTGAGGGGATTGAGTCGATGGAAAGGCATTACCTCACATATACCATTACCTCTCCCTGGTAACTCTAGCCCTCTGGCTCAGCACCTCCCTTTTTACCTATGTCCTCCTAGAAATGCGGCATCCTATTTCCAATCTCAGAAGTTCTTATTGATATATTCATTTATTTTAAAATACTTCTTTTGTGACTTTAGAGATGATGTCGTTTGTACTTACATCACTTCCTGTCAGCTCACGCCCACTCCTCCTTTGTTCCTCTCTATATACTGGGTCTTTTTTTCTGGCTGTTAAGATGCTTTCTTTGCTAGGGATTTTAAGTTGTGGTGGTGTTGTGTTCCCCAAAATATTGTGCACCCTAATAAACTTATCTGGGGTCAGAGACAGAACAGCCACTAGATACAGAGGCTAGAAAATGGTGGCACTCACACCTTTAATCCTAGCATTCCAGAGGCAGAAATCCCTCTGGATCTCTGTGAGTTCAAGGCCACATTGGAAACAGCCAGGCATGGTGACTCACGCCTTTAATCCCAAGAAGTGAGCCTTTAATCCCAGGGAGTGATGGCAGAAAGGAAAGATATACAAGGTGTGAAGACTAGGAACTAGAAGCTTTTGGCTGGTTAAGCATTTGGCTGGTTAAGCTTTTAGGTTTTGAGCAGCACAGTTCAGCTGAGAGCCATTCAGATATGAGGACACAGAGGCTTCCAGTCTGAGGAAACAGGATCAGCTGAGAAGTTGACCAGGTGAGGTTAGCTGTGGCTTGTTCTGTCTCTCTGATCTTCCAGCATTCACCCCAATAACTGGTCTCAGGCTTGATTTTATTAATAAGGCCTCTAAGATTCCTGCTACAGTAAGTAGCTTTTATTATATTATATCCTGGTTTCGTTTTCCTCATATACATTAATATTCTAGGAATTTGGAATATTAAATTTAAATTTTCTTTAAACTTGGAAACTTTTCATCATTTGTCTCTTTAAGTATCTTTTTCCTCATTTTTCATAGTCTCAACATGTTGAAATACCAGGTGCACCTAGGCACTCTGCTTCTTTTAGGGACTTCAGTTATAATGTGTTATGCATACATATTGTTCCACGGTTCATTTAGAATGTTTATTTTCCAGCTTCTTTTCTCTCTGAGCTTCATTTGAGATATTTGTGGCTTTAGGTTCACTGCTCTGTGCTTGCACATGTCCCATATGCTATTCATGCATCTCCTAGGTAACACATTCCTGCTTCTTGGTTGAATGTCAGACACTGTGACTTTTGCATTGCTCAACAATGGACATTTTTGTGGTCATGTGCATACGCTTGAGCTTTGCTCTTCGATGTCTTTGAACTGTTTGGAAGCAGTGGGACACTTTTGTATTTTGCTTAGAAATATGTTGAACTGGATGAGTTCAATGTTCATTCGGGGGTCATTTTTTCCCCATAATTGAGACAACACTGTTCATGGTACTCTATCTGAAGCCACACATTGTGGTATTTTCTACTCTGGTGGATGGAAACAAAAACTACTAGAATCAGAGGGTCTCAATCCAGATCTTGGGTCTGTTAATGGCTAGCCACACAATATTAAACAAATCACTTAGTATATTTGTGCCTTCATTTCTTAGTCCATGTCAGACATCAAAGTGCACACAGAAAAAAGCCCTGATTAAATAAAGTCCATCAGTAAATGCCATTCATTTCTCTTCTTTATGAGTGTCACTCATTCTCAATAGCAAAGTTGTCAGCTTTGATGGTGAGGGCCTCCACAGCCAGGCATGGTAGGAGGATTGTAATACTGAGGCCAGCCTGAGGACTCAGTGAGACCCTATCTCAAATATCTATTTTTCTTTTATGTTTAGTGTCTTTTTTTTTTCTATCTCAAACATTCTTAAAAGCTGGGACTGTAAACAGAGCAGTATAGCATTTGCCTAGCATCTGCAAGGCCTTGGGTTAGTCTCTAGCACTGTTCAAAAAGACAAGGAAGAGGAGGAGGAGGAGGAGGAGGGGTGTGGCTGTCTCTGAGACTTATCATTAGCCTATTGCCAAAATGATTCTTCTACATGTTTGCCTTCCTCCTGCCATCATGCTCTACTCTTCAGTTTTTTCTGCATAATGAGGGTCTTTATACCCCTCGCACTTGGAAGACTCAGAAGACAGTAAGCAAATTTACAGTAGAATGCATGTCCTACACCCTGACCATTCTAAGCTCCCTTCCAGCCTGTCAGGGTCTCCAACACATGAAACAGGTGCTTGGGGCGCTTTGAGGGCAGAGGGTTGGGAGCTGGGCTGCAGCTCAGAGGCACAAGTAGTTAACTGAACAGGGTCGACTGAGGGGCAAGACAGGAAGTACAGTGGTGATAGCCAGAAACACCATCCGGATGTATTGATATGTTCGTGGAAGAGCAAGGTCACAGAAAATAGAATGGAAATCAGAAGCCTCCAGTTACGGCGCAGTCAGACAACCAGAAAAGCCAAAGCATAGGGGCCCTGGCTTGGGGGTGTATTGAAGAATTCCAGGAGCATCATGGGAACCCTTCAGATCTGAAAGTCAAGCTACCTGGGTCCTCTCCCATTTCCCTGGGCCAGATAAACCTTCACATCCAGTGATGAGTGAGCCTTCTGTCAGGGCCTGAGTATGAAGTAGAAACTCATGTGCTGTATCATTATTCATGTTTACCTTGTCCTCTTATTACCACATCCACATCTTCCCCACATTTAGAAGCCAGCTCATGCCCCTTTCTAACAGACAGACAAACAGTGTTCCTCTTCTACTCCAAACCTCCAGCCACACTGCCCAGCAGCTCCTTGAGAACACATCACATTTTGCCTCTGTGTTACAGGCATCTGGGAGACACTGATAACTAACACTTTGGGGGACTCTCATCTTATCTCTATGTGGAGCTACATAAACTGAACCTCTCCTTTCATTTCCCAGAACCCAGTTCCTCACTTGTGAACAAGCTGAACAAACCCTGCCCCACCCATACCGCTCCGGGCCCTACTCGGGTGCTATAAGGACAAACTGAGTAATGTCCTTGTAGATGTCCGCCTGTTGGGGAAACATGAATGACTACAGACAAAGAACAGCGAGGCAGCAACTATGTTTAAGACAGCTCTTCACAAGGCCTCTGAGAAAATAATGGCAGGGTTAAGGTATGGTGGCCCATACTATTTCCATCTTCAGTTTCTATAAGTCAAAGTAAACAACGTGGACCTCCAGCCAGCTCTGCTCCTCCCAAGCTTGGTGAACTTGACTGACATATGGAGCTTTTAAGCAATCACTGTTTCTTATTCCTTTTAATATCTCCGATGCATAATTGGCCCGCAGTGTGAAGCGGCCGGAGCAGTGACTAACGAAGCTAAAGGTTAGGCATCAGCTGCTGTCCTAACTCACGGTGTCAGAGGCAGGTCACCTAATCTCTTTAGCAGACTTTTTTTGATCTCTGCTTCAAGGCCTTGGGCTAGATAACTGAATGAGATGCTTTTAAATTCTCTTATGTGGTGCATTAAAGTCACTTTAATGAACCTTGAATAACTATTTTATAAGTTATAGTAGAGACCATTATTTCAGTTTTTAAAAAATTGTTTAGTGAGTGTAAGTGTGTTTGAAGAGCTAAAGCTTGCTTGGTCTGCTAGCTCTGTGGCCTTGGCAAAGCAGCTAAGCTCCTGAGGCTCCGTCTCCCAGTAGCTCTATCCCAGAATGCCTGGGAACATTAAATATTAAAAGGGCCTAGTGTTAATATTCTGATCCTGCTCCTTGGGGCCCATCCTGAGTCCTGACATAGAAGCCTCTTCTTAAGGAAAAACTCTGCCCCTTTCTCTTGCTCCTTCAGCTTTTTCTCCCATGAGGTGTGCACCCTTTCCCCCACCCCCACCCCCCACCCCCCGCCTCCCCACCTCTCTCTGTCCCCCTCTTTATCTCTCTATTATAATAAACTCTCCTTGCAGATGTAGTGTCTGGGTTGTGATGTCCACCCTCCGCCCTGCCGCCATGCACGCATGGAGTGGGTCGACCACCAGCCTGCCACTGCATCTGCCCAGCACTTTTCCCTGCTTGTGTGGGATGCCCTCGGGACCCCACCCCCAGCCCCCACCCCCGTGTAATAAATCATAACACCCAGCACAGTTAAGAACACATTCTGAACAACAAATAAGCAGTATCTGGCAAAACTAAGCCATATTTAGAATTCAGCTTTAAGCTGGACAGTGGTAGCGCACGCCTGTAATCCCAGCACTCTCGAGGCTGAGCCAGGCTGATCTGTGATTTACAGGACAGGCACCAAAACTACACAGAAAAACTCTGTCTCAAAAAACCAAAACCAAAAACAAAAATTAGAATTCAGCTTTAAAAAGAATTCTTAAATAAACTGAGTGTGGCGGCACATGCCTTTAATCCCAGTACTCAGGAGGCAGAGGCAGGTGGATCTCTGTGAATTCAAGGTCAGCCTGGTCTACTTATTGAATTCCAGGACAGCCAAGACTATGTAGAGAGACTCTGATTTAAATATATATATATTTCTTAAATGGATGTTTAAAGCTTCAATTCCAACTTCAGAGACCAAACCTATTGAAATACAGCCACTTACATTAACATCAAGAATTTAGGACTCAGGCCTGGCAGAACAGCTGCTGGTGAAGGCGCTTGCCATGTAAATCTGACTCCGAAGTTCAATGCCCAGAACCACATAAAGGGAAGAGAGAACCAGCTGCACAGAACTGTCCTCCGACCTCTGCACATGCACACCGTATCGTGCACAGCCCCACCCCGACACATGCACACATCATGCACACATAGTAGTAACAGATAAAATACATTTAAGGTGATTTTTTTTTAAGAAGTTATCACTCACTGGGGATCCACTTGTCTCCATTCCCTTGGAATAGCCTTCCACATATCCCTACCTGTGGGATTTCTGTTTGTTCTTTAATATATTGAACACATGTCAACAAATGTCAGTTTCCTCACTGTACCCCTTGCTCTCCAGGACAAACAGAAGCTTCCTAGTATGTGTGTGGGGGTTGGGGGGGCAAGGTGTTAGAATTCCTAGCCACTCCCCCAGCTACATGACTGCACATAGCCTGGCAAGATGCTTCGTCATCCCAGGGCCTTACATCCTATGTAATCAGTGCACTGAGTGATCATATAATTTGTGCACAGCGTGATTATGTAATTTATGCACATGCATGACATAGCTATGTAGTAAGCCCATATGTGCATGTTTGGGGTGGGGGGGAATGCCTATAAAAGCAGGTTCCACTTATCCCTCCCCCCTCTTCCTGCATGGTCATTCTATAGGCCTAGGCACACTCCTTCTATTTCTTCCCATTAGTAAACTCAGAGTGGGCTTTGTTGTACCCCGTGGCTTTTCTCACACAGTAAACAGCACCACTTAATAAATAACATTGCACCACTTAATAAATAACAGGGGGCCCAAACACAGCTTGACCACATAGCTTCCATGACAGGCTTAGCAGCCCAGACATAGCTGCCATGACAGGCTTACTGGCAGGCAAAAACCTGTGTCCAACAAAATCCATAAGCTTATACCACCCAGGGATCCACCTAGTGATGGTCCAGCATTTAAGGGGATGTACCTGACATTTCAAACATCCTAACCCTTAGATAAGATTAGATAAGATCACCAGATGTACCTGAACCTAGCACACACCTATTTTCCCTTTTTACTGAGATACCCCTAGACAAATGCCAGCCAATTAGAGTCCTGAACCCTGGAAATCACTCATCCCAACCTCTGCTATGATAAAAACCCTACCCTGCCTGGGCTCAGGGCTCTCTGCTCTCACCGCTACGTGGAACAGTCAGAGAGACCAAGCTCGAGCTTGAAATAAAGGCTCTTAGCTTTTACATATGGGACTCCATGGTGGTCTTTTGGGGGTCCCCACAATCTGGGCATAACACTAGAACCTAGATACTTCTTATGATAAGAGTCATGATACCTAAGATGGTTCATCTTGACTGCTGATTTGATGGGATTTAGAATCATCAAGGAAACAAATGTCTGCGCATGTCTGTGAAGGATGAGCTAGATCAGCTAAATTGAGGTGGGAGAACCAGCTTTAAATGTGGGCAGTACTATTGTATGAGTTGGGGTCCCCAGCTAAATAAAAAGGGGTGAAAGGCTGAGCACAAGCATCCACTGCTCTCTGCTTCCTAAGTATGGAACCTACCTCCCCCTTCTGCCACCACGCCCCCCAGTATCCCATGTATCAGCCAAAACAAACCCATTTTTAAGCCGCATCTTTTCAGACATTGGGTCACAAGAACCAAATAAACAACTAATACAACACGTGTCTTCTCAAGTACCATGTATCTTAGCAACCCCTCTCTTCCACTAGACTGTGAATGCCTCAAAGACAAAGATGAGCACAGAGGCTAGTTCATAGTAGTTATGTATATACATATACTGTTTGATGAATGAAAAAAGATGGCAAAAATATTTTTGTCAACTCTAGCTGGTATTCAGTAAATCTATTCATCATTTATGATGAGGAAATCGTGAGATGGGGCTCTGGTACAAACTACAAACCTACAAGCTTAGGTGCAAGCTGAGGAAGAAGAGACCAGAGCTTTGTGAAATCCATCTCAGAAAGAGGTAGGCAAGTGATCATTGCTCACTGTCTCATGACCAGAACTTCCTAAAATAGTCAGTCTCCACAGTCTTGAAAGCATCAGAAAAGCATCCAAACTGTTGGGAATCACATGTCTTGTCATTTAAAGCAAAGCCAGCATGAACCAACCTAGGATTTAAGACACTGTAAACTGCCACCCTAAATAGGCACAAAGTTCCAACTATGTTTAGTGGAAACCATATTTTGGCCAATTTTTTAAAGAGAAAAATTATAACTCTTGTGCTAAATTATGGGCATCTGAAAAGCCAAACTGAACCACACACATTTATATGCTGGGACCATTTTTCCCAGTATGTGAGGAGTTGAAAAGTTCAGAAAAAGCAGGTTTATGGCTATCCTAATTATCACAAAGAGCTGGGGAAAGTTACTATATATTTCTGGGTATTAATTTCATCCACTGCAAAGCTGCATTATGAAGGGAGGTCTTCAGAGTCTTGTGTGAGTCTCAGCAAAGCCACAGGAAAGCAGCAGCACTATGCTGTCATCTAGAATAAGCAGAACTGGCATCTGCTGATATCACAAGTTTTCAGAGTCAAGAAGGAAGAGGCTCCCTCCAAAAATATCCCTGCCATCCTATCCAAGGGCCAAACCCCACAAGTTAGGTGTAGGGAGCTGAGGAAGACATACACACTTTAGCATCAGCCACGTCCGGCTCCTGTCCCCAGTGTGATGCAGGCTCTCCGGTTTCTCATTTGTACAATGATCATGCACAATCTGTACTCTACTAGTTGCATCAATGGCCTCCCAAGAGCAGCAGAGCTTTGAGGGGGTGTGGCCCCACCCTCTGGGTATAGCATCAGACAGCATAGAGTTCAGATCAGATGTCTGTTCCAACAAGGAACAAGATGAGAAGGGCCAGCTGCTTTCTGAACTTCCCAGGATATATGGGTTTACTCTGGCCTCAATCACTCCCAGCCTCACTGAAAAGGGAAATCCTTTTAGGTCCACCCAGAACTATAATTATCTTCAAATAATGACCAGCTCACTGTAATATTATTTTAACTGTGGTTTGAGAGCTTTCTGAAACTACCCTTTTCATATCCTCCCGCCAACATCGCCACTGAATCAGAGTTTATGTCTATAAAATATTTTAAGAAGTGGTTTTTATTACTTATTTTTCTTTTATTCAATAAATGACACAGAAATCCCCTTAAATACCTTTAGAGCCTAGGAGACTGCTGCCTAAATTTAGAGTTGAAGAGGAGCCCATACAAACAAAATTCCCAGCCAGTCTTGGGAAATGTGCCAAGTAGAAAGGAAAAAAAGAGAGAGAGAGGAAACATGCCACATCACCTTGCCCCACATGGTTTTGGACATGGTAAAATGAGGTCATTTCTACAACTTGTCTGAAATGGCATCTCCAAGGGTGAGAACTGGCACTGAGTGGTAGGAACTGGAACTTGTCCCCAGCCTAGCAGGGTTCCACTGTGGCTACTGCTTCTCTCTCTACCAGATGGTCCAGAGCTTGTCAATCACAAACCACTATGACTCTTAAGGAGTCAGCATGCCGATTCCAAATCTGTGCTTATCTATTTATTTATACAATATACACGTGCTAGTTAGAAATGTTAAGACTCACACAAAGACACATCTAAACAGCAAGAAAAGACCTTTACATTATTAATTCTGGAGCAATGAAGTTCTATAAGCTATGTGTTTAGATAGTTCCATTATTATTATTATTATTATTAAATCTTGGTTTAATGAGAAGAAAGGAAGTGATGTTACAAGGAAGAAGGAGGCAATAGGATACATGTGACATGAAAACAGACAGGGAGATCATTGGGTCTGGGGTGCTATGAACAAGAAGTGACGGGGAGAACCATGGAGGACAGCCAATAGCAGAGTGAATTAGAGCAAAGCACAAGGACACTTACCCTCGACAGTGCCAGATGAAAGTGCACACTAACTTAAACATAACTTAAAGACGAGGAAGGAAAATGAAGGATGTTAGTTTGCTTTGTGTCCCAGCCACTTGAGGGTCTGTTCACGGGCACACCGAGTGGTCACCTTGGAGGAGGAAGAGCCCACCAGGCCGTTCTAATGGAACCAACTAAGCAGCTCACCTGGCTGAATTTACTCAATAACGCTACAATTTGAAAACTGTTAAATAAATCAATCCTTCATTTACATAGAGGATTTGTTGAAGTTGAGCTAATAAATTTCCATCATTGCAATGCCAAAAATTATTTTATGTAAATAAATTAGAAAGGATTGCATATTTATACTTTTTCATGGGCAGATTTAAATGAAACCCACTAAAATCCTTTGTGTGTGACTAATACATTAGAAACAATGGTTTAATATGTGCCTTTTCTCTTGAGTTATCTGCTTGGTGGACTACTATTAGCAATAATTTGTTGTCACATTAAAAATAATACATTGCCGAGTCAGCTCTGGCTTTAATAATCTTTTCAAATGCTTTGAGATAGGTAAACTGAGCCTCTGTATTCATGGTGGCTCCTGTCTAAGGAGACTTAATAATAATTAGGTATCTGCAAACTGTGGTCGATGTATTCAACCCATTCCACCCAGCACTATAAAGTTGAACTGGAACACAATCACATTCATTCATTTACATGTCAGCCCTGGAGGCTTTGGCCCTAAAAAGACAGCTGAGTAGTTGTGATGGAGGCTAAAATGTTAACTGTCTCTCTCCCTACAGAAAAAAAAAAAAAATCCAACTCTTGCTATAGATCATTGTAAAGGTTTTTTCATTTTTTTAAAAATACTTAGAGATGCTGTTTCCTTACAAAAGGCATTCTAGACGAGAATTTTAACACTGTGACTTTGAGGTTATTGCATCAGCAGCCCGTGAGTGGTACAGTCCTGACATTTCACTTGTGCATCAGAGTCTCACGCCCTTTCTGTAATCTAAGAAGTAATTAACACATTTATAGCTAATAAAGCCCTTCCGGGATCTCTTTTCTTCCGTGGAGAGAGGTAAAAGGGATTGATTTTTGTACATTTCACCATTACAATAGCAGCAGAAATATCAGGCTAGGGGAAGAGCTCAATGGCATCCCCAAGGCCCTGCGTGCCCGTGTGCACAGAGAGAGGTACAGACAGAGCGTGGGAGAACAAAAACACACAGACAGACAGCAAGGGGTGGAGGGAGGGAGGGAGGGAGGGAGGGAGGGAGGGAGGGAGGGAGGGAGAGAGAGAGAGAGAGAGAGAGAGAGAGAGAGAGAGAGAGAGAGAGAGAGAGAGATCACCCTGGCTAATGCAAATGCTCTAGGTCAGGAAGGTGTGTGAAATACAGCAGAATGTGACACTAACAAAATTAATCTATATCCTTTGTTGGAAGTTGAAGTGGAGACTTAAGAAGAAACTATTTTTTTTCCTTTAGGAATCATCAGCTAGAACTACAGAAGCCGGGTCCCTGTGGTGAAGAAACAGATGACAGACAGCAGCATGAACAAAGGACCAAACACAAGCAGGGAGGATAACTGGGGAAAGGGCGTCTGGTTGTCAGGTCTGAGCTCTACTCTCGAAGCCTGGCTCCTGCTTGGGGGCTGTGAAGGCCTTCCTCGCTGTGTGAGCCAGTGAGCACCTCTCTGTAGAGGCTTCTTTAAATTGAGTTCCCACCACTAGGGAGCCCTAACTCATGGACACCCATAATTGTGGTGCACTTGGCAGGATAATTAAAGCGAAGTTTAGACCTCCATTGTTTTATTTTTCACTATACTGTATGCCCAAGGTAAAAGTTCAAACAGTACACAGAGATATCTAATTATAAAATAACTTTCGCCTATCACCCATAGAATCCCTTCTCTGAGAAAAATAAGTGTTCACCATTTCTTTTGTATGCTTCCAGGACTTCTCTTGAACTGAGTTTATGACACTCTGAAGATATAAGGACAGAACAGAGCCAGTAAGATGCATTATTCTTAGACCTAGCTCAGCGAAGCAGGGATAAACCAGGGTGGCATACATCCTTCCCCCTTTTGACTATACTAGGCTTAAGCATGCCGTTGCCTTACTGCAGGGTTCTATAGTTTAGATATGTTAAAGTAAAATCTCAATAGAAAAGTACCAGCTAATGGGTTTTATCATTGTGTAGGGTTTCTACAGTCTACTTTGAAACATCTGGCATCTTGAAACAATTACCAAAACCACTAAAACTTCACAGAAAGTTGGTTTGTTTTCTTTAAGGCCTATAAGCATAGAGTGGTTTATTTTTAACTTCCTATCTCTGGTGCCTGGTTTGAGATTTCATTTCTGCAAAAGAAAAAAAAAAGAGTCAGATGTCAGACAATTTATTCTGTGTGTATAGCTTCATTCTCTTTCATTCTCTTTTCTTTCAAGTTTGAGGAGCAAAGGAAGTTATTAAAGGGCTACAGTTAAATAATGCAAGTGAGTTAAATATATTTTAAAGTAATTATACAATGCATGAATATCTGACCAAATTAGATGCTGCATACTGTGAACACAATAAATGCTACCGAACCACCTTGTCCATCATAATAATAACAACAAATATCATAATGATAATATTTGAAGATGGTGGAAAGTTCTACCTTTGCAAAACAAATCAAATTAAAAGATTTTTTTAAGTCATCATCACTGTCCATAAGAAGGATCAACCTTTGCTTAAAACCCTACTCTAGAGGAGATCTTGTGTCAAAAGCTTTTCAAATAATGGTAAAAACAACACATAAATAATCACAGTATGTTAAAGGACGACTGACAGGTACTATGAGGAACGAAGTAGAATAAAATGAGGAGGATTAGAAGAAACATTAAGGTAGGGAGTAGAATTTAAAATAACACAGAGTTCTGTGACCAGGGATTGGCTCAGTGGTAGGACTCCTGTCCGGTATGCACAAGAACTCAGGTTCCCTTCCTGCCATCGTCAAAAGAAAGAAACAGTCCTTGGTTGACCCAATCGAGAAAATTGCTTAAGAAAAGATTAGCAGGATCAGAAAGAATCAAACTGATGACAGATTTCTAGGGAAGAAACCTGGAAAGAAGTGGGAACCACCAGCGCAATGACCACAAAACAAAGATGTTTAACATGGCCAAGGAACAGAAAAGTTGGTCTGGCTAGAAAACAGTAATTAAGGGGAAGGTGGTAAGCGGGGGAAGTCAGAGAGTTCGGTGAAGGCCAGACCATGGTAAAGGTGTTGCCTGTTACTCTGAGTAAACTTGGGAGCCCTAGTGGACTTCGTAGACTTTGGAAGACATGGTCAAAGAGGAACATAGTGTTGAAAATAAATTGGAAGCAAAGAAGGAAGAGGAGCAAATGCAGATACAGAGAGACATGTCATTCTGTAACCCAAGAGAAAGACCAGGTAGCTATGACCAGGTAACTGACCACAGAAGTGGTAGAAACTGTCAGGTTTCAGTATACTTTGAACATGGTGTACACAGAATGCCTGAGAGGTTGGATCTGAGGTATGAACAAATTCAAGGTCTGGGGCCTGAACAAGAAAGAGAAACCTACCATCCAGTGCAGTGAAGATGGCTTTGAGTGCAGCAGTTGTAAAATGTGGAGAGGCAGGAGAGATGATGACAGCAAATAGAAGAAGTTTAGTTTGGGACAAGAGGATTTGAAGTGTCTATTACAAAGCAGAGTAAGTACATCTGATAAGCACACAGCTACCAAGTCCCCAGTGGATGGGCTGGGCATACAGTATGGAGAGGAAAGCAAAGAGCTTCATATTGCAGGTAGATGGGATGAGCTGTCACTACAACACTCAAAATGGTATACAACTTACATGTATGAGTTCCCTGTTTCTAGGTCCTTTCCATCTAGCATTTCCAAGCTCTGGCTGACCTTCACTGAACTGACAGAACATTAAACCAAGGCTAACCTGTGTATAGCTACTGTGTCCCACTGGTTTAACTATTGCCTGGCCTTATTTACCTTTTGTCACTTGTTCCCTGACAGTTATCGCCATCTACTTTTACCCAACACCTACTGCTAATGGAAGGAGATAAAAATGAATTATCAAAAAGGAAAGGAAACCAGGGCCACGGCCCTTAGAACTACTATGATTCTGAGCTATCCCACCCATCAGCCTCATTACAGGAAATAATAATTATGGATAATATTTTTCAAACACAATATTTTTTTCCCTAACAAGCTGGGCCCTCTGTTCTACTGTCACATTATAAAATGACTCTGAGACATTAGTTTGCATCCTGATGGTTTTTCTAGATAGGTCTACTAATTTATTTCAGCCAACACGTATCAAGTCTTAAAAAAAAAAAGGTACTACTGAAATATATTGTTTGAAGAAAATCAGGATTAAATATTTTCTAAGAATTATGCTGAGAGTCCACAAATTGTGATTGCCAAGGAGTTTTTTCTCAGGCTGCAGAGGAGATCCAGCCAAGTAAATTGCAACACCTGGATGTGTAGCCTGCAATATACCTGACATGGCATTATCCCTGCATCAGTTTCTCAGGGATTCCATAACAAACACAAGCTTGGCAGCTCAAAACAACAGAGATTTATTCTTTCACAGTGCGCGAGGCTAGAAGTTCAAAATCAAGGACTCCATGGGCTGTGCTTTCTCTGGAGGTCCCAAGAGAAAGTCCTTTGTCCTTCTTTCCTCCATCTCCATGTCTGCTATTGACATTGTCCTCTGGCTGCAAATTCCCCTCATCTAGCAAAAATACAAGCCACTGGATTTGCCACCCTAATGCATTATGAATTCTTGTTTTGTTATTTACATCTGTCAGGACCCCATTTCTAAATAAGATCTCATTCACATTCAGGGTACCAAGTTAAGAACTTCAGAGCATCTCCATAGGAAAATAACACCATAAATAAAATAAAACCATAACAGCAAACTTCACTCATTCACTGGGATCCTTGTCAGCATAGACAGAGGATACAAGAATTAAGAAGACAGCATAGTCCCCAGCCACCGAGAGCTCATGGTCATACATGGGAGACAGATACTTTCAGCTTAGAGTGGAAAGGAGAGGGTGTGATTAACTGGGGATTCAGGGAAGAAACACTTGACTGGCACAGAAATTCATGATTTCTGAAGTACGTGGCATCTAAACTAAAATGAGATGAAAGCATGGACAGTGCAGAGAGAAAGATCCCAAACAGAAAGATCATTGCTCAACTCCAGAAATCAGAGCCACGCTGCTGTGTAGGGAGGGACTGCTGCAGTCTCTGAGTGGAGATAGTGACTACGACAAGAGATGAAGCTGGACATATGGACAGTGGGTAGGTCACTGGGGACTTTGGGGACATGCTAAAGATGGGACTTTGTCTTATAGATCAGTATTCCTCTGATGCAGTTCACAAAGAGTGTTCCCAAACTCTGAAGCCATTTATCACTATAGCAAAACAAACAAACAAACCACCATTGGCAATGAAGCAAACATCACTCTTTCTGGGACTCTTCTCTGAGCTCAGCATACTTATGACACTGAGCATATGAAAACCAACTTTGCCAGTGGTTGATGTTACACATAAAATAGGTTAGATGCTGTGATATGGCAACTTTCCTCATTTGATTTATTATGGTAGAAAAAGAAAAAAGAGGATTGGAAGAGAGCTCAATAGTTAAGCGTATTTGTGCAAACTTGAAGACCTTGGTTCAGACTCCTAGTACCCACATAAAAATCCAGGTGTGGCCACTCATACCTGCAACCCCAATACTGTGGGGGTGGGGAATCAAGAAAGTCATTGGGGCTTGCTGGTTTCCAGCCTTGCCAAAAATTGGCAAGTTCCAAGTTCTATAAGAGACTTGACCTCAAAGGAATAAGACATGGCCGAACACCCTAACTGTCATGGTAGAACTCCCATCCAATGTCTGATGGAAGCAGATGCAGAGATCCATGGCCAGGCCCCAGGTGGAGCTCCGGGAGTCCAATCAGTGAGAGAGAGAGAGAGAGAGAGAGAGAGAGAGAGAGAGAGAGAGAGAGAGAGAGAGAGAGAGAGAGAGAATGAGTAAGAGTTCTTGAGACCAAGATTGGAAAAAGCACAGGGACAAATAGCCAAACTAGTGGAAACACATGAACTATGAACCAATAGCTGAGGAGCCCCCAACTGGACCAGGCCCTCTAGATAAGTGAGACAGTTGATTAGCTTGATCTGTTTGGGAGGCCCCCAGGCACTGGGACCTGGACCTGTCCTTGGTGCATGAGCTGGCTGTTTGGAGCCTGGGGCCTATGCTGGGACACTTAGCTCAGCCTTGGTGTAGGGAAGAGGGGAGTGGACCTGCCTGGACTGAATCTACCAGGCAGAGCTGAATCCCCAGGGGAGTCCTTGCCCTGGAGGAGATGGGAATGGGGGGTGGGCTGGGGGAGGGTGGGGGTGAGGTGGGAGGAGGGAGGACAGGGGAATCCGTGGCTGACATGTAAAATTAAATTAAGTTATAAAATAAAAAAAAAAATTGAGTGAACTAAAAAAAAAAAAAAAAAAAGGAATAAGACAGAAAACAATAGTGGAAGGCACCCGAAAACCTGACATTCTCCTATAGCCTCTAAACACCCATAAGGTGCACATGTCTGTAAATGTAAACAATGCGCGCGTGCACACACCTTTTAAAAGGACAGTGAGTTGGAACTCACAGTTTTCTGCTGAACATGAATGTCCCCCTTTAGATGTGAGTCACAAGATCATAGTGGGGAGAAGCACACCTCTGGACAATGAGATGTTACTGACAGATGTCTAGTTAAAGGACACAGTAATTCGATCACATGATTTTTTTTTTATTGGAGTGTGGGTTGGGGAGAGTTGAACCTGCAAAAGTGAAGGGCTTTGCTAACAGCCAAAGTGAAAACTAGTGGTAACCGAAACTCAAATAGTACCAGTAAAAATGGAGCGAGTGAGACATATCGTGAAGGATTTAAAATGGCAGTATTGACTGAATGTGCGAAGGAGTATTGGTAAAATTAGAAGTAATAAACCAATAAAAACTCACTGCAATCATCAGCTCTGTGTTTATCCAGTTAGTGTCATACTCTCTTCCACATCAAGTATCTCAAAGAGCACATTGAGATGAAAGCCTGTGGACTTCTGACTTGGGTATGTACAAAGAACTTGGGACATCTCTCATCCATGCAGAGCAGGCGAGGAGTACAAAACAAACCCCAGCCTGGGTATGCACAGCTGAGTCTTCATCACATGCAAAGTCAAATATGAAGCCAGATGGAAGAGACACAATGGCCAAAGGCAAGTGCAGTGGTCCAATCAACTGGCAACTTGACTGGAGGAATCTAAGCACCCCTTCTGCCCTTCCCCAGGGAGGCCAGCAGACAGGCAGGCGGACGGTTATTTGTAGACAACTGTCTATGGACATCAATGGACTGATATACAGATCCATCCAGTGACCCAGGGAGAAGCAAGTGTCACATAAGGTCAGGTCCCAGGAGAAATTCAGGATCGATGTCTAGTCCTAAACAAAGACTATGCCTTTGGACAGGAAACCCAGAGATGAGACCCAGATCTGTGAGTTAGGTCAAGGGGGAGGGATGAAGTCACTTTGGGAAACAAACATCAGAGCATGTTGCTGAATCATAAAATTCAGTCTGCACAGGCGACTGGCTTTCAAGCCCCAACAGTGGTACTGAGATAGTGGATCTACTTTTAGCCTGACTTTGATTGGAGTCAGAAACCTTGGCGAGTTGGGGCAACCAAAAGTGAGAGACGTATCAGTGAGTCTAAAAGAGGAGCACTGGCAACATAGAGCCATGGAAATTGAGGCAGGACAATTGGCTTGAGTCACTCCATGTGGCTTCTTCCCATGCTCACTCATACTCATGAGAAAGAAGTGGCTATCATAGAATCGCCCACATGGAAGTCTAAGAAATAGCTTCTAATGATATGAATATTTATTGGACATCCGCCATATTCATAAGTCCACTTTGGGGTGTTAACAGATACAAAGAGGGGCTGGAGAGATAGCTCAGCACGTAAAAGCACTTGCTGTATAAGTATGAGGATCAGAGTTCAAATCCCCAGCACCCATGTAAAAAGCCGGGAGGCAGGCTGTGTGTGCACCTCTAACCCTAGTGTTGCAGGAGCCAGAGACAGGAGGATTGCTATGACTTTCTGGCTGCCAGCCTAGCTCCAGATGTAGTTAGAGACCCCTTTTCAAGGGATTAACATAGAGGGTCACAGAGAAGGACTCCTGACATCCTGCTCTGGCCTTCGTGTGTGCACAAGTGAGCATACCTGCATACACAAGCCTTCATACAACACACATACACAAAACATTCAAACACATAATGCCTACCTTCAAGTATCCTACAGTAGAGTAAGCATGATCTGAGACTCACGGAAACATCTGTGCAAGAAGTCCTAGCCAGGGGCTGGAGAGTACAAGGAAAACAAAGAACAGAAAAGTGTCATAAGATCTGTAAGAAGACTGTGACTCTTTGGAGCTGAACAGCACAACTTTGTCACCTCTGGGTTAGTGGCAGCTGCCTCTAACTCTAGCATGAAATCACTTTATCCACATTTCTATCAACTAAGTCTGTGGCCTTAGAGAGAGAGCCCAACGTTCCATATTCCAGGACAGAAAAGTTCCAAGGAAGTAGCCTAACCCCATCCCCCAACTTGGCCTGAGATTCAATTTTACTCCCCATAGAATGATGACAAAGACACCACGTGAAACCAGGGGCTGTTTTATGGATTAAGCAAAGTGATGTGAACAGATTCTGTAAACGTTAGAGAGCTGGACAAAGCCTGTGCTGTTTTAATGGTGTCCCGACTGAAGCATAAACCAGGTTTCAGCTGCACCTGGCTGTATTTGATGAGCTGGTATGTGGGGCTTCTGGGTGTCCCTTCGGGGGGGGGGGGGGGAATGGAGAGATTGTTTTGCTCACAGGATGGGAAAAAAGCAAAGACCCATAGCAGCAAAAGATGAGGTCTCAGGTGTCTGTGCCCAGCTCAGCTTCATTGCAGAGTTATACAGAGCTGAGGAACTGATTTTAGAAAGGGGTCTCTCTAGTGATGCTTTCACACCAGCAGGCAGAAGGAGGGGTGATGGGGTGCGATCTCCCCAGCACAATGTGAACGCCAAGCAAAGGAACTGGTCATCTGAAGAGTCTCCTCTTGGTGGGAAGGACTGTATGCTCTTACCACATGCTGCTTAGGTCTGCAATGTTCAGACATCATGTAAGGCACCTTCTGCCCATCACCCCCCAGCTATCAGGGTGATGTCACCAATATGGAGGGAGGGAGAGGGGATCAGAGCAATCTCTGTGTGATCATGTAACACTCTCCTAGGGATGAAGTCTTAATAGGCCATCTCCTTGAATATGACCCCAACAGTGATACCATCAGGTGGGTAAACCCTTGAGAGACTCAAGTCACATTAGATGAGTGGTAGATTCCACGTGAGTTCAGGCACTAATAGCTGCTGTTTTCTAATCACTTCAACTGCCCCATGTTTTAGGAGCTTGAGGAAGCAGATGTGTTATCAGCAAGGCTAGAAGCCCCTGTTCTTTCCCAAGATCATTCAGAAGCAACCAAGGCATTGGAAAATACCTGGCATTTGCTGCCGCTGAATGCAGCTCTGATCATGTGCAGTGTCCAGGAAATATCTCCTCCTGGATCTCATCTCGGTGTTTTCCAAGCCTGGGAGTGAAAGAGGCCAAGAGGATGGATGGGTAAAATTGTGGCATACAAGATACAATGTACAGTGAGAAAGTGGAGATGAGCAATAACTGCCCACCAAGGGGAACATGTAAATAGCTCCTTTAATTGAAAATGTGGGTAGGCATGAGCCAGAGAGCAAAGCGCATCCCTCCTCTGAAGATGTGACAGAAGGCCTGGCCTGAAGGGGAGGCTGGGAGCGTTGGGGTCTTTCTCTTTCCCTGCAGCCCACCCTCTCATTAAGTCAGGAATTCTGGCCCACGTGTCTTGGGAAGAGCCTCAGACATGCCCAGCATTAGATACAGCACACAGGCTCCAGCATTCACTCCCAGAACAGGAGTAAATAGTTTATGGAGGCCTGCCAACACAGCTCTCTGCTGCTATAGTGATTCCTGAGGTTGCAGCTGCCTCTTGCCAGACAAGGTGGAGCCCAGCAAACAACAGGGGGCTCCTTAGCAATTTGGAAAGGCTGCACACAAGCTAGCTCTACAAGGTAGCTCACTGGCAGTTCTGACCCATCCTGTTGTGCCCTGAGCCCCTGTGGATGCCTCAGCTCAGCCCTGTCCAGCAAATCCAGCCTCCAGCTGAGTCTGAGACCCACTCATTTCCAGGAAAAGAGAAGTGGCCCCTGGTAGGATGGATAGAGGGGCAACCGGACTCAAGGATCCCCAAATAGGTAGTGAGTGGGCAACTGGTGAGGGGGTGGGTGTGAGTTTGTGGAGACTGGCTTTTCTTAAAGGTACAGTCGTCCCTGCACAGCTTTAAATAGTAAGTAGCTCACCAAGTGGGAAAGGAAGCAGAGAGGAATCCCTGGTTTTCTCAGAGCTTGGAGAATGTGAAGCAGGGTGCAGGGGCCATTCGCAGAGGGCGAACAACAGAAAGCCCAAAGTCTCAGAAGTGTGGAAATGTTTGATCTGTTTCAAAGGCGAGCTCTGTATAAATAATGTGCTGTGCACGGTGGGAGTTGTCAAACCGCAAGCCTTGGAAGGGAAGTGAGCACTGAACGGGCCTCCAAAAATGTTAACGATATATGTTTATGCAAAGTCAACTTGTTATTATTGGCTGTGGTGGCGCAGAGCCTGGGGAGGTTCAGCTGTATTCTCTTCATGTTGTATTTTGTCCCCAACCCCCCAAGAGAAAGGAAAGAGAATTGGGGAGGATCTAAACACATCTTAGGAAGAGTGTACTGAGGCCCAGGGGAGATGGCTCCCTGGGAAAGGTGCTTGCCTCACAAGCCTGAATTTGGATTCCCTGCAACCACATAAGAAGTCAGGTAGAGTCTATGTATGTAGGGCATGGTGGGGGCCAGAGACTGGCTAGTCCTGAGGGTTTTCAGGAACCTGAGCCAATCCATGAGCTCAAGGTTCAGTCAGAGGCCCTATCTTAAAAACAAACAAGCAAACAGACAAATGAATGGTCAGGTGTAGAGCAATAGAGGGAGGAAGATGCCCAAAGAGGAAGAAACCACCTCATCTTCACATGCACACACGGGCAGGCATGGCTGCTGACACACAATGTGTACACACCACACACACAAGTGTGCACTTGATTCGGTAGGCATTGTGGGCCTGCTGTGCAGAGGTGTGGGGTAACCAGATGTCAGCCATCCAAGCTGCTCAGGTAGGGGACTCTAGGTGATTCACTTCCTTCAGGCTTCCCACGCCACCTCCTACAGATGAGGGCCGAGCTGTGGGATTAGCACTCTCAGTGCATGAGATGGGAGGCTGCCAGGAATGAGCAAAGAGGCGCTGTCAGTGTGAACGCATTTTTCTGTCCACTCTGAGCCTCCAAAATTTGACAGTGGGCACAAAACAACCTGGCTCTGCCCCAAGCACAAACACAAGGGGGCAAAGGGCAGGTGGCAAAGTGGTTCCAAAGGGGGGAGGGAGGTCTCCTACACTGCGTGAGTTTTTATTACTAGAAAATTAAATCCTACTGAGCAAATGCCAGGAAAATGATGAGGGGCTCAGCTGAGATCAGGAGGCTTGGCTGGGCAGGACTGAGCAGGGAGCTCAGCATCAGCAGCCTCACTCTCTGTGCATATCACGTCTAGGGTGACTGCCCAAAGCCCCCGCCAGGCCCCTCGATGCCAGTTTTGCAGAATTCCAGTTAAGCTCTGGCCTCTTGGTTTCAGCTAAAGGGATTGTGTGGAAGCGGGGATGAAAGGTTCCTGCTTGCACAATAGTCAATGCCTTGGAGGACGAAGGAGGAACACAGCCCGGGGGTGCCAGGCACAGCAGAAATGCTTCTTTCTTTTGCTTCTCAGGCTCCCAGGGCTGACCCAGGAAAGGCATGCCATGATGGAGGTGCAGGGCTGGAGCATGAGCTGGTCCAGAATTTAGATAGGCATGAGTTGAAGCTCATATTCTGTAGTCCAGGGATTGTGACAAGAGTTTAATTTCTCTAAGTCCCAATATCTTCACCTTTTTAGGAAAGATGATAAAGTATGAGATTATTATGGAAATGAAATGAAACCAGACACACACACAACACACATACACCATATATACACATGCACACATACACCACACCACACACACACATCACACACTCACACACACCACATACACACACCATATACACACACACTACACACACCACATATCCACACACTACACACACACCACACCATACACACACACTCACATATACCACATACACACATTCTACATATACACACCATATACACACACACTACACACACCACATATACACACACTACACACACACCACATATACACACACTCACACACACCACATACACACACACTCACACACACCACATACACACATTCCACATACACACACACACACTACACACACCACACACACACACTACACATACCACATATACACACACTACACACACCACATACACATACACTACACACACACACCACATACAAACACACTAAACACACACACCACATACAAACACACTAAACACACACACTATACACACATACACCACATACACACCACACACACACACACACACACACACACACACACACACACACAGAAGAACCTACTTCATAGTTGGTACTTTCTTTTCCTCTTTGTTTCCAATACCTCCTAAACAGTTGTGTTGCTGAGGGAAAATTATAAGATTAGAGGTTGGGAAATTAATCTTCCAGTCCTGGTTCAACTAGTAATATGCCATGTGATTTGGGACAAGCCACTTGGCATCTCTGGACTTCACTTTCCATCACTGGAAAATGGAAGTCGTGAATTAAATCACTCCTAAAGGTACCTTATAACTCTGAGTGTGAACATTAATTGCAATCGCTACTCTTAAGCTGTTGCCGTGTGCCCATGTGTCAAGGGATCCGGCACTGTCCTCATTTTACTAGTGAAGAAAAGGGAGTGTAGAAAGGTGTCCCAGATTGCACAGCTAATAAAAACATTTTTTCACTAATTGATGTAAAGCCCCGGGGTTCCTGGTTATTTATTAAACAGATAAAACCAAACCTGTCTACAGGTTCTAGGCCAGATTTAAACAGCTGTGAAGTTCAGGAAACAATCATCATTTGCAGTGCAAAGTGGGCCCCACAGAGGACAGGATCTCATTTCAGGGTGTCAGGAGGCGACTGAAAATGGTTGTTCTTGGGGGTTTCAGTCAGGGAGAGAGAGGGTGCTGTGCTGGAGGCCCAGAAGCCAGACAGATAGGCAGTTTTTAGGCAAATAAGCAACCAGTCCACGGTGAGGGTCAGCATACACTGCTAAACACAGGTTCACCCAGACAGACAAGCTGTGTGGATCACATCACTATGGAGGATGACATGTGGGAGAAAGTGCTGCACTCTGCTGCCTGCCGTGAGTCCTGAGGACCCAAGACTTAAGTCTGACTAGCATTTAGGGGACACTGGAAGAAATATCAAAGCATGGTGCTCATGAGCATGGAGTCAGGAGCTGGGCTAAGGAGAAGTGGCTAAGCTGTGTACCAGTTGTCTGTTTAATGGCAAATCACCCCAAAATTAAATAGCTTTAAATAACATAGGTGTATTATTTTATAATTTGTGGCTTCTCTGCGCTTGTAGAGGCTCCACATAACGGCAGCTGGACTCACTCACATGGCTACATTTAGTTGAGAGCTCAGCCTGGGCTAGAACGTAAAGGTGGCTTCACTCAAACATCTGTCAGTTGGTGCTGTCTCTCAGCTGGGACACATCGGTGTTCTTCCACCTGGCCTCCATCTCCATGTGGACAGCCAAGACATCCTGACATGGAAGGCAGCTTCCAAGAGGGACAAATATGAATCAGAGCAGTAACCAAAGATTCAGTTGCTTCTTTGTACCGCCAATGAAGAATCTGAAACTAAAATTTGAAAAGAAACAATACAATTAACAGTTCTAAGCATGAAATGCTCAGGTATAAGCTAAAAGCTCTAACATGTAGACAAAGAACTAAATGAATGGATACACCATGTTCATATATTGGAAAACACAATATTAATAATATAACAATTCTCCCCAATTGATCTGTAGACTTATGGACATCTAAACATTATCAAGAGCTCAAGTCTCACGGATACTTACGAGCCGATTCTGAAAAGAAAAGAGTAAGGAAAATATCCAAACCAACTTTGAGTTGCTGCTTAAATGAACTCTGATAATCCATACCATGAGACAACACCAAACAATAAAAATGAGCCAAAGAGTAAAATGCACAACAATCTGACTGATTGTAAAGGGCAGTCATTCCAAAGGAGAAAAGATAGACTCCCCATTTTATATACTGTATGACTCCATTTGTCATGCTCTCGTAGGCAAAAATAAAATCAATGCTATGTAACACTAGGTATAGTACACAGAATAGAGAAGAACAAAATAGATCAGAATAGATCTCCACACATGGCCAATTGATCTTGGCAAGGGTGAAAAGATAATTATATATATATATATATATATATATATATATATATATATATATATGTGTGTGTGTGTGTGTGTGTATACATATATATATATGGAGTTTCTAGCAAATGGACATGCACATTTTTATTAAAGTGAACTTTGACCTATGGCTTACTCCTTATGCAAAATTTAATAAAATGGTCTATATACTCAAAGTTAAAAAAATAAAATTGCAAAGCTCTTAGATAGGAAAAACATAGGTGAAAAGATTTGTGACTATAGATTATGCAAAGAACTTTTAATATAACAAATACACATTAAAGATAAACATTAAGCTGGATTTTAAATATTGTTTGCTCTGTTAAAGACATACTGTTCTTGGAAGAAAAACCTGTAGGCACACAAGATAAGTCAGTAGTTTCCAGGGTCTGTGGGCTGGCAGAGGGTTTCCCTACAACAGAGGTAAACATACGGGTATTTAAGGAGTAAGATGGCCATTTATATTCTGCTTGTGTTTATAGGTTAGCAACCCTATTTATATGCCCCAAGTCACAAAACTATACATAGAAAATACAAACTTTACTGTATTGAAATTTAACTATACAGCAAATACAATGCTAGACTTCGCTACATAAGGCTTCATCTCAAAAACACACATGTATACACACACACACACACACACACACACACACACGACAGAGAAAGAGAGAGACTTTAATATAAATGTCAAAAGTCAACAACAACAGCAAAAAGCTAGTTAATAGTCCTTCAAATCTAATAGTGACCAAATATTTATATTCAACCTACCAATTAATTGAAAAACTGACAAATTTCATATATATGTATATATATGTGTGTGTATATATATATACAATATATATAAATATATATATTTAAGCTTTGTAAATAATCCAAGTACTAAAAAGTGGGCATAGTTGATTGTAGTGGGTAGGACAGCCTTTCTAGAAAGCAACATGGTGCTGTGTCTCAAAAACCTTCCATGTTCTTACCCCTTGGAAAAAGAACGCCATTTGGATGAGCCAATTCTCATGAAATAATCAGAGATGCTAATGAGGGTCATTATCTTTTCTGCACAGCAATGCTGTCTCCCTCATCACCAGGATGGACGTGCAGCGAGTCTAGAATAAATGCTCGCAGCTATCTTGGTGGTGCTGACTTTCATCAAACATCTGCTTCCATCCAGGAACTTGGTAGGGAGAAGCACCTGCGTCCTGGCCTCCTTTGATCAGGATGCTGCCTTCTGTGCTGCGGTACTCAAGGACCAGTCTACACTCACTGTGAATGACAAAAATGACAGTTATATCCCAAGGTGTTAGCAAGTGACACCTTTGTCACCCCAGTGGAAAAGAACAGGGGTTCCTCAGCCACACTGAATCCTTTGTGAAAGCCAAACAAGAGAGACCAGTGGAAGGCAACCCCAGAGGGAGGGACTCAACTCCAGAGAATGCCAGGGGATTCAGGATGAGAATCAATTCTGCCTGAGCCCAGGCTGTGAAGGAAGTCAAGGCAAAAGCAGACTTTGAGAAACGCCAAGCATTCCGGAAAATAGTTGGCTTGGCTCAGCACTCAGGAGACAAAAGAAACATCTTGCTCCTCAGACAGAGAAGAAGAGCCTTAGCTGAGAAATGCTGGGTACTAGCTTTATTAGCGTGGAGGGAACATGGACTTGAAGATGAGAGAGGAACCTCGATGTGAGCCATGGATGCACCAGGGATATTCAATATCAATACCCAATACTAATACCTCAGAACAGAAACGCTTCTCAATCTTGACTAATGCTGCGTTTACCATTTGCTTTACATTATCGTGTGGTTGCTCACCACCTCTTCTCAATCCTGTCTGTTAATCAAACTGCCTCACCCTAGCTGTGCTAGCTATCCCAGTAACGCTCTCTATCCTAATTCCTGAGCTCACTCTACTGGCCCGGGTCCCTTCGGCTCCCCCTCTCCCTGCTCTCTGCCACCCACACATTCCCACTCACACCCTCAGACATTACAGCACTGGGGGCTTGGTTGACAAGATTAAGTTATTAAGAAAACAGGCGCCAGTTCATAAGAGTGGCCTCGGAAGATAGTTCCGTTGATAATGTGCTGGTCTCACAAGCATAGACCTGAGTACAGTCCCCAGAGCCCACAGAATAATGCCAGCAATGATAGTGTATGCTGGTAATACCAGTGCTGAGGAAGCAGTGACACTCGGAATTCTGGGCCTTGCTGGCCAGCCAGCTCAGCCTAACTGGTGAACTCAAATCAACAACAACAACAACAACAAAAAACCCTCTGTCTCAAAGGAAATGGACGTGCAGCGAGTCTAGAATAAATGGCATTTGTGAGAATGACACTCAAGGTTGTCCTCTAACACACACACACTCATAAACTTGTGCACACACAGCCACACACATACACACATACACACATACACACACACACACACACACACACACACACACACACACACACACACACACACTTTAAAGAAGGAACAAACAAGAAGGAAGGAAGGAAGGAAAGAGGATTTCTTTAGGCTGGAGGACACATGATTCTACACACTGACCCTTATGACCAGTGATCACTGCTAACAAAGATGGAGTGGGCACATGACATATTCTGTAGGCACCGTGCCAAGGGCTCTATATGCATTATAAATTATCGCAGTTTTACCCTCACAGTAATTCTAGAAGCAAGTACTGGCATTATTGTGATTAGCATGCCCGTTTTATACTTGGGGAATTGAACACTTGAAAGACTAAGTAATGTTCCTGTAATAATGGAGTTAATAAGAAAACCAACGACATAGCTTTGAACTCATTTATTTAGCAAATGCTGTATTAACATGATACCCACGATGTACCCTGTAGTTCTGGGTGAGACATGGGCAATAGGCTATGGCAGGGAAAGAGACTAATTCAGTCTCTACCCCCAAGACGCCTATTGTCTAGAGGAGGTAAACCACAGGCCTCTACAGCTGCCCCAGTTAGCCATAAAGCCAAGATTCAATTCAGATTTTCTACCCCAAAGACCAGGGACAGAGCCACAGCACTCTCTGCCACTCTGTTATTGAAATGGCCCCTCTATGGGCATTATGACATTAAGGAAGTTCACAGGCACATCAGTAGAGCCAAGTGTTGGCGTTAGGTGGCTGCCATGTATAGATATGGAGGTTATGGCTTGAAGTACAGGACCATGGGACTTAAAAAGCCTAGCCCCAATGTTCTTACTCAGTAAGACTGCTTGTTACAGCCACCTGCCTCCCATCAGCAGGGTCAACTCACCAGTCTCTGCTCATTGTTTACATCATTTTCTTCTTCCTGAGTAATACAGTGTTTGTTGACTTTGTCTATGCTCTAGAATGTTTCTTCAGTCTGAAAATTCCCTCAAGGACATAGAATCTTTCATATGTTTTGTTCACTGGCGAGACAGAGGCTAACACACAGTTGTGAATAAAAAAAAAAAAGTGAATAATGTAGACAGGAAATGGTGTCAACTAGACAGGAGTAAAGGACAGTGAAAGAGAAACTGAGGCAGGAACTAAGTTCCCAGCCAGCAGGATAGGTGTTAAGTCCTGATAGTCCAGAGAAGCCTGCTGAGAGAATTGGGCCGGGTGGCCCAGCCGGTCACAACTAGAAAACAGAAGCCCCTGCAGGAGGTAGAGTGTCTATTCTTCTCTGAGCTCAGAATATCTAAGAACCCGGAATCCGGGGTGGGTCAGGAAGTTTAGGGCTGGCTGTTCAACAAGGAGCCCTGGGAACCTGTTGGGTCAGGGGTTGGGGATCAAAGCAAGCAAAAGCTGACATCCAGGAAGTCTGAGAGAGGAAGATAATGGCACCCACCCTCCCCACCACAGAGAAGTGCCTGGTCCTGAGGTGGTGGGAAGTAAGATTTCACTCATGTTTTCTCCCTGGCTGTCAGCGTTCCTTAGGGATATGAGAGTGCCTAGGACGGGGTGGGGGGTGGGGGCGTGGGTAGTTTATGGCTACTCTGCAGCTGGGAAGATACGATCATGTGTTCGTAGCTGCAAACCGGCCATGGCAAAAGTGTTTATACTGTGGAAACTAGAAACTGCTATAGATCAGGGACCGCTTGCTAAGTAGCCTGAGCATCTGGTTGTTAAATATTTACCAGCACACCTCTGGCAGAGCTGATTGTAAAACTGAAGCTATGGGTAGGCTCTGTTCTTGGTTGAGGAAAGGAGTGGCAATTGCAAACAGGTACTCAGACTGGGGCAAATGCATGGAAAAATGACTGTGCTCTGAGCTAACCGAGATGGCGCAGAAGATAAACTTCCTAAGCCCCGGGGACCTTCGGCTCACAGTAGAATTTACATAGGCATCTGTCTTTTGAGCTCTAAGCCAGGAAATCTTTACTCCATTTACTAAAAGGGGGACCTCTAGTTACCAGTGTGCCGGCTGGTAACTAGACCACAGAATGACAAGATAGACCTCTTCCTGCCCTAGTGGAGTCTACTGGTGTTTATAGGAGTCCAACAAGTTACAGCCTGAGGGCCAAACAGACCTTGTGGCCATTTTAGTAAGTTCCTCAAGCTAAGGATAGATTTTCATATTTTAAAAATAATCCTTAATTTCTTTGACATTCTTATACCATATCCCTCTCCTAATTTTCTTTTTTTCTTTCTTTTTCTTTTCTCTCTCTCTCTCTCTCTCTCTCTCTCTCTCTCTCTCTCTCTTTCTTTTTTGGTTTTTTGTTTGTTTGTTTTTCAAGACAGGGTTTCTCTGTGTAGTTCTGGCTGTCTTGGAACTCACTCTGTAGACCAAGCTGGCCTCAAACTCACAGAGATCTTCCTGCCTCTGCCTCCCTGAGTGCTGGGATTATAGGTGGGCGCCACCATCCGGCAGTTCTTCGTGTTTTTAAAGGATTTTATTATGTGCATTAGTATTTTGACTGCATGTATGTCTGTGTGAGAGTGTCAGATCTTGGAGTTATAGACCGTTGTGAGCTATCGTGTGGGTGCTGGGAATTGAACCTGGGTCCTCTGGAAGAACAGCCAATGCTCTTAACCACTTAGCCATCTTGCCAGCCCCTTAAAGGATTCTAAAAGCATAAATAGGAGGAAGAGAGGAGGAAATTGAGGAAGATAAATGACAGAGACCATAACAGGCTGCATAGTCTAAGACATTTAGTATCTGTCCATTACGAAGGAAGCTTGCCAACTCTTTGTCTAGCAAATTAGACCTTATTAAAGAAAGTCCCACTTGGGCTTGGCATTGCACACCTCTAATCCCAGCCCTTGGGAGGCTAAGGCAGATGGATCTCTGTGAATCTGAGGCCAGTCTGGTCTACAAAGTGAGTTCCAGGACAGCCAGAGCTATGTAGAGACCGGTCTCAAACAAACAAAATAAAACAAATGACACACACACACACACACACACACACACACACACACACACACACACCTTATTCTCTTACTCCCACACCAAGTGACCATCAAAAGGGAAAGGTTTTAGTCCATACTAAAGAAAGACTGGGAAGTAGGTAAGGGGATGCAAACATTTGCCAAGGAACAAGACTGAAAGTTTCTAGGGTATAGCTCAGAGTTGCCAATTAGAAGTATACATTGACAAAATTTGGCTGTGGACCATGATAAAACTGATACCTATGTGAGTCAGACTTTGGACCAGGAACACAGAAGGAACATCGTCAAAAGATGCTTCCTGGATTCAATAACAGCAGCCAAGCACTTATAGAATGTCTGTTCTGTCCTGCATGCTGCTCCAAAGCACTATAGGGTACGAGTATCAACACATCCATCCTCCAGCCTCAGGAGGATGGGCCTGTCAGTATTCCTCCTTGATGGATAAAGAAGATAGACACAAAGCAGTAAAATTAGCTGCTACAGCCTCACAGTTGGAAGACATGAGGGACCGGCCTTCAGAGCTAGACATGATGGTTCAGCTTTGTCATCCTAGAATTCAAAAGGATGAGGCTGGAGAGTGTAGCAATGAGTTCCAGCCTGGGCCACTCAATGAGCCAGCCTGAGCTATGGGGTGAGAACCTATCTCAGAAGATCAACAACAAAAACAAACAAACAAAATAGTCTAAGTTCAGGAGCCACATTCTTAACTAGTACATTCTCAGATTCTCTGTGTGTCTCTCTCTACGCCCCTCCTCCCCTCTCTCTTTGGCTGGCCAGTGAAACAGATGAGAGAAGAGGACAGGAAAGAGTGTGGTGACTTTGTGTCTGAGTCCAAAGAGAGATAGAGAAAAGCCAGGTTCAGGCCACAGCTAAGCATAAGAGCACTCTCCCAGCCAGGCATGTAAGTGAGTCCTCCCCCAGGCACAGGACAAATGCCTCTGAGCTGCCTCTGCTTGCTTGCTACAGGCACTAAGATGAGTCATACCCTGTATGAGGAGTAAACAGGCCATGTTAATATGGTCTACATTAAGACCTACAGAGCTCGGTCAGGGATCAGAGAAGAAAACAGCAATACCCAGGAGGGGGCTGAGCGGTTGAGTGTGGAGCCAGGTGCCAGGAAAGGGTGTGGAGCTCAGACTGCCTGGCCTCACTTGGACTGATCTCTCTCTGGACAGTAACAAAAAAAAAAAAATTGCTCAAAGGAAAGCCCAGCAGATTCTTGGAGAGCCCAACAAACAATACAAAAGAGAAGGGGGTGGGGGGGCTGGAAATCCTAAATGAAATGCAAGCTGCTGGCAGTGAAAGCCAAAAGCCATGGCAAGCCATGGCGAGCAGATGGGGAACTCAGAGCAACCTGCAGAAGGGAGGGTGAGCACGCAGAAATAGAACAGGGGACATGTTCGCTGGGCCCTGGGCCACACCTTCCTCACCACTGCCTCCTCATGTGCAGCTCACTCTCCAGCTGCTTCAGGGAAGATCTACTGACATCGGTCCCCCTGGCCTTGGGGGTGGGGGCGGCGCGGGGGAGCCTCTCCAGAGTTGAGCATTTTAGGCTAAGGCTTCCCCACCAAGCCACTGACCTTTACAGGTGAGTTCACAGTTTCCCTTCAAAGAAACAGTGTCACACTCTTTTTCTTGTGCTTTTTCCCAGAAACCTTCCATCGACAGCTTTAGGTTGCTGGGGACCTGATGACCGTGGTGACTTCACTATTGTCCCTCTGGGAAATGAAGTGACTCAGCAACCCCTGGAGGCCCAGACAAGAGTTCAAGTCATGAGCAGTTCTCAGCAGAGCAGAGAAATGTAAAGGTTGCTAGTGTCTGGACAGAGCTAGAAGCACCAGGGTCAATAGAGCAGGAACACATGATGGTTTTCTGTGTTACAGGTCAGTCCAACAATTATCAGCTCCCTCCCCCGAGAGATACTCTCAATAAAGACTCCATGTTGTGCCATAGAAAGGGTGGTATCCTCGACCATGGTCATCCAGCTTCCAAACACTAGGATTGATATGCCTGGAGTGAGCATCTCCCCTATTGGGCCCCCATGGGATTGTTTGCCCTGAATCCTCTCCTGCTAGGAACCTCTCACTACCCCTATCCAATGGAATGGTTTTTGTCTCCCCCTACCCTGTATTTGAATAGAGAGGGTTAGGCACCTGACTCAAGGTGGGCCAATCAGAGCCCTTCCTCAGAAACCTCTCAACTGGAATAAGACTCGGTGTCTTTCAGGGAATGGAGGTTGAAAGATGCAAACTGCAGGACTGATCACTCTCTGGACAGTAACAAAAAGAAATTGCTTTTTTAGTAAATTTAGTAAAATAATTTTAGAATTTTTTTAGTAACTGATATTCAGCCATGTGTAGGAAGGCTGTCTGCAGTTAGAGAAAGAAAACGTGCCGAAGCCAAGCAGAGATTATTGATGGAGAAAAAGTGACGGGTGGAGGTCAAGTTCCAGCCACGTGGCAGTCTTACAATCTGGCTATTCAGTTGTTGGTAAATTTGGTATTTTATTTACCAAAAAAATATTCTTGGTAAATTTGAGGCTTTGTTTCTTGTTTTGTTTACTTACTTTTTCTTTTTTCCTAACTGGCTTCCATTTTAAATTTCTTCTGGTTATAAACAAAAGGATCTGAATCCACCTGTACCACTGCTAATAGTTAATAAAACAGAGTTCTTCAAAACGACCCAGGAGAACGTCCAGCTTTGCTGTCATGCTCAGGATACACTTAGAGAGAACGCCCCAGTGCTGAGGCAGTTTGTCTCCAGCCCAGGCAGACTCCATAAGGTCTGTTATGGTTTAGATCTGCATGTCCACCACAGACTTAAGTCTTCAGTGATTGGTCCCCAGTTTCTGGTGCTATTTTGAGGATTGTGGCATCTTCAGAAGGTGTGACCTGTCTGACAGAAATAGCCCACCAGGGATGGGTCTTCGAACATGGTTCCAGTTTGTTTCTCTGTTTCTTTGCTAGGGTCTGAACAAGCAGCTGCCCCATGCGTCCACTGACATGCTTTCACTGCTGGACGGCTAACATCACCATACAAGAATGAATGAAGCCAACGCCCTCCTCTCTTGCGTTGTTCCTGGCAGGTATTTTGGTTGTTTTGACTTAATAACAGCCCTAAGTCCAACAGGAAACTACACCAAGTCCAAATGCCATCACCATCTCTCAATCCTCCTTTCACCTCGCACCTGACTGGCCTACCTTCTCTAACCTCCAGGAATTCAAACCCTCCAGCCCCCAACCTCATTTGCCCTCAGCTAGTCAGCAGGGAGGCTCAAACCCAGGTAAGCACAGTGAACTGCTGAATGTTGTAGCACAGACTGGAGCCACTGTTAGGCAATCAGAAATGAGGAATGCCAGTGTGGGAAAAGAACAGCCTTGAGTTTAGAAAAAGAGAAAAAGGCACTCCAATGGGTGTGGAGGGTGGGGAGGGGTGAAAGGGCCGGGAGACAAGGTTACTGAGACAGAAAAGAACACAGGGACAAGAGGACTAGAGACAAGAAAGAAGCCTGGCTAGAATGCAGCATTATCGACTTAGGAAAACCTGAGAGAGAACGTGGAGTCAGGGTACATGGGGTTGCACTGTCAGCCAGGGGTCATTTGTCTTGACACAAAGGCAAATATCTTGGTAGGATTTTGACTGGAGGAAAGTCATGAGGAAAACTATATTTTAGCTATGTATTTCTCACAGAGAACAGGAGAGAGAATATATCCTTGTTTTACATGAAAGATTGAAGAAAAGGTGAGCCTTACCATCTCTGGCAAAAATATTCTCTTCTTTGTAAAGAATACACTAGTGTCACCTTGAGTCTTCTAGTCATTGTCAACTTTAAAAGTTAGTTGGGTTTGCTGAGTGGTGGCGGCGGCGGTGGCGGCGGCGGCGGCGGCGGCGGCGCGCGCTTTTAATCCCAGAGGCAGAGGCAGGTGGATGGATCTCTGTGAGTTCCAGGCCAGCCTGGTCTACAGAGTGAGTTCTAGGACAGGTTCCAAAACTACAGAGAAACCCTGTCTCAGAAAAAATAAAATAAAAATAAAAAGATTAGTTGGGTTTAGTACAGAAAATTTGAAAATACAGACAAATGGAAATATAAAAGTTCCTCCCAAGCCGGGCGGCGGTGGCGCACGCCTTTAATCCCAGCACTCGGGAGGCAGAGGCAGGCGGATCTCTGTGAGTTCGAGGCCAGCCTGGGCTACCAAGTGAGTTCCAGGAATGGCGCAAAGCTACACAGAGAAACCCTGTCTCAAAAAACCAAAAAAAAAAAAAAGTTCCTCCCAATCTTGAATACAAAGTAAGTAGTAAGATATTTGTATGCATCATTTCAAAATAATTTATAATATACAAACACCAAAAATATTTATATTACAATAATCCTGTCCTTTGTATTTATCAACATGTTTCTTATTAGCTTGTTTGAGTGATAAACTCCTCCTAAGACATTTAAAGTATTATTTCATTCATTGAAAATTATATTTATATGTATCTTTCTTAGATGTCTCTCCTGTAGCTCAAATAAGCATCTTCCTACATTTGTCCTATGGATCAGATATTAGTATCAAATACTTATGTTCAGGGGGGAAAAATCACATTCTTTGTAGTCATGAAAGGTTTCTAGGTGTTCTACAACAAATCGTTCAAAGCTAAATGAACTTTACCCCAAGAAATACCTTTTTAATGAAAATTTATTAACTCTATATAGTTCTAATTGAAACATATCCCCAGGGCTGGAGAGTCAGCTTAGATGGAAAAATCGCTTGCCACACAAGCATGGGGACCTACATTAAAAAGCTAGGCATCATAGTGGGTGCTTGTAATCCCTTGGTCAGGGAGGTTGAAGCAGGCAGATCCTTGAGGCTAGCCTACTCAGCAAGCTCCAGGCCAATGAAAGAAGTCTCAAAAAGCAAAGTGGAATGAAGCATTATTCTAATTAATCTTATCAATAAAAAATCGGGAGTCAAATATTGGAGTAAGAACCTGAAAGATCAGAGAACCCGGAACAGCTGCCCATTGCTTCTTACCTCTTCTGTTCCTCCAACCAAAATCGCCGAGATCCTCTCTCTGCCCTGCCTTACTACTCCCTGTCTCCAGTCCTCCAAACATTTATGGTTAATTTTGGTCAGCTGGTGGCTGGCCCCTCCCTCTGACCCCAAGCAAGCTTTATTTGTCAGAACACAATCAAGATATCACACAACAGCAGAAAACTCCTGAAAAATAACACTAGAGGTTGACCTCAGCATTTACATGCTCTCCCACACACATGTGCACACAGCACACAGCAGATACATTCAAAAGCAGGGTGTTTAAAACTGGCCGGGCCAGAGTATCCCATGCATGCTGGGAACCATGCTGGCATGCTGGGCAGATGCAGCAGTGGACAAGACACAGTCACTCACAGCCAGGCACTGTATCCATGTGAAGAGAGTTAATTAGAAAGACAGAAAGATAGGGAAAAAGGGAGAGAGGAAGAAAAAGAAAAGAGAAGCAAAGTGGAGGTGTGCACACCTCATGGCGGGGATAGGGAAAAGCAGAAGAGAGAGAGGAAAGGGAGGAGTTTTTCCTTAGAATGAGGCCTTTATGTCAGGACGCAGGGCAGCACCAAGGGGTGGGATTTCAAGGGGTGGATCAGAATATTAACAGCAGTGATCTCCCCCTTATTCTATGAGGTTAGTATTGGCCATATGGGCAGCGTGTGAGGATACAAGAGCCCAGAATCTAAGCATCTGAGTGTGTGATTATTAAAGGGCTTTTCACCTTAAATGCTGGATTGTAACTGAGAGCATCGACTGTGTGTGTGTGTGTGTGTGTGTGTGTGTACATATATATACATTTATATCCCCTTTATGAATTAGTCAGCATTTGCCTGTCTCAAGCAAGCCATGTGCCCCTCCTCTGCATAAAATAAAGGGTCTTCACACTGACTTGGACCATCTGACACTAGGTCACAGTCTCTGAATCACCTTGGTGTCCCCTGCTAGAAGGACATTCTCACATCCCCCGTTGCTCCCACTTCCACAGCCCGCAGAGAGCCTCTATTCTTTCTCAGTGTTGAGGAAGAAATGGCGTAAGCAAACACGGTCTTCAAGAGTCGCTCACATGTGCACACAGATCACGCACTGAACAGCTGGAAAACAAAGAAAGTGGGTGAAAGGGGATGCTGTTTTGCTGAACGGGTGTCAGAGGTTGGCTTACAAATCCACAGGGAAGACCGGAGCTCCACTAATGCTCTGAAGAAAGAAAAAAAAAAGTCTCCTCACACAGCTCACATCCAGCAGCTCAGGCGCCAGCTCTCCAGCTGGTTTCCTCTGAAGACCTAGAAGCAAAGGAAGTCTGGGTTTGGGTGGCTATGGCCATGCTTGCTTTCCTTAGGAAAACAAATATGGCTTAAATCTCCCCCCACCCCACCCCAAACGGAAAGGGTTCAGTAAGAAAGAGACCATTCCTCTGTAAGAAAAAAAAAAGTCCCTTCAGATACTCCAGTGCAGCTTCAGGTCCCGCACACTTTGTCATTGATCCCAAGGAGTCTTGTCCCATGTTCTTCAAAGCACAAAAAGAACTAATTGCATGTCCCTCTTTCTCTCCGGTTGTTAAATAAAGACACTAGGAAGCTGAACACTATTTTATCTGGAATACTTTTCAAGCAGGAATCATATATCCTTGAGTAGTGTCGCTTCCTCAGGTGACTGACCTTCTGTCCACGCTCCTAGTAAACTATCAGTGAAGGGCTGGGGAGATGGCGCAGCTGGCAACGTTGAGTTTGACCCCTCAACGCCCATGTCAAACTGGGTCTAGTGGTACACCTGTAACCCAGGGCCGGAGAGACAGAGAGAGGAGGAACCCTGGGGCTAGCTGGCCCGAAAACCGAAGGCAGAGAACAATTAAAGAACAACACTCAACATCTAATTCTGTCCTCCACATGCATGTGCATACACACGCGCGCACGCGCACACACACACACACACACACACACACACACACACACACACACACAAATCCACAAAGACCAACAAATCCTAAAATCTAACCAAGTCTGAGAAAAACACAGAGCTGATTCCTGCCGGTCTCAAATAAGGACCAAAAAATGAGACCCAGAGCCTTATCTGCTAAGAGTGTGGGCCACGCCAACAGTACCCACCTCACCCAGGAGCTTGTTAAGGGCGGAGAATCTCAGGCCACCTCAGACCTATTGAATGAACATGGACAGCCTAACGGGGCCTCACAGTGAGTCCTTGCACAAGGGCTCTGAGTACCCAAAACGCTAAGGCATAAGGCCAGGAGGGTAATAGGTTGCTGGGTCTTGAAATCAGTGGAATCAGTGGGTGGAGACGGGTGGGAGGAAACACAGGGTAGTCAGGAAAACAAGGACACAAAGTCAAGGATGGTGGTGCATTAATTAATGTGAGTCATTAGTTGTTTCTGGGAAGGAGAGGTGGAAAGTGACCTTGGGCAGCGAATGGGGGGAAGACTGCTGGTGTTTCAGCATCTGGAGGTGGGTTAGCCCTGTGGAGGTTAACCCTGCTTTAGCATCTGGAGGTGGGTTAGCCCTGTGGTGGTTAACCCTGCTACAGCATCTGGAGGTAGGTTAGCCCTGTGGTGATTAAACCTGCTGCAGCATCTGGAGGTGGGTTAGCCCTGTGGAGGTTAACCCTGCTTCAGCATCAGGAGGTAGGCTAGTTCTGTGTCTTTTTTGCCCTTCCCCCTCTCCAGCCTTTGCCTGATACTCTCCTACTTTGTTCTGAAAACTGAAATCCATCCCTTCCCCTGGCCTGGCCTGGCATGTTCCAGCAGAATGAGGATCCCCAAAATACCAGCAGATAAGGCCAGCAGGCTGGGGAATACAGAGCCCTGAGTTCCCTAAGAATTGCCTCTGGTCAGGAATGAACAGGCACAGGAGACAGCTGGCAGTTTAATGGCTGCAGATAGAAAACCTAGACTTCCAAACGAAAAGTTAATGAAATGAAGAAAAATAAGGAGTCGCCAATAAAATCTCTTGTTCTACGGACAATGTGAAATATCAATGACTAAGTGTTCTGTTCTGTGGATTCCTAAATCAGAAAAAGGGAAGAACCCTCACCAACCTTATAGACTCTACAATATAGAGTGTAAAGATTCCTGAAGTAACAAGAAGCTCTAAGAGCAGTGCCCCACCCTCCCCAGAGCCGCCTAACAGTTACTTCCCAGAATTAAACAATAGCCTGCATTATAACGCAGGAGCTTGAGGCGTGGCTTGCTGAGTGTGGGCCTGGGGTGTGGCATCCAGCCTCCAAGCTGGACTCCAGTTATTCCCATACCCTGGTATTCGCTCTTGTGAAATCCCCTCCCACTAGTTACACCTGCGTGCTCAACAACTCATGGTAAGGTGATAAGAGATTAGGTCACAAGGAGCTCTGAGGGAAGCCAGCTGCCATGGTGTAAACTGCTCCCCCAGAGGCTTGTATGGTGAGGTCCTGAGACTACCACCAGCCAAGCCAGGGTCTTTAGAAATAAGCTCAATTGCCCAAGTCTAGTTCTGAAATCACCACAGTTTGTGCCAACAGCTTCCCGGCAACCTCGTGAGAGTGCCTGAGCCCGAGCAGCCCAGGGAAAACTTTTCCAGACTCTCAGCCTATAGCAAATGCATGCGAAAATAAACTCTTGTTTTATGCTGCTTACTTTGGAGGTCATTTGTTATGCAGCGATAAATATTTAAATCACCCAGCTCAGTGAAATGTATGCACCACCATGGGGAAGGGGAAGAACATCCTACAGACTGAAACATGCCTGGCGTTGTTCCAGAGATATCACGGGCAGAGCTGGAGTCAGAATTGTCCTTTAGCTACAAGTACTTTAAGCTACAAGCCATGTTGTCCAGCACAGCGGCCTTCATCAGGGGCCAGTGAACATGTGCCTACTCAACATTGCTCCATATTATTTAGGACGCTGATTCTTCAGACCGTGCCTTGCCCTGATAGACTCCAATTTACAAGCAGCTTTGGACTCCATTTTGAAGATACAGGATGACTGTGCTCCTAGGTAGACAAGTCAACACCACAAGCAGCACAGACTGAAAAAATGACTTATTCCTGGGACTGAAAAAGGTGTCAACATATGAATTTATTCCTGTGAGTTCAGGTGGTTAGAGTACATGGGTGTACAAAAGGCATGTCAGGAAAACCAGGCCCAAGACCTTATGGGATGCACCAGACCAAGGAAAGGGTATACAGAACTCCTTCACCTGGACTCCACGAGAGGTTGCAATGGCCATGTCCCTGCAACCTGTCATCTGACCACCTGGTTTCTACATCAAGGCAAGAATTCCTGCCAGTCCCAGGGGCTTCAGCTCAGCCAGGCCCCCGTTGTTAATGTGTTCCGCTCAACTTCTGTCTGTCTGTCTGTCTCATCTGGGCCTGGGATGTATCCATCTGTCCCTTGCTTAGTCTGAACTCAATCCTGCCTCTTTGCATCTGTAGCTTATCTCTCAGACCTGTGGCCTCCAGCAGCCTGACTCACAGTAGCAGTTTCTCCAGTTTAATATGGGCTCCTTATCTTATCAATATAAAAACTCTTGAATCTCCATGAGTTTCCCAGATTTGGGGTTCTCAGGTCTCCTTAAAACTCCTTGCTTTTTAGCTCTCTTTGGTCACTCTGTAACCTACACATACACATAGAAAGAGATGTATTTACTATGTGGTGTATCATGTGTGATCTGAGAGTTAATATTAGTTTCCAAGATTGGAATAAAAGAGACTGTCTGCCTTAGCCAAGGTTACCAAGGTAAGCAGGGGTATCTGTGAACTTACTATCATAGAAACTGCAGAACTTTGTGAATTTGTTGCCCTTCAGTTAATCCTGACATTTTAGAAAGACACAAACATACTTGTTTATGTTTCTGACATAACATATTCATGACAATATGCCAACCTGGTATCACTGTTCTGGTTCCAGGAAAGTAACCACTGAAAACCCAGGAGAACTCTCCAGTACAAGTGTCCCAGCTCCAGAAAATGTTCTGACCCAACTGTGAAAGGTAGTAGAGTCAAGGCCTCTGTGTAATTGGAAGTTTCTCTCCTACCCACCAATTCCTGAATAACCACTCAGAGGCTTAATATTAACTATAAATGTTTGGCCAATGATTCCGGCATGCCACGTGGCTATGGCATTACTGGTCTGTGGCATGTTGCTCCTTAGGTGGCTGGATGGTGTCTCCCAGACTCTGCCCTCCTTCTCCTGTATCTCTGCTTGGATTTCAGGCCTGACTCTATCCTGCCTTGCCATAGGCCAAAGCAACTTTATCAACCAATGAGAGTAACACATATTCACAGCACACAGAAGGATAGCCCACATCATCTTTGTACTTGGCTCAGCCCAAAACTCTACACTGAAGCCAAGGAAAATAAATCAACATGTCCACTGCACAGCCCCTGATGCTAGCCCTCCTCTGTAACACATAGGGTGCTCCCTGCTTCCCACAGTGATTAATCTTCCCCATATACCCTTCCATCCACTGCAGCAAAGAAAGATGTTACCCAGTGCCAGAGTGAAAACTAGAATCATGGTACACACATTGCTGGGCCAGCTTTCTTTAGTGGAAAGAGGTTTGAGAACATCATCTCTGCTTAGTCTCTATGTGCCCTCGAGGAAAAAAAAATTGATAATGATGATGATGGGTGATGGTGGTGGTGGCAGTGTTATGGTGGTGGTGGTGGTGGTGGTGGTGATGGTGGTGGCAGTGTTATAGTGGTGGTGGTGGTGGTGGTGGTGGTGATGGTGGTGGTGGCAGTGTTATAGTGGTGGTGGTGGTAGTGGTGGTGGTGATGTCCCTAGAGCATATAAACTCATAGAGATAGAAAGAATGATAGATCACAGAGTCTTGGTGTGCTAGGAGAAGGGGATGAAGAGTTGTTTGACAAGCACAGAGTTCCAATGTAGGGAAATGGAGACTTCTGGAAAGGAATAACGGTAAAGGCACTGCAACAATGCAAAGCTATTTAAAGCCACAGAACTGCATCCTTTAATGGTTAAAATGGTTTGTACCTTGTATATTTTACTGCAATCAAAACTAACAAAAGTTATCATTATTGAGACCATGTGATGTGCCAAGCAGTATGCTGTGGCACAGCAGGAACTGTCTCGTGTAATCTTTCCAGCAACACTGTGAGATCACCAAGATGGGTACCAGTGTCCCTCATGGGAGCAGAGCTCTGGGAGTCATCACATGCTCATGGAGGAGAAAGAGAGAGGACCATTTCCCCACCTAGAATGTCTGTCTGCCACTAACACTCCTCAGATGTGCATTCTCCAATTCCTTCAGCATCCCTGGCCGTGCTTCTGGGATTTGGTTCACATAAGCTGGGACAAGAAGAAGAGAAGAGAAGACAACGTGATGAAGCCTTTGGGGAAGGTGTGCTGCATACAGACCCCCTTAGAAAGTCCCAGGGTTGTCTGTGTAGGGACTGGCCTCCACAGATGCATTGTTCTTTGCTACTTAACACAATTACCAAAGGCAGAAGGTGCTTGGTGAAACACAGGGTGACTGACCTGAGACTAAGTGTATACACCATCAGGGGTTAGCCAGAGAAGCCGGGCTTGGTAAGTGATAGAGAAGAAAGAGCTTATTACAGTGGTTAGACCTTGAGCTGAATAGTAGATAGCTACCACACTGTGTTTCCCTAGCACGGATCATTAGTTCTGAAAATTTACCAGAAAACTTCTACTCCAGATACAAAAGCTAGGAGGCCTCTCTGGGAATCCTTGCTTTGATATTTCCCCCATCTGCATGCATCTGTAACAGGACCTATGTCATTCAGACCCTGATCATTTATGTCTATCTTCTCTTTGGATGCTGTCCAGTCCTTCCGGCCAAGAACTCTATTTCACCTCTGAGTGTCCGACTCCCGTCAGATGTTAGATGAAACTGCTCCCAATTTGTCATCATTGACACACACACACCAATGTAAGGAGAAATGGAAATCTCATGCTGGGGAGATAGCTCAGTCGGTAAAGTATTTGCCTTGTAAGCATGACAGCATGAGTCCAATCCCAGAATCCACATGGGAAAAAAAGTCTGGGCATCATAACACACAATTATTGTCCCAGAGCTGGGAAGCTCAATAGTAGGTCAGCAAGCCAGCCTGGTCTATTTAATGACCTCCCAGCGATTAAGAAACCTTGTCTCAAAAGGAATAACAGGCAAGGCTGAGGTTGTCCTCCAGCCACACACACACAAGCACACACGTACATGCACATATGCACAGAAACATTAAGCTCTGGGCAAATATTTATTTATTGCTAAATAAAGTAAATTAGAAGACTCTTAACATCTACAAATTCCAGCTGAGAATCAAAAGAGAGTTCTTCAGGTTGTCCTGTAGCCTTAGGCTCCTTCTCACATGCCTTCATCACCTTTGCACTCTTCCTTTTGGCAGGGCCGTGATTGATCGCCAGCAGGTCAGGCACACAGCATCTGCACCACGGTCCCAGGTCTGGGGCCGTCGTCGGTGTCTTCACGCTGAAGATGAGTGAGGCAGCGGGTCAAATGCACAGTCTCCCGCACTGTTTCCATGTTCTCCGGGGCTGGAGATATCTCCACATGGCTGACAAATGGCAGGCTCTGAGATGGAGGAGATGAACTTCTGAGATGGCAAGTGTCCAGGATGGCTCAGAAGCAGCTGCCAAACTCAGCTTGACTCTCAGTCCCAGCATCCAGGGTAGCAAGGAGCTGCAGAGGTCGTGGATTTCAACCATCTATCACTTGGAACTGGAAATTAGCAAAGCAGCTTCCCAAACGTCAGGCTATGTGTCACTGAAGGAGAGCTTTAAAACGTGAAAAGCAAAAGAAGAAGAAAGGAAGCAGCTGGCTACGGCCTCTGTGGCACTAGGTAGCCGCACCTGCCAAGCACAGCCTTCGATTCCCAATCTGGCCTCTCTACGAGGTCTGAAATGAAGAGTGAGGAATGGTAATGTACCTAGAGCACCGTGTGAGCGGGTTGAGAAGCCTGAGTTGGTGAGAGAGGTGGTTCAGAACCTTCTAGAAGGGCACAGCTCAAGAAGCATTTCATCCAGGAAGACATATGTGTCTCCTGGGTCCCAGCCTGGCAGTTACTGGGTTCTGTTCCACCTTTCCTGTTGCTTGGTCCCAAGTCCCCCGAGCCATCTGTGGGAATTTGAATGTAATTGGCCCCCATAATCTCATAGGGAGTGGCACTACTAGGAGGTGCATCTTTGTTGGAGTTGGTATGGTCTTGTTGGAGAAAGTGTGTCACTGTGGGGGTGGACTTTGAGGATTCCTATGCTCAGGATACCTTCCAGTGTCTTGGTCAACTTCCTATTGCCTTCTGATCAAGATGTAGGACTCAGCTCCAGCACCACATCTGCCTGCTTGCCGCCATGCTCCCCACCATGATGATAATAGACTGAACCTCCGAAACTGTAAGGGAGCCACCCTCAATTAAATGTTCTTCTTTACAAGAGTTGCCGTGGTCATGGTGTCTCTTCACAACAATAGAAACCCTCACTAAGACAGCATTCCTGACCTCTGCCAGTCATACCTGATGGCCTAGCCCCAGGGGGTCCACTCTCAGCCCTGTCTTTCCAGTCTACCTGCCAAATGGAACAGGGAAGATAAGCAAGGGAGAGCTAGCTGCTTTCTACAGGCTGCCTCACTTCAGCCTCACACCAACGTGCTGTGAGGCGAGGGTTAATGGTGAAAAACCGGCAACTCAGAGAAGCGGGGCATCTGCCCCAAGTCATAAGCCTGTTAAAGCACGATAGAGGAACCGGAACCCAGGGATGCCACACTCTGCATTAACATATCATGCTGCATCTATGTTCATGTCCTGCCTTCCTCTGACTTATTTGCATATCTCCCAGGCCTAATAATCTTTCTGGCTTCCTCTTCAACCCATAACTCACCCTCCCACCTCCAACAGCTCCTCTCTTCTGGACTCCTAGGGCAAAAGGCTGCCTGGTATTTAGTTCACAAATAAAGAGAATGATGATGCCTCACCTCCAGCCTCCACTGCTCTAGGAAAGAGCCCAAAATGCCTCAGCAGGTCATAAGTGAGTTTCTGAGTCCTCTCCTGGTGTTTCCAGCCTCACCTGGCCTTGTATCTTCTTCCTTCGCTAGGTTTCAATCATGCTTAGTCTCCTGTCGGAACAAGCTGCTGCCAGAACAAGTACCCAATAGATTGGCCTACAGTAGTTACTGTAACAGGGAGATTTTTATTATCTTGTTATCTGATGCCAGAATTTCTTTTTTTTTCTTTTCTTTTTTTTTTTTTTTTTTGCGGGGGGGTGGGGGGGATGCACAGGATGGTAATACATTAGTTAGGTACAGCTGGAATGTTTCTCCGCCCACCAAGCCCCTGCAATCCGGTGACCCGCTTATAGAGCAATCATTCAGAGGTTTAATATCATTTATAACTGCTCGGCTATTTGCTCAGGCTTTTTACTGACTAGCTCTTACACTTGAATTAACTCATAATTCTTATTTATGTTTAGCCACGTGGCTTGGTACCTTTTCTCAGTTCTGCCTTGTCATCTTGCCTCTTCTGTGTCTGGCTGGAGACTCCTGACTCAGCCCTTCCTCTTCCTGTCTCTCTCCTGGATTTCCTGCCTGGTGATAGCCTGACTCGCCATAGGCCAGAGCAGCTTCTATATTACCCAATCATAGCAACACGTATTCTCAGCATACCGAAAGACATCCCACAGTAGTTTGGTTTCTGTTGCAGTGATAAGACACCACAACCAAAATCAATTTGGGAAGAGTTTATTTCAGCTTACAGCTTATAGTCCATCTTGGAGGGAAGTCAGGGCAGGCTGCAAGCAGGAACTGAAGAAGAAAATGTGGAGGGATATTCCATCCTGGATTGCTCCCCAAGGCTTGCTCAGTTTGACTTCTTATACCTCTCAGGACTATCTGCCTAGGGATGACACTGCCCACAGTGAAGTGGACCCTTCCATGTCAATCATTTATTTAAAAATAAAAATGCCCCACAGGCTTGCCTACAGGCCAATCTGATGAGGGAATTTTCTCAACTAAAATTCCCTTTCTGAGATGATACTGGTTTGTGTCGAGTTGTCATAAAACTATCTGGCACAGGGGGAAATTTTTTGTGAATTCTCATTGGTACAGAAGTAAAAAGCCTTAATGGTTCTAGGTTGTAGACAGTTTTCAGGACATGCACTATATATATATATACATATATACATATATATATATGTATATATATATATATGTGTGTATATATATATATGCAGATATAGAGTTTGGAGTTCAAGATTTGGTTATTAATCCAAATGTACATCCTTTGATTAACAGATAAAGTTGGAATCTAAATAGATATCATATCTGGGAATATTATTCACTGATAATAAAAGAATGAAATACTGTAATATTCTATAAGATAAAGAAACCTTGAAAGCACAATACTAAAAAAAGTAAGCAAATTGCAAAAGACCACATATTTAATGATTCCATTTAAATGGAACATTCTTGAATAAACAAATACAGGGTTAGAAAGAAAAATAATTGCTGCCAGAGGCTGAGGGGGGTGGGAGAAAGGGTAGTGGTTGCTACTGGGTACAGAGGGTCCTTTTGAAAATTATGAAAACATCTTGCAATTAAATAGCAGTGATAATTGCACAACTTTGTGAACATGCTGTGGTGGTTTGAATAAGAATGGCCCCTCTAGGCTCATATATTTGAGTGCATGGTCATTGGAAAGTAGCACTACTTGTAAGGGATTAGGAAATGTGGCCTTGTTGAAGGAAGTGTGTCACTGGGCATGTGTTTTGGGATTTCAAAAACCCAGACCAGTCACAGCGTCTCTCTCTTCCTGCTGCCTATGGATCTGGATGTAGAGCTCTCAGCTACCTCTCCAGCACCATGTCTGCCTGTGTGCCTCCATGCTCCCCACCATGATGATAATGGACTGACCCTCTGAAACAGTGAGCAAACCTCAATCAAATGCTTTCTCTTATAGGAGCTGCTGTGGTCATGGTGTCTCTTCACAGCATAGAACAATGGCCAAGACACACACTAAAGCCACTAGTTGTGTGTTTAAAAAAAAAAAAAAAAAAAAAAAAAAAAAACAACTTTCCAGAATATAAATCTCTATAAACTTGGGTTTTTTTTTTTTTTTTTAACATTTTGTAAATGTTTTTTAGGGATCAATATCTATGAAAAAAAGGAAGAAGAAACAGGACTGCTGTGGGATAATCCTTCTGTACACTGTGTGAATATATGTCACTATGATTGATTTAATTAACAAGCCGACTGGCCAATAGCTGAACAGGATAAAGTTAGCAGGGAAAGCCAAACTGTGAATGATGGGATGAAGAAGGATGGAGTCAGAGGAGATGCCAGCCAGCTGTCGAGGAAGCAGGATGTGTAGAAAATAACATAACAAGCCATGAGCCACATGGCAAAGCATAGATAAGAAATTTGGGTTCATTTAAATGTAAGAGTTAGCTAGTAACAAGCCTCAGCTATGGGTCGAGCATTTATAATTTATATTAAGTATCCAAGTTAGTTATTTGGGAAGCAGCTGCCGATTATTTGAGAGCAGGGACAGGGAAACTTCTGCCAACCCAGGACTGCACAGAGGAAGAATTTGCCCTGTGATGCAGGATGCTAGAAGCCTCCATTAACCACGAGCTACCTTGCAAGTACTGCACATCCGAGAGCATCATTTCTGACTGATATGGACCAGTCTTTATATGCCCACCCCCCTCAGTCACCAGAGAAGGACTTCCACAGGAAGGATGAGACTCAGGTAATATGGATCAGACCCTGGAGGGGCTAACAGCTGAAATTTCTCTGCTGAGCACCCCATCCCCAGACATCAAGTCTTTCTCAGAAGAGAGCCTAGGCCACTAGGGAAGAATTTGACAATTGTTCCAGAGGGGAGGGAAGTTGAGAGAGCAATACCAATTAGCAGGACAGAGCCAAGAAGCCACCACAAGCATCAGTATCCCACCTCAGAAATTTTCTTTTACCCAGTAAGATGTAGTGTGCAGATAGAGACTCCAACATTTTTTAAAAATAAGCAATCCTATTTCTAATATTTCACTTACTTCTTCCCCTTGGGACCTTGTTTCTCCTGGAGCATTTATTTATTCAACAACAAAACAAATTTAAGGTTCATGGAAAGAGGAGAAGCACTCTTCCCTTCTCCTTACGAAGACATTAACATTGAGACATAATCTGCAAATTCATTTTTATTATTTTGAATTCTATGTCTGTGCGGGAGTAGAGGACCCACCAGATGTGGGTACTCGGGAACCCAACTCATCTGGAAGAACAGTATGGCACTCTTAACCACTGAGTCATCTCTCCAACCCCAAGGGTGTGATTTATAAATGAAGTCAATACTCTGCCTATCCAATATATGAACGAAAAGCAAATGTTCAACATCCTTAGCTATCAAGAAAACAGAAACGAAAACTACACCGAGATTCCATCTCACCCCAGCCAGAATGTTATCATGAGGAAAACAGATGACAACTATTGCTGGAGGATGGGAGGGAGACACTTTACAGGCCTGGTGGCAGAGTAGCCTGCCGTAGCCACTATGGAAGTCAGTGTGGAGGGTCCTCAAAACACTCCAAGTAAAACTGCCGTTCGACCCAGCTAGACTACATACAATGCCTGTGTATGTTCCTAAAGAACCAAAGTGAACACACTACAGGGATACCTGCTTGCCTGTACTCATTCAGCACTGCCCCCAAGAGCCAGGTTATGCAGCCAGCCTAGGTGTCATCAACAGATAACAGATACAGAGCGTGTGGTTTCTAGACACGATAGACACAAACAAGAAAAGCAGGTCATTTGCTGGAAGATCAATGGAACTGAAGATCAGTAGGCTAAGTAAACGAAGCCAGGTCAAGAAAGAACAGGCATTACACGTTTTCTCCCACATGTGGAGTCTAGATTGGAAAGAAGAACAAAATAGATGGACTGTTGGGAGGCAGGGAAGGAAGGAAGGTGTGGTGGTTTGAACGATAATGGCCCCCTTGAGCTTACATGTTTAAATACTCGGCCTCCAGTTGGTAGATGTTTGCAGAGGCTTAAGGGTTGTGGCCTTGTTGAAGTGTGTCACAGGGTGCAGGCTTTGAGGTTTCAAAAGACTCACACCATTTTGAGTGGTTCTCTGCCTCATGGTTGTGGATCAAGATGTGAGCTCTCAGCTGGTCCTTCACTCTGCTGTCAGGGACTCCAACCCTCTGAAAGTGTAAACCGAAGTGAGGGCTTTCGTTAACCTTGGTCACGGTACTTTATCACAGCAATGGAGAAATAACTAAGACCAAAGGGGACAGGGAAGGGTGGTGATGGCAGTGAATATGACCAAACTACAAAGTACAGTTGTATGAAAATGTCATAATTTATTTTGTCAAATTCATAACAATGTTTAAAAATCCTATAGTTAAGACATACATATCTACCAACAGGTGGATGGATAATGAAAATGTGGTACTTACACAAAGTGGGAAATTATCCGAAAAGAAAAGTGAAATTTATAGTAACGTGGATGGACTTGGAAAGTATGATATTAAGAGGCAACCCCAACTTGGAAAGAAGGCAACCCCATGTTCTCCCTCACATGGGGATCCTAGCCTATGTCTATGTGCAAACAGGTGAGTGCAGGATCAAGTGTAGGAAGGAAGGAAGCTGATGATGAAGAACGGAATATGGGCCAAAGGCCTCATAAAGGTGTGAAAGGACTTTTAAAGCTCATGTTTTTAACAGTTTCAACCTCATCATAGATTTTTTTTCTTTTTTTCATGGTGTATAAGTTAATTCAACGTTTTGGATATTGAAGTAGCAAGAACCATAAGGCGTGGGGGAGACAGAGACAGGGAGAGACGCTGAGCTCCATTTTTTCATGATGTCCACTCTAACTACATAGACATTTGCTGGGATGCACAGTTTGGGTCAGGGCAAGTGCTTGAGTGGCTTCCTTAAACTAGCTGAGTGGTGTTTTCATTTGTGAGTAATTAAAAGAAAGTGATTTTATTAAAAAAGAAAAAAGAGTGGATGGAGAGATGGCTCAGCAGTTAAGAGTATGTGTGCTCTTACAGCGGAACCAAGTTCAGGTTGTTCCCAGTCTCCATATCAGGCAGTTCACAACTGTCTGTAACTCCGGCTCCAGGGGATCCGATCCTTTTTTCTGTGGTCAACTTTATTGACATGCACATACCCACAGACAGACAGACGGAAACGCATGCACACATACACACACACACATACAGAGAGAGAGAGAGAGAGAATTAAAAATAAGCAAATATAAAATTGGAAAAGGAAAATACTTTTAAAGACCTATATGTGAAAGGAGAAGAAGGGTGGAGGGGAAGTAAGAGTTACCATGGAAACCAATCTGATTCAAAATCAGGTACCTCATCTACCAGCTTTTCACAGAATTGGATCCGGACACTGCAAGCAGACTGTATTTCACACACTGTACCCAGTGAAGACAACCAATAAGGAAACTGTGAATCCAGGCATCTAATAGTGCTACCTCTGCGCAAGTGTCTTCTTCCATGTATTATCTCACTTAGTCCTCTCAACAACTCCTTGAAGTAGGGAGGATGGAATTCTTACAGTGTTCATGGAACACTTGAGTCAACCAATGAACAGAGGGAGTAAGTGACTGGCTTAAGGTGCCATAGCAACTGGGAAATTGACCGAGCACACTCCAGAGATTGTACCTTCCATTGCAATAATCTTCCCATGCCCACAATAAGCTAAAGGCCAACCTCCATCACCTCCCAAACCCGGTGGCCAGAGTGGTAACCAACCACAAGGGACAAGGGAGAAATCAGAGCAGCAGTCGAAATGCTTGTCCCAGGAGGTAACAGCATCTGAGGATAGACTTCCTAGAGGAACTATTTCATTAATGAGAGTGGTTTTTAGCCAATGTACAGGATGAAGAAAACTATCTCAAGTACACCCCAGAGATGCAAGAACATATATTCACATGGCCTGACAAAGTCCAATAGTGTGACTCCAGAGAGCACACAGTAACCTTTATGTTTTTTAACTCTACTTGTGATTCCAAGATAAACTTTTAGATGGCAAGATAGGGGAGCAGATTATCAAAGGACCTTCATACAAGAGAGCATGGCATCCAGCTCAGGAGTCTCTCTTTTTGAAAATGATTTTTAAGTCACTACCACATTGGGAAATCAAGGTTGCTTGTGAGAAATGACAGTGGCTGTTTTTACAGAACTGAAGAATGGCAGTTGACATGGCTTGTGCAATTTTCTATGAAAAGTGAAGGTTCCTCAGATAGATAGAGAAACAATGTGTTTGAAAAACTGCAATTCAACCAAGTTCAAAGGATTCCTTACTCTAGGACCTCCCAAGAGGGGAGCTTACACATTAGTGTGAAGAACGGCAAGTGAGACCATCCACTACGGTTGACATTGCTCATGCCTGCAGAAAGAAGCTGATTGTGCCGAACAGTTAGTTCAGGTACGACAGACACACGGCCTGCTTGCCTTCATGTCTCCTCCTTCCTCTCTGGAGAAGATGTGACTAATCACTGTACCCTTTGCCACTGACTCCAGATATAGCCTCATAATCTATCTCTCTCTCTCTCTCTCTCTCTCTCTCTCTCTCTCTCTCTCTCTCTCTCTCTCTCTCTCTCTCTCTCTCCAACAAGCCAATACTAATGCATTATTGGTTTTTAAACAAAACAAGTTGACATAATCCTGCATGGACGAATAGACTAGATATTCTTTAGGAAGCAACAAATGAAGAAGGTTCAGACCAGAAAGAACTCCTACCTAACATCCAGAAGGGGAATTAGGGCTGGCTAGCAGATCCCGTTTGTCACTGTATCCTCAGCACCTTGCATAGCATTTGATACACGGTAAACTCTATTTGCTAAGGAGCTAACACCCACATCACATGGCAGTCATGTTTTCCCACTGTGTTTGGGTGTGTGTGGTAGTAATTACAATATATGGAGTTGTTCTATATGATGGGTTTAGTTGCTTTTTTCTTCTATTTTTTTTCTAGTTTTGTAAAAATTCCAATAATGAAGAGAATATGGGAGAATCCAACTCTAAGGACCCTGGCTTGAGTCTCCACTTTACACTTATTTGCTGTAGAGCCCCAGGGAAGTGACTGCACCTCTCTGTGCTTGGATATCTTCCTTTCTAGATGACTAGGACTGGCCCACCGTTTGAGTTTTTATACCATCTATTAATTCCTAATGCTGAAACTTTCTCATCAGTGTGTTGGTACCAAGAGGTAGGCTGTTTGGAAAATGAGTAAATAATGAAGGCAAAGCCCTAAGGGATAAATTAATGTCCTTATTAAATAAGCCACGGTAACTATTTTCATGTTGTTCTGTGTTTGGACATTGCAAGCATCATCATCTTTGAAGTCACCAACTGGAGACCAGCCCTGTCATAGAGTAAACATAATACAAAACCTCAAAAATTAAACAGTGCAACATACAAACAGACAGACAAACAAAACAGAAGAAAATGTGTAAGAGAGACCCCAATATCTAACAATGCTGTATATTTGTGTGCATATAATGTATTAGTTTAGCAGAAAATAAGCTGTGAGAATTTGAAAGTGTGAGATCAAAAGATTGAAAGCAACCAGAAAGAGGGCAAGGGACCTGCCAAGTTCAAACAGCTAGTGGATTACAGAATTGGTATTTGAATGCAGATATTCTGATTCTAAAGTCCCTTATCAGTAACTAACATTATGTTTTTCAAAACACACCAAGTGCACACCACCTTTGCTACCTCTGATATCGCCTTTGCAAAGAAAGAAAAAAGTATGTGTGTTTGCCCACATATTCATATAGAACTTCTAGACAGACACAAAAGAAAACAGACAAGAAGCAGTTTCGGAGAACATAGGATAGGAAAATAGTAATGGGGGTTACATGCATTTTTGTGAATAACATATATTTGAGCTATATGTATGTACAACTGGAGCCCAAATTGAAATAAATGCAAATACAGAAAGTGAATGCTCTTCCTAGGTAAGCTTTTCCTGAGTACCCTAAACAGGACTAGCCCACCCTCTTTGATGTGCCCGTAATAGCTATTTCTACAGGGTTTTTTTTTCATACATTGCACAGTATTCGTTTATCTTCCACTCCCCAACTCACCCAGGCACCAGCTAATCTTCGAGCTCTTCAAAGACAGGGCTCTGATTCTTTCATATTTGCCTACCCAGCACATCAGTCAGCGCCTGACATGCTTGCATCCAGTGCATGGAAAACAGAAGTAGGGAGAAGTGAGGTCACCACCCAAGTGTGTGGTATCAGCACTCCAGAAAGAGGAATTGACTGGAACTTTCATGTAACCCCAGGAATACAAAGAGGAAGTGGGGAAGAAGAAAATACAGTAAGAGTTGCAGAAAAGATGCACCTGACCCAGTGAGGACAAAGGGGTCTGAAAAGGACTCTGTGGGCCAGCGTTGATCAGGAGACTCAATACAGAATGGGTTCTGTATTGTTAGTTTTTTAAGACAGGTGTGCATTGTATACATCAGGTTTATCATCTCTGCATTTTTTTTATTTTTATTTTTTGCACATAGGAAGGCAAACATCCAGCTGAAAAAATGGCAAAAGTTGAACATGAAACTAAGACCTCAAACTAGAGGGGCTCCCAGCACTGCAGATTCCGTGTCTAGAGCCCAGTGACTAAGAGCAGCAAGCATATGAAAGACCAGCATCGGAAGAGACCCTTGCCTCTTATGAACCGTTCATATAGTTGATCTGTTGCTTTCTGCTCTATGGTACTCCTTGTATGCATTTATCCACAGGCTGAAGACAGATACACGTTAGGTTCAGGCTATATTTTTTCCAGCAGAATAAAGTGCAGATTCTCTGAGCAGGGAGGGAGTCTGACCCACTGTAGCCAGACCACTCCCACCCTTAGCAATGCTATGCCTCTGTGAGTGGCTGTGCCTGCCCTTATTGGGACTCCAAGATTCTATTTCCTTGTTTTGCTGTGCAGATCACCAAAGCTGCACAATAGACTTTATTTTAAAGATTAATACTAGGCTACATAAAAATGAGGCAAAACAAATCAGGGGTTTGCTTCAAAATATCTTAGAGGAAGGCGGTTTCTCATGTATTAATGAATCAGATGGGTTCTGTATTGTTAGTTTTTTAAGACAGGTGTGCATTGTATACATCAGGTTTATCATCTCTGCATTTTTTTGCACATGCTTAAAAATCTGCTGTATTAAAATGCTAATTAAAACAGCATGTTCTGTTTTAAGTGCTGACCTAGAATTTTAGGTAGCCAAGGATCAGATATTAATGGGCTAACATTTATCTATGAATTTTTTTTTTAGCATTTTTCCATCATCAATTTGGCAAGATTAATTATTTGGGGCACCATAACCTCTTTTTAATTGGTCTCTCTGAATAATAAGATTACTGTCTGTCTTTTCCTTCCGTATTCCTTTCTGGCTTTTCAGAATTTTTCTTTTCTATGTTCTTTATTATTAGGAAAATCAACAGATTTATTTATTATCAATATGGAGTCATGGATTTTTCACCTGTAAAATGGATTTATTTCATTATGTATAATGTTAAAATTAATTGAAATTTTACAGATAGCAGGAAGGTATTTATTTCTGTCCCCAAATGAACACCATAATAAAGGGTAAAACATAAAGTTTGAAAGGTCCACGGAATGGCCATTGGAATAGAATGTGCTTTGAGCTAAAGATGCTTCTTCCAAGAGGTGAGCCAGCTAAATGAAAAATGTCAGAACCTGAATAAATGCAGGACGGACGTGTTTGCAGAGGGAAATATTTATGCCATTACCTCAGCCCTGAATGTCACCAGCAAATACTGCAAAGTAATGAAGGAGGCCATTAAAGCAGGACCGGAAAACACCTCCAATGTTTCAAGAGACTCCCTGACATCTTAATTATATTCTGCCACCTAGTGACTAAGGAAGATTAACATACTTACTTAGCCAGGCTCCAAGTGCACAGAGGGCCACCCTGGTCTCAAGAGTCCTGGCCTGACCACTGGGGGGCCAGGGAGGAGGGAACCGGATTCTATCAGCATTTGGTGTGCCTCATCGGCCCACTACTGCCCACTACTGCCCACTACTGCCCACTACTGCCCACTACTGCCCACTACTGCCCACTACTCCCGCTGCAACTGTAGGGGAACCTGCGAACATGGCCAAAGCCACAGAAAGCTGTTCCACGGCTCCCAGACGGCCGGAGGAGCTGGACGTTCTCCTTTCCCCATCTCAGCACAACTCCCAACCCAAGGCCACCTCAAGCTCTTTGTTGAAGGCTTCCAGGTACAACAAACTGCACTGACCTCCATTGGGCATTTTCAATCCCAAAGTTCCATGATCTGAAGGTAAATACAGTGACCACTTCCGATAAGATGGGCCCAAGTTTATTTGCAAGTCCTTGAGATCTCACAAGACTGGGCATGGGAACAGGTATGACTCTTCCCCCTTCCCCCATGTGGGTGCTTTGAAGTCACATCCTCTGGCATAACACTATTTCTGTTTCAGTGAGTGCTCCCCACCTTTGAAAATGAGGTCCATAATGTATTACAATGGTTTGCAGGTAGAAGGGGTGGAGCCATGGCCGGAAGTGGTGGCTTGGGCCTATTTCTAGGCTTGACCCCAGCATTTCTAGGCAAGAACCACAGAATCTTGTGCTTCTTCCAAAGCTCTCCAGGTTCTCCTCTGTCGTTGGTCAGCCTCCTTTGCCCATTTGCTGATGGGCAGACATTGTGTTACAGCTGTGGTATTTAATAAGGAGCTCCACTCTGTGCAGGAAATGCAGACAAGACCACAGCACATATATCTAAAGCACCAGCATCTGCAGGGCTGGGATACTGATCCTGATACCAGTAACACTGGACAGGAGCTTTTCTGAACATAAAATGAAGGCTTACAACACCAGAATAAAACCTTGGTTGAGACAGTGTCTGGGGCAGGAATGAGTTGTTAGTCCAAATACGCAAACCATCACCCCACTTTGGAAATAAAGTTTTACTGGAACACAGACACATTTCTTCTTTTAAGAATTGAGATGCATCCCACTATATGAGTAGTTCTAATAGGGACTAGGCAGTCTACCAAGCTTAAAATATTTCTTCTCCTGCCCTGTACAGAACGCCTGTCATCCCATAGTCTGAATGAATTACTCAGGGTAGAATTTTCTGTCGTCTTCCAAAAACATTTATTCTTCTAGTTGGTTTCTGAACAGAATTAGGGATTTTACTTGGGTGGGAGTATAAGGAATCAATTTCTGGGTTAGGAGCTGATAACTGGTATTCAAAAACAGGGAGAAGGGGAGAGACTGAGGGAGGGCAGACCTGGAGATGGGCTGTCCAGGGCTTTGTTTGCCAACTTCCCTGGTATAGTTCAAAATCAGCCTCAACACTAAGGATATATGGGGTAGATAATTATTGCTATGGAGATGGGGATCTGTTTTCTGCATTGTGGGGATACTAAGTGGCATGCCTGGCTCCTACCCACTAGATGTCAGCAGCAACCCCAAAGTTGTGACAAAGTATATCCCTAAAGATTGTCAAATGTCCTCTAGGGAGGCAAAATGTCCTTCATTAAAAATTCAGATGCATAACTTTAATTCCGGCACTTAGGAGGCAGAGGCAGGTGGACCTCTCAAAGTCTGAGACCAATCTGGTCAACGTAGTGAGTTCCAGGCTAGCTGAGCCTTCATAGTGAGACCCTGTCTGAAAACAACAACTAAAAACTTCATCAGGTTTAAGCATTCCCTCAATGACCAATTTCAAGCTACCAGCTCAACAATACTGAACATGGCTACTTGCAGGGAAACAGGTATTGCCCAAGTCAGGGAGCATACTGGAACATACTATCCCCAGCACACTGCTGTGGCAGAACATGCTTACCTGGGTGGTAATGATCTTGCCCCATTTTAAAGACTGAAATGTGTCTTGCCAGGTTCTACACAAACTTACAGAAGTATGGTTGACGGGCAATATTCAAAACAGAAGTTAACAGTAATCACCACGGTTATTGAAAACATTCAAGGGCTGGGGAGATGGATTAGTGGGTAAAATGCTTGCTGAGCAAGTGTGAAGACCTATGTTCCCAGAACCTAGGTAAAGCTGGGCACAAAAGTGCCCCTCCTAATCCCCGTGATCCCTGGCAAGTTCAAGGGCCAGCTAGCCTTGTGTACACATCAGGAAAACAAGAGACTGTCCCAAACAAGATGGATGATGAGAACTGACAGACAAGATTGTCCTTTGACCTCCCTATGTATGCATTTGACCTCCCTATGTATGCTATGGCCCCCATGTGCCTGCAAAACACACACACACACACACACACACACACACACACAAACACAAACACACACACACACACAAACACACACACACACCATATATGCAAACACAGATACACCCAAAAAAAATTCAATAGCATATTGATGAATCATGTAGCTTTTCAGTGGATTTGACAAGATGAATTGGTCCCCATATAAGCTGAATGGCTGTAGCAGTTATATGGATTTTGAATATGCTTAATGTCATTGTTGGTTGTGCTTTGTAGTTTATTTAAATCAGCTGAATTTGGGGGGAGGGGTGTCTATCACAGACATCATGACATTAGCTTTGGAATAATTTGCATTAAGAGCACTGACCATGGTTAATTACTCAGAACCAATTACCAAGGCCATTCTCCGGCCATGACATTAAAGACATTTCCTTCAGCACCCAGGAGGACACTTACCCTCTTGTTCCAGGAGGTAAGACATCTATTTTTATCTCCAGTTTCGGATCATTAGGATACAAGACTATTTCTATCAATCCTGAGTTCATGAGGGGTATTAAAATGCAGGTTTTGTAGGAACATCAATAATAGAGTGTCTATATTGGGTTCATGCTGCTTGAAGTCACAGGCCAATGGAAGGCCAATAAAAGCTACAGCTGCATTCTTCTTCCTTTATTTCTGCACAAGCTCATTCTGCACAGTGATCGATGGTGTTAGCACTTCTGGGATTTCCTTTTCCTCTTACTAGTTGTGACATCCTGGTCTCCCCAGATAATGAGATCAAAGACAGTTGGATTCAGAATCCTAAGAATTTTACCAATGTGCTATGTGCTTATAGTCCCAGATGTAGTGAGGTGAAGTAGGGGCCTCATTTGAGTGATTTAAAAAAAAATATGTCAACTTTGTGACTTTGTGATGGCCTCTGGTACCATGTGATTACAAGTAAACTCTAAAATTCAGCTCTGAATCCAGATACACAGACACAGACACACACACACACACACACACACACAGGGAGGGAGGGAGGGAGGGAGGGAGGGAGAGAGAAAGAGGGGGGGATTATTTGCTCTTTTGAGCTTCCCCTCCAGGTCAGAGCCAATCATTTTCAAGGATCTCTTGTGACTATCTCACTTTCTTGTGGGATCTTGGCATCTTATAAAATGTTTTTAATACCTACCCAACAATCAATAAGCATTGCAAAAGCACTCACCCGGACAGAGGTGTTCCCAACATCCTGGCATCAAGACATACTTAAATATGCTGGAACTGTGGGCTCAGCTCAGTGTTAGAGTGTATGGTTAGCAGATGCAAGGGCCTGGGTTGAATATCCACCACCAAAATAAGAAAGAAAGAAAGAAAGAAAGAAAGAAAGAAAGAAAGAAAGAAAGAAAGAAAGAAAGAAAGAAAGAAAGAAAGAAAGAAAGAAAGAAAGAAAGAAAGAAACCTATAAATAAGCAGGTCCTGTCACACAATGAGCAACAGCCAACAAAATGAATATTAAAATCCGTATGCTGTATTTGGCGATGGACTAAAGGATATCAGTGTTCCAGCTGCTTTTCTGTTGCTATAGTAAAACAGGTTGACAAAAGCAGACTTAGGGAAGGGTGTGTTCTGTCTCTCAGTTCCAGAAGGATGAAGCCCATCACGGTAGGGAAGGCATGGCAACAGTTAGGGGAAGCATGGTAGCCTGAGCAGGAAACTGGCTGGTGACCTTTTCATCAGCATGTAAGAGGAAGAATAGGAAGTGGGGCAGGCCTCCAACTCCTCAAAGGTGACATACCCCCAGCAACATACTCCCCCAGCAAGGCTCCACCTCCTAGAGATTCCATGACCTCCCCAAACAGTGCCTCTGACTGAGGACCGGATGTTCAAATCTACGAGCTTATAGGGGACATTTCTCATTCAGACCTCCGTGCGTAAGCTTACATTACTCAGACAATACAGCTGCTGGAGGTGGATAAGGTGTAAGGGGGCTTTGTGTAGTGATTTTACATACAAACAAATAGAATGTAAAAGTTGTACATGTACTTTAAATGAGGGTATGCAAATCTCTGTCTTTTAAGCTAGATGAACACAAGTAGTGCTAAATTCTTTGGAGATCTCACCTGCCTAGCTCAGCTCCCACAAATAATGTAGTAAATATAACTAGAGCCTATTTGTTCTACAAGTAAATGTCTGTCCTAAAAATCAGTTCAAGCAGTTCTCCTCCCCATCACTCCTCCTCTTAATCATCTTGTTTATTTTTGTGGTTGTTGTTGTTTGTTTTTGTTTTTGTTTTTTTGAGACAGGGTCTCACTGTGTAGCTCTGGCTGTCTTGGAACTCACTATGTAGACCAAGCTAGTCTCAAACTCACAGAGATCCCTCTGCCTCTGTCTCCAGAGTGCTGGGATTGAAGACATGCACCACTATGCCCGGCTAGGCAGTTTTCTTTAGACTAAGACTGGCACAAGGATTAAAGAAAAATATCATAAACTGCCATAAATAAATTTTCATTTTAAGAAATGGGCATATCTCTTTATAAACACTGAGTGGCCCTGTTTTGAATGTAACTAAATTGGATTGAGCTTGAAGAATTAGTAAGGAAGAAAGTTTGAAATGGCTCTGAGGTCATCAGCAATAGTAGATTTTGACAATCAATAAAGCATGAGGAGATCTTACAGGGGCTTTAAGATGGGTTTTGAAGGAGCGATTACCAGACCCTGCCAATAAGGCACCATAGGGGCTACAAAATCTGAAGTAGTTGGGGAAAATGACTCTTCTACAAAACTGATGAGTCTCTTTGCTTCCACACTCCCTAATTCAGCTTGTTACAGAGTCTGAAGTGTAAAGGCAAAGGCTCCCACAATGTACAGTGCTCAATTCTCCTAGGTGGTTATGTCAGTCGGGATAAGATGGGCATGCAATCAGGACGAGCGTGTTGAACAAATGTTTATTTGTCCCCCATATGACAAAAGCAGGTTGGCAGGGGGTCTCAACCTGTGCTCCCAATCCTTGTAACGATGGAGGCTTCACTTCAAACGTGTCCTCACCGTGTCCAGGGCAGCAAGAAGGGAGCATACAAATGCACATCAGCTCTAGAAGATTCTGTCCAGAAGAAGCGTGTGCCATCTTCACTTGCTTTCTGTTTGTCAGAGTAAATGTCCTGGCTATGCCCAGCATGGAGGAGAAAGACACTGGAAGGAAAACCAGAATAGTGGGAAGCGGCTCTCACGCCTACCACGGTGACAACCCAGACAAAAAGACTCTACGTGATGACCTCAGCAGCCATCTCCTACCCACAGTTCCTAACTGACAAAGCAGACTGAACATGGCCATGCAGCCCATCATGCTGGGTTTGCCGTTGCGCCTCTGTGAACAGTATGTCCACCACCCGGGTAGCCCCTCCTCACACTTTGACATCATTTTATAAGTCTTACAGATACAGGGCCTTAGTTATTGCTGTTTTGAAGTCCTGTATGTCTTTTTTGCACTTGTATCCTTTCTGCTATATCAGTTAGAGAGGAGTCTTCACTTTTCTTAAAGCAGAGACCATCGAGTTTGGATCCCATAAAAATCACATAAACCCCACAGCTACAGCAATGAAAGTGTACTACCAACACAGAACATTTGGGTACCCTTTAGAGGTCCCACAGGATCCAACACAGAATGGGAGGTTTTCATTCGGGATTCTTAGTGTACCAAATGAGAGAAATTGAGCCCCAACATAAAAAAAAAAGACCCACTGGGACAGAATTCAGAAGGAACTGTGACAGACCAAGTCTCAAAGAGACACTGGATTTAGTATTTAAATACAGTTAGTGTAAGGGGAGACGCAAGGATCTCCTGGGAAGGGGTAATAGAATAGGCTGGGGGCTGGGGGGTTTGAGAACAGGAGGGATTAAACAGGGAGGGGAAAATACTGGGAGAAACGACTGGAATTGGGGGCATTTGGGGGGTGAGATGGAAACCTAGTGCAATGGAAACTCCATGGAATCTACTAAAGCAACCCTAGCAAAGACTTCTAGTAATGGGAGATACAGAGCCTGAACAGGCCATCTCCTGTAACCAGGCAAGACCTCAAGTGGAGGGACTGGGACACCAACCCAGCCACAAAACCTTCGACCTACAGTTTGTTCTGCCTCCAAAGTGTTCTGGGACCAGAGCTTAGCAGACTAGTCATCAAAGAGACCAGAGAGACTTCATCCATCAACTGATGGGAGCAGATGCAGAGTCCCACAGCCAAACCTTAGGGAGAGTTCAGGGAGTCCTGTGGAGGAGGGAGAGGAAGGATCTGCGGAACCAGATGGGTCAGGGATATCATGAGAACACAGCCCACAGAATCAACTGACCAGGACTCATGGGGGCTCGCAGAGATCAGGGAACCTGTAAGGCTAGAAGACCTAGGCCTTCTACATATATTTAATGGCAGAGTAGCTTGGTGTTCTTGTGAAATTCCTAACAGTGGTAGTGGGGGTCATCTCTGACTCTTGCCTGCTTGTGGGGCCCTTTAGCTCCTCCTGGGTTGATATGATGGTACGTGCTGGTCTTATTGTAGCATATTATGCCATGTTTGTTTGATGTCCCTGGGAGGCCTGCTCTGTTCAGTGGGGAGATGGAGACAGGGTGGGGACAGACTGGGGGAGGGGAAGGAGGAAGGGAAAACTGCAGTCAGGATATGATATATGTGAGAAGAATAAAAACAAACAAACAAACAAATAAATACAGCTAATATCTCCTCTCTCTCTCTCTCTCTCTCTCTCTCTCTCTCTCTCACACTCTCTCTCTCTCTCTCTCATGAATCTCCCTCTTCCCTTTACCCTGTCCTTTCCTCTCCCTCTTGATCACTCTTTCTTTGTTTTTGGAAGCAAACCTGTGACCTTGAACATGATAGGCAAGCACTCTACCACAGAGCGACATCTCCAGCCTCTTTTCCCCCTTTTTTAATTTTGAGACAGAATCTCACTAAGTCACCTAAGATGGTATTGAACTCACTGTTTAGCCCAGACAAAACTTGAACTTGGTATCTTTCTGCCTCCGCCTCCTAAGTAGCTGGGATGATTGACCTGCGTGTGTCAACAGGCCTATATTATAGTTCTATTTTGACACTTTTCCAAACAGTTTTTCTTTTCTATTTTGATTACTTGAATATGTGTGGTCACATTTCTATAGAAAACTCAATTCAGAATTCAGGAGTATCCAGAGCAATAGTGGCAGGTTCTTTCAGCCTGCCTTGTCCCCTTCTCCAGAACTGACCACTCTCAACCCTCTGTCATGTCTCTTTCCAGACGACTTCCAATACAATACATATGTATGAAAATATGGCTGTCTCTTTTTGTTTAGTGCAATGAAATCACATGAAACATAGCATTCAATGAGTTCTCAAACTCTAACATGTAAGGAAATTGACTATTCAACAATAAAGCCTACATTACTAATTTTCTGTTGATGTAATAAAACATCATGACAAAAAAAACACCCAAAAACTTACAGAAGAAATTTATTTGGGCTTTCACTTCCAGAGGGATAAGAGTCCATGATGGCAGTGAAGCATGGTGGCAGGCACCAGCCATGGCCACAGGAACAGGAAGCTGAGTGCTCACCTCTTAAAGTGCAAGCACAAAGCAAAAAGAGCAAGTTAGATATAGGCAAGGATTTTAATCTCAAAACCTAACCCTACTGACATACTTCCTCCAGCAAGGTCACAACTCCTCATCACCCCCAAAACCATGCTACCAACTGGGGATCAAACATTCAAATACTTGAGCCTATGGGCGACATTCTCATTCAAATTATGACAATGGCTTAAATTTTCTTTTCAATATAGTATTAGTTGCTTTTTTATATTGCTGTGATAAAATACCATAATCAAGGAAACTTATTTTAAAAAGCATTTAATTGGGCTATGGTTCCAGAGGATTACCACCCACAATGGCAGAGTAAAGGCATGTGGGCAGAATAGCTCACATCTCTGAACCCCAAGAAGAAGCAGAGAACACAGCAGGAATGGTGTGTGGCTTTGAAACCTTAAAGCCCACCTCCAGCCACCTCCTCCAGCAAGGCCACACCTCCTAATCCCTTCCAAACAGTTTCACCAGTCGGGGACCAAGAATTCAAACATATATGGCATTCTAATTCAAATCACCACAAGAATGTAGACAAAGTGGCATTTGTGAAGTACATGTTTCACAGTGAAACTTATACACAATTTCATAACCCCCAAACACTCTGAAAACTTTAGGGAAGTTTGCAAGCTTATTTATTTGGCAGTAAAACCTGACCTGACCTGAAACTTTTAAAAATCTTTATTCATACCTCTTAGTGAATGTTGCTAATTTTCAATGAAAAAATTATAATGCGTTTCATTAAGGTTACTTTTTACTCTAGATACTACTAATTATATTGTATAATTGACAACCAAAAATTCTAACTGTGAAACATATCTAACCCCCAAGAGTTTGGGGGCTTAGGGAAATCTTTCAATTTCTTAAGAAAACTTCAGAAAATATCTAAAATTTTGTTATCAGTAATCAAAGTTCAAGTATTTATCCATACTAAATATTGTTCCAGTGTCTATGAACTATTCAATGTAATCTTCTTAATAATTCTATGGAGTAGTATTATGTTCCCATTTTACAGATTTGAAAAACTGAGATACAAAGAGACTATGATTTCCACAGTCAAGAATGAATAAACCAGAATTGAATCTGTTCAGCTAGCCATTCATGCTATCTTTGTCTTTTTACCTCTGCAAATAGTATAGTCAGCATCTTATTAGCTCTTAAATGTTTTGGCCCAAGTGCCTGATATCATTTTTAAAAAGTAAAACCTTACAAATGTACTTGAGCAGTAGCCTGGACCTATCATACTAGCATTCGGAACATGGAGGCAAGGCGGAGCAGGAGTTCAAAGCCAACCTCTGCTACATAGTGACTTCCAGCCAAGCCTGGGTTTACATGAGATACTGTCTCTAAAGACCAAAAATAAGGCAACAAACAAATGCACACAGAAACCAGACATTGACAACTGGTGCCCTCCTTGACCATGCTCTACTTACTGAGGTAATGTCTCTTGCTGAACCTGGAGCTTGCCCATTGGCCTCAGCTAGCGAGCCAGCGTGCTATAGGGATCTGTTTCAGCTCCTGAGCTCCGGGATTACAGGCAGGCTGTCACTCCCACCCAAGTTTCGTGAAGGTGCTGTAGATCTGCACTCTGGGCTTCATGTTCACACAGCAAGTACTGTGGCCACAAAGTCATGTCCTTAGCCCTAAAATAAATACCCTGTTACTTAAGAAGCCAAAATCTTGTTGAGAACTTTCAAAATCTTTTGTCTTCATTAGGCTTTCTATTGCTGTGACAAAACACCATGACCAAAAGTAACTCAGGGAGGGAAGAGTTTATTTGCTCTAAGCGCCCACAGAACAGTCCATCACTGAAGGAATTCAGGACAGGAACCCAGAGGCAGGAACCGAAGCAGAGGCCATGGAGGAATGTTGTTTGCTGGCTTGCTCAGCCTGCTTTCTTATATACCCCAGGACCACCTGCTCAGGGATGGCACTACCCACCATAGGCTGGACTTCTCCACATTAATAATTAATTAAGAAAATTCCCCCCGGGCTATTCTTATGTGTCAGGTTGATTAAAATAAAAATTAGCCAGTACAGGTGTCCACTCCTTAGATGTTTCTAGCTTTGTGACTAATAAATGGGATTTATTAAAAAGAAAGAAAATTTGGACAGTGTTTGACAAAACAATATACAAACCCCAAACACTGGCCACTGCAAGAGCCTGAAGGGCTACCAGAGCACAGGGAAAGAAAATACAACCCAGGCTCCTGCACATAGATGCTAGCCTGTGCTAACCAGGTGGACCACTTGCATCTGTCACCTAAATGCTCTGTGTGTGTGTGTGTGTGTGTGTGTGTGTGTGTGTGTGTGTGTGTGTATGAGTGTGTGTGTGAGTGTGTGTGTTCGAGTGTGTGTGTGTGTATGTGTGTGTGGTGTGTAGTGTGGTGTTCGTGTGTGTGTGTGTGTGTGTGTGTGTGTGTGTGTGTGGTGTGTGATGTGTGTGTGATCTGTAGTGTAGTGTTTGTGTGTGTGGTGTGTGTATATGGGTGGTGTGTAGTGTACTGTGTGTGGTTTATGTGTGCTCTATAGTATGGTGTTCGTGTGTAGGGTGTGTGTGTGTGTGTGTGTGTGTGTGTGTGTGTGTGTGTGTGTGTATTTGTGTTCCAAAGGACATGGCATTACCTGAAAGACCAATTCAGAAATCTGAAATGGAGTTTTAACTTTCTGGCTTCTGGGTGTGTGCAATTCCATTCCAAATTAGTTTTCCTAATAGTTCCTTTATGTTAAATATATTGATATTTTGAAATTATATGTGTAAAGTGATATTGCCTCTGAGTTATAATATTTGAGGATAATAAAAGTGGCATTGCAAAGACATTATACATACAGAAAAACTGGAGCCTCTGAGCTGGACCTTCCACAGGGGAAAGAAAGCAAATGTCTGCCCTTCACAGAAAACTGAACAAAACCACTAAAATTGACTGTTGTGTAGTACTAAGACACCCCAAGTTAGGCAGGCAGACCATAATGCAAAAAGCAAGAAGCAGTTGCTCTCTTAAAAAGGAGAGGGGAAGTCCTGCCCCACACCAGCTGCAGCACACAAGGAGAACAGGCCCTGACCCCTGCCTGGACAGCCCACTAGATTTGACCCTGTTGTTGGGGCCACAGGTGAGCCAGCCTTGAGGGCATGAGAGCAGGAGAGGTGAGCCGCACCCCCTTGCATACCTCCCTACAGTAATCAGGAGTGAGGGCCCTGCACCTTCCTGGGCAAAACAGTAGAGTTGGCCCTGGTGATGTGAGTGAGGGGGACCCAGATCTGAGAGCCTGCGAGCCTGAGAACTGGCCCTCCTCTTTGCTGTAGGCTGCACTGAGTGAGCTAGCCGAGACAGTGCTGGAGAGCTCATCTGGGTAATGATGATGAGGGAAAGCTAGTGAGCTGACCAACCCAGCTACCACCCAAGCCCAGAGGCAGGGCTCTGAGTTGGCCCACCTCAACATCCACCAAAACTATGAACTGTTGGAGCATATGAAGGAGACGAACCTACAGATCCTAAACAGCAGGATCTCCATGACACTGCACAACAGGATGTCCAAGAAGAGCCCCAGTGAGAGCCCATTATCAGTGGTGTAGCAGAAACCAGAGGCCTCGAGCCAGATCAATGACTCATGTCAATGAACACTTGCAAGTAAAGATGAATGGACTAAAGGGTAAACTCTGTGTTCCACCTGAACACACTAAAGCTTCCATGACAAGATTCTTCTCCTTTTGTTGTTTGTTCTGTTTTTGTTTTGTTCCTTTGTTTGGTTTGGCTTTTGGCTTTTTAAAAAATTTTTAAACTTTATTTTATGTGCATTGGTGTTTTGCCATGGGTGTCGGGTCCCCTGGAACTGGAATTACAGACAGTTGTGAGCTGACCTGTGGGTGCTGGGAATTGAACCCAGGTCCTCTGGAAGAGCAGTCAGTGCTCTTAACCACTGAGTCATCTCTCCAGCCTCTTGGTTTTTCTTTTTAAATTTGTTTTTTATTGGGGGGGGGAGTTGCAAGGGCAGAAGGCAGGTGGGAGGAGACGGGGAGATAAGTGGGACTGGAATGCATGATGTGAAATCTGCAAAGAATCAATAAAAGCGGGGGGGGGGGGGGGGGGTGGTGAAGAAAAGGAGAGAAGGACAGAGAATGGAGACAAGACCAGGTAGGAGTGCTGAATCTCTGACCTTCTGACTGCACATTCCCATCCCATCCACCTCATTATACTGGTCTCTGCCAGAGGCCTTTTTTTTTAAACAGCCAGAGGTGGTATCACCAAAGAAAGTGGCAGAGTAGCTACAAATGTAAGGAGCTTCAGATATGATAGAATGAACTCCCATACACCCCTAACTGCTGTTATACGTACAGGGGAGGTTGCAGAGGGCCTACCAGACACTGAATCCAGGAATGCTTGTAAATTCGCTGTGCTCTTGAAAAATGAACACATAACTTTGGCAGCACAGGGCAAAGCTTCACTGGCTTGAAATATCGAAAATTAATTTTGTCCAAGTCATTGGCTGAAAGTGCTGACATACACAGGCAGTGAGGAGATCACTAGGGGCCTAGACATCTTAGACTTTTAAAAACAGACAGGAGTGGGTATACACTGCAGGAGGACACTTTAGAGGTTTTTGCTGTTGCTGTTTGGTTTGGTTTTTTTAAGGCAGGATTTTTCCATGTAGTCCTGGCTGTTCTGAAACTTGCTCTGTAGATCAGGCTGGCCTTGATCTCAGAGATCCGCCTGCCTCTGCCTGCCAACGGCTAGGATTTAAAGGCATATGCCACCACAGCCCAGTAACAGTTCATAGTTTAAGTCCTGTCCATGAAATAAAAACATCCTGAAACTCAGGAAAAACAAAACAGTTCCATCTGCAGTGTACTGTCTGCCATGCACTTACTAGTTAGCTCGTCCAGTCTCCAGCCAATAACGAAAAGACGGCAAAGTGGAGAGAACGTGTGAACCACGCGTGGGAGAAAAGCAAAGAGGGGCTGATTTACAGCAGACCCAACTTCAGAAGGAACAGCACTCAACGCAGCTATTCTAGACATGTCCAAAGTGCTAAAGGAAAATGTCTGAATGTTGATTATGAGTAAACAGATGGCCTTGCCATTCCAGGTCCCTCACAACAGTCTAGAATATTCTCTGTGTGTGACTCATTTCTGCCTCTGTCAAAGTGAGGGTTTCCTTTAGAACACTGTTATGTGTGGCATTCTTTGTCTTGATTCCATCCCAGGTATATGGAAAATCTTGGCTTTGTAAAATAAGTTTTCTTTTCAGCAGCGGATTGGGGGAGTTTGGGGCAGTTATCTTCTTTTTTCCCCACCCCTGTATCTAGCAGAGGACTAGAAATAGGATGCATGTATGATGTATATGTTCTTAGCATGTAAAAAGATGTATTACAATTGGCCTACATCCAGGGTCTGGCAGCCAGACAAGCCTGCAGCTGATAGAGCAGACTACCAGGAAAGGTAGTCTGGAGATGCCTAGTAAGAGCTGGTGCTGTAGTCCATGGGCAATATCTACTTCCTCGAGGAGGCCTGAGCTCTGTTCTGAAGTCTTTTCTACTAAGTGGGTAAGGCTAATATAGCTTTTCCAGAGCAATATTCCTGTCTTAGTTAGGGTTTCTATTGCTGCAATGAAACGCCATGACCAAAAAGCAAGTTGAGGAGGAAGGGGTTTATTCAGCTTACACTTCCATACACTGTTCATCACAGAATGAAGTCAGAACAGGAACTCAAGCAGGCAGGAACCTGGAGGCAGCATTTGATGCAGAGGCCATGGAGGAGTGCTGCCTACTAGCTCGATCCTCATGGTTTGCTCAGCCCACTTCCTTATAGAACCAGGACTACCAGCCCAAGGATGGTCCTACCCACAATGTGTTGGGTACTCCCTCATCAATCACTAATTAAGAAAATGCCTTACAGCTGGATATTATAAAGGCATTTTCTCAATTGAGTCTCCTTCGTCTCTGATGTCTCTAGCTTATGTCAAGTTGACATAAAACTAGTCAGCACAGAACCACTAACTGTATATGCTGGTTACATTTATAAAATACCTTCACAGCAACACAGCCCATCTGGGGGACTTTGTGTAATACCTAAGGCATTGGTCTAACCTAAATAATCTAGGGTTGAGAGATAAGTGAGTTTGAGGGTAAGTCTACCATGTGAGAAAGCGGTAGGTTAGTCTCATAAACAGAAGGAGATTTAAACTACAGTGATTAAAGGAGACAGGATCAAGAGTAATCAAGGCTGATGTTACCAATGTGCAGTGCACTTCCCACAGTCTCTGCACAGAGCCTGCCCACTGTTGCTGAGAGCTGGACTCTCAATGCCCATTCCATTCACCCCAACAACAGCACTACTCTGTGGCTGAGCAGGGAAAACATGCATTCCATCTGCTCCGTAACTCAGAAAGAGAGGAGCCAGAGATGCTGGGCCTCCTTGCTCAGTGCCCTTTCCCAAGCTCACCAGTCATGTCGTTCTTCTCTTGGAAAGAGTGAAAGAAGAAACAGAAAGAAATGTTCCTGTTCACGCCAGAAATTTTTCCGTCCCTGAAGAAACATGGCAAGTAAGAAATAGATTAGTCTCATCTCCCAATTGGCTTGTAAAAGTCAGGAAGCTGTAACATAAAATTTTTTACATCTATCACAGTGCCAAGCAGAATGCTGAACATGTAGTAGTGAAAAAATATGCATCGCTTTGACCATTTGTATTAATGGTCTCTAAAGAATCAGAACCAACAGGAGATAGAAAGATGAAATAGATGCAACAGATGGATGGATGGATGGATGGATGGGTGGGTGGGTGGGTGGGTGGATGGATGGATGGATGGATGGATAGATAGATAGATAGATAGATAGATAGATAGATAGATAGATAAAGATAGATAAGATAGATAGACCGACAGACAGATGATAAGGGAAGGGATTGGGCTATATAGTTATAGAAGTTGCAAAGCCCTGAGAGCTGCAGTTAGCAAGCTAGGGAGCCAGAAGTGCCCGTGTTGAGGTCAGGGCTTAGTCTGAAGAGCTGCCTGGGATTCAGGAGAATCTACAGCAAAAGCTCCACTGAAAATGCAGCAAACCTAATCTCCAACAAAAGCCAGCTGTTCACGTTCAAAGGAAAGAAAAGACCTATGTCTCAGCTCAAACAACCAGGCAAGAGAAATTCCCTTATTGGCTTTTTGTTCTACTGAGGTGTTCAGTCAGTTGCGTGAGACCCACCTACATTAAGAGAATACAGTCTGCTTTATTCAGTATACCAAGCCAGTGGTAATCTCATCTAGAAACAGCCTCGCACACACATGCAGGACAGCACTTGACCAAATGCATAGACACTGTCCTAGCTGCACCTCTATTACTGTGATAAAATACCCCAACGAAAAGCAACTTAGGGGAGAAGGGGACTGATTTTAGTTTATAATTCCACTGGGGGGACGTCAAGGCAGGAACTTCGAGCAACTGGTCACATCACACCCATAGTTAGTCAAGAACAGTGAGACATGAATCCATGCACTCTCATACAGCTCATCACTTCCCTTCCTAGGGAATGGTGACACTCCCAGTAGGCTGGATTTTCCCACATCAATTACCTTAATTAAGTCACCTCCACCCAGAAATGTCCATAAGCCAACCCAATGTAAACAATATCTCATGGAGACGCTTCCCGGGTGATTCTACATTGTGTCAAGTTGGCAATTAAAGCTAAACCTTTACAGCCACCTACGCCGGTTAACTTGATATATGAAAGTATCGCCCCATACTTAGTGTGTGTGTGCATGCTCGTATTGTAGAATGACTGTGCTAGTTGGTTTTTATTCTTGTGACAAATATTTGAGAAAACCAATCTCAGAGAGGATCGTTTCAGGCTTGAAATAAAGCTGAACATTAAACATTATAGACAAGAAGAAGCCAAAGACAAAAACAGGCCCTTTGAAGGCACAGATCTCTGACCTGCTTTCTTGAACCTGACCTATATCCTAGTTTTAACCATTCCCTAATAGTATCATTAAATTATGAACCTATCCATGGATTAATCCACTGATTCAGTCACGGTCCTCAGGCTCAATGATTGGATCCACCCAGTGGTGGCCAAGCCTTTAACACATGGGTTTGGGCAGGATACTTCATATCCAAACCACAGCAATAACTAAATGCAATTTTAATATATTCTAATTATAGCTAACATGTAAACAGTGCTTTACAGAGAATAAAACATTTCCAAGGATATTATCTCATTCGGTCTTCTCCACAACAAATATTGTGAAATGACTAGATGCAATTTTAATATATTCCAATTATGCCTAATACTTGAGCCATGCTCCACAGTATATAAAACAGTTCCGTGGATAGTATCTCATTTGGTTTTTACAATAAAAACATCATGAGTGAGGAATACGAGGCTCAGAGGAGAGACATAACTCACTAAGAGTCACACAACCAGTAAGCAGAATTGAGACCAAGGTCCATGTGACCTGGCTCCTCTCTAATTTCATCTGCATCCTAACAGGCTGACTTCATTTTGCTATTTGTTCGTTGATCGTTTTGACCTCCCTAAAAAGAGAAAAAGCATTACAAATGAAGTCTTGGGCTGCAGCTGGATCCCCAGCTGTCGAAATGTCTCTACCAGGTTTGGCGACAACTGTCTCTGTTGGACATCTCACTGGGTTCCTGTCAGAGACCCACCTTGGGGAATGACAAGTTTAACAAAGAAAATTCCAGCCGTCCACCTGAACACCTAGCTTCAAGAGTGCGGCTGACGTCGGGCAGGCTTGGAGGCTCTTGCTTTGCTGTAGGGAGTGAGGGACCCCAGCCTTTCAGCTCATAGATGGTGTGTTTGGCAGCTTTCCCCGTGATTGGCTGGCGACATTTGTGCCTTCTCTGGGTCTTATTCTCTAGTCCCATTGCTAATTTAGGTGCAGTTCAAATAAACGTTGTTTTCTATGTGCCAGGCGCTGGGGATATATAAACAGATGAGTAACACACCATTCCTGCCTTGGGGACATCAAAGTCCTCCAGAAGAGTTAGAAACTTCACCCTGCTGGTATTTCTATGGCGACAATATCCACTGCCAAGGCAAATGGGCCTCTTTTGAACAGAGAGATGCTAATGAGCTTGCACACACACAAAAATTACATAGCATGTTGACTGTCTCCTTTGGCAGGAATAACCAATTCAAATGTTACAAGACTCTCTAAATGGCAAGGGGAAATTTAAGAGCTCTGGAAAGGATACTTCAAATTTGTGTTTGAGAACCACCCCCTAAGAATTGGTTCTCCTTTCACCACATGGATCCCAGGGATTGAACTCAGGTCATCAGGCTTGGTGGCAGGTACCTCACATGCTAAGGCATTTCTCTAGCTCAGGAACACTGATTTCAAAGAGCCAGACCAGGAATTAAAAAAATAAGAAACGGGACCTGAGAAGATGTCTTTGTTGAAAAAAGTGTTTGCTACTCAAGAATGAAGACCTGAGTTCAGTCCCCAGAATCCAGAAAGCTGAGTGCAGTGGTTTGTAGATGCAATCTTAGTTCTGGGCGATGGACACAGAAGGATCCAGGGGCTTGCTGGCCAGGCAGTCTAGCCAGTCAGCTCCAGAGTCAGTGAGAGACCCTGTCATCTTCAGCAAGAAGGTGGAAAGAGCGACTGACAAAGATATTCGATTCAACTTCTGGTCTCGTGTGCACACAGACACGCACATCAAAATTTTTAGAAGAAAGAAAGGAAACAAGCAAACAGCCACCACAGGAGATTGGTGGGCAGGAGAGAGCAACAGAAGCAGAGAAGAAAGGGGAGCAATGTCACAAGGCTACAGAAAATGAGGACTGCAGTGGGACTTCCAGACACCCTGAGACTAGAAAGCATTAGACTTCTTCCTTCCTTCCTTCCTTCCTTCCTTCCTTCCTTCCTTCCTTCCTTCCTTCCTTCCTTCCTTCCTTCCTTCCTTCCTTCCTTCCTTCTATCCTTCCTTCCTTTCTTTGTTTCTTTCTTTCCTTCTTTTCTTTTTTCTCTTTCCTTCCTTTTTTCTTTTTACATTTTTTGTTATTTTGTAAACATATATAATTTATTTTTATTTCATGTTCGCTGGTGTTTTGCCTGCCTGCATGTCTGTGTGAGGGTGTCAGAAGCCCTGGAACTGGAGTTACAGACAAGTGTAAGCTGCCATGTGGGTGCTGGAAATGGAACCCAGAGCCTCTGGAAGAGCAGCCAGTGCTCTTAACCTCGGAACCATCTCTCAGCCTCATTTTTTGTTGTTGTTATTTTTGAGATTATAGTTTAATTGCAATACTTCTCCCTTCCCTTTCTCCACTCCAAACCTTCCCATATACCACTCCCTGCTCTCCTCCAAATTCAAAGGCCATTAGATTTCAAGAGGAAAAAAATAAATAAGAGAGGAGCAGATGAAATAAGACTTTGCAAAATGTCAGTCACTGAAGCCAAGACATGGGTACATAGGTGTTCATTATAACGTCAACTCGCTCTGTGTGTATGTTTGAAGATATTTCCAAATTAAAAGTTAATGCGTAGAAAGAATAAAATAAGCTCCTGTGAGCTTCTAAAACCAAAGTTTCAACTGAATATTGAGTAGCCAGCCGGAAACAAAGAGAGAAAGCATCTGGTCCTGTCATGCTTTGTATTTTCATGGTGATGTGGTGGGTGGTGGGGAGGCACTGGCCCAGTGCATGTATCATTCCTTCAGTGTCAGTCAAATTAGGATGGTTCCTCAAGGGTTCAATAAAGGAGGTACTTACAGTGTAGGACAGACTATAGAGACAAGGGATACTGAAGAATTTCTGGGAGAAACAAGATGCTGCCGCCCTTTATTGGGTGCTCTTGGGAAGATGCAGCCCCAAGTGTCTACTTTCCCTGGGTGTCTGGATTGACTGGAGGTAGCTGGTCTATACTAAGGACTCTGCTTCCAACTGGTTTCTAGCTATACTTAACTTAACTTTGGTCAGTCCCACAGATGTTCTTTCCAAGCTCACCTGTTGCCCAGGAAAAACTCTTCTAGAGATGGCAGAGGCACACAGAGACACGACATGCCTCTTAGGACTCTGGCTTGGCCTAGCGTACAGACAGTTCGGCACACATCCTCAGACAAAGCAAGTCATAGAAGAGCCAAGTCAAGGGCAAGGAGTAAGACACTCTGCCTCTTAAGTGAGCATCTGCCAAGTCACACCCAGGCAGAGCAGGTGGATACCAGGAAGAGCAATGACTTGGAGACAGCCATTCAATCTGCAGCATACCCCTAAAGCAAGGGGAAGGAGTACCTAACAGAATTCAGAATTTCAAGCTTTAGGCCCCTCGAAGGAAGCTCTGACCTTCTCTCTGAAAAAAACTGATGATATCCCACAGGAAGATGCCAGGGAAACGCACTCCCTCGCTTTCCTCACGTCTCCTCCCTGGATACTCACAAGCAGAGAATGCCAGTCAGAAGCCACAACCCAAAGGAACTTTTGATAAGGTCCATAAAGGGCAGCATGTCCAGGCATGTGACAGTGTGGGACGGTGAAGTAGAGCTGGTAGGGATGTATAAAAGATTTCAGGCTCCTCATCTTCCTCTAGACACAACCTGTGGGCTTAAACATTACAGAAGACCCTCTAGGTGGCCAATGCTGCCAACCTGGGCATCTGATCCAGTTAGGCAGGCCTCCAAGCTCTAAGCGAAAAGCTTTCCTGACTAAGGAAGAGACGCAGCTGGAGGTTGATACAGGCAATTAGGGCAGACTGTCTGACTCAGCAATAAAATTCCAGCTACCCCAGCTAGGGATGGTCCACAGGAGGCTGGTGGAGAGCAGAGCAGGCGATCAATGCAGACACAGATGCTTACAACGATCATGGAGAAGGTTCTGCATCCAGGGCTCTGGGGTACCACTGCCCCAAAAGGAACCTCTTGCTGAGTCCCACCCACATTCTCCCTGCAGGCCCTAAGGAAGTGGTAATGTGTGTGCTGGCTGTTTCTGGAGACAATGGTGTAAAAAGAATCAGCAGCAATGAAAAACTGCCAATTGCTATTTATATGTTATTTTATATTTTCCTAGGTGTGGAGGAAAGGAATAAGCCTCTCACAGTGATCTCTTGATTATTATTTTGTGAAGGTAGCACCAGGGATTGAACTCAGGGCTTTGCATATACCTAGGAAAGCCCTCTACCATTTGCATATAGCAGAACAGCACTCTACAGGTAAACTACATCCCCAGCCTTCTTTTTACTTTTTATTTTGAAACAGAGTCTCACTAAATAGCCCAAGTTGACCTTGAACTCACTCTATAGCCCAGTGAAGCTTTGAGCTTGACATCCTCCTGCCTCACCCTCCCAGGTGACTAGGATTACAGACTTATACCACCAACTTCAGCTTAAGCTCTTAAATTGTGTATATCCAGGTCCTAAAATCAAAATTCCATTGCTTTATTAAGGCACAAAACCCTTGCAGTCCCTCAAATGGGCATTAGCAGTCACATTATGCTCACAAACGGCACCTAATGTAATCCTCAGATCAACTCCATGCTACTGTGTGAACTCACCGAAGCTTGTGAACTTGGTGTCCTCAGCTTCGCCATCTAGATAAAGGGCACAATAAGGTAACTCAGAATTACACACAAGATGGGTTTTTAACCTACCGGAGTGTTGGGTACATTGGTGACATTTGAAGGTGAGCTGTTACATTGGCCCCATTCAGCAGCCTCCCAGACACAACGGCTCTCATCGCCCATGACTAAGACCCAGGAGATACTTCTTTTCACAGTGAGGGAGGCCCTGAGCATCCCACCCAGCACTGACTCAAAGAGGCTGGTAAGAACGATTGTGGGCCAGAGGCACAGCCACAGAAGGAAGTCTGCATGTCTGTGATGACGCAGCAAATACATTAGTAGGGCTTCAGCCCAAGGCGGAGGAAGGGTCTGAGGACACGCGCCTCTGTGGCAGGGCGCTTCAAAGGCTGCGGAGACCCGTCTCCCTGGAGGTTCTTACACTCTGTGTTCCACAGTCGGGCTTTATCTGTCCTTCATCTCCCTGGCCCTCCTTACTATCACTCCCTTCTTTTCCGTTATCCTTCACCCTTCCGCCATCTATTCTCACCCCCCCCAACCCCCGCCCCATCAGCTTTATAGGCATTTGGCCGACAGTTGTCTGTGATCCGTCGTTCTCATTACACACAAATATTTTTTTGCCTTTCAAATTAGTACACCTGGGATCTATTTCACTAGACCCACCACCAACCCACTGTATAATCATCATATTCATAGCAAATACATGTTACAATTAATGTGTCACTCACACATCATGTATAAAAATAATTTGTTTGGTTGTCAGGGCAACCTGTGAGGGACCTCTGTCAACACCTGTGATCAGTTCATTTACTGTTTGTCAAATATTTTGGTTCCTTCCTTTAGTTATCCCGCCTGTGGGTGTTCCGCATCCCTCACCCTGATGAACTAAGGAGTGACCACGTGGCTGTCCTTAGCCATAAAGTTCAGACAGTGTCAGGAGATAATTCTAAAGCGCAGTTTTTAAAATATCTTTGTGTGCTTTCTCACTGTTATGGTTTGTATCTGAAGGGACTCCCAAAGATGTTAAAGGGGCTGTCCCCAGCTGATGTGGCTGACAGCTGGAAGAACCTTTAAGAGGGGCATGACAAGAAGAAGTTATGCACTGGGGACTCGCCACTGAAGGGACTATTGAGACCCCGCCCCCCCCCCCACCTTTTCTCTCTTGCTTCCTGGCCACCACATCACACCACATGCTCCCTATCATAATGTCTGGCCCCAAGGCTCCTAGCAATGGTACCAAGTGACTGTGGACCAAAACTTGTGAGAACATGGTGTAAGTAACCCCTTTCTCCTTGAATTAAGCTGATTCTGTCACAACAGAAAGAAATTGACTAACACAACCGTCTTCCCTTCCCACTATGCCATGATGACTGCCGTGTCCCCAACAGGGAACTGTCCTGACTACCTGTGCCTTAGATAACGAAGCTATGAAGCAGAGCCATAGGTGACTTATGGAAGACATTTGTTGTGTACAATTGAGGTTTTGGGGAACCACTGGTTATTACAGCATAGGCTAGGTTATCCTCTGGGTACCTAACCACTGCTGTGTTATGTCTATGAGTCTTAATTCCTGACTTAGGAAGTGAGACTGTGAATCCTGTCTGTCTGTCAGTCCCACCCTTCTGATCCTCACTCATCCAATCGTCTGCCTTCTTGACATCCTTGAACATGTCAGGCATGTATACTTCACTGCTGGTTATTCTAAAGGGAGCCAGAGAGTCCACAGTTGACAATGAATGTTCCCACTATGTCTATGACCAGAAATGTCCCTACTCTTTATGTTCCCCACGATGTCCTGAAAGAGAGTCCCTAAATGTCCACAGCTCCCTACCAGACCTCCAACCTTTGGTGTTTCTAGGAAAAGGATAATGATTTGTATAATTCTTTTAGATTTATTTAGTTATTTTATGTGAGTGTTTTGCCTGTATGTATGTATGTGTAGCAAATACATGTCTGATAGTGTTAGAGTTCACAAGATAGTGTTGGGTCACCTGGAACTGGAATTTAGGAAGGCTGCAAGCCACCATGTGGGTGCTGGGAACTGAACCTGGAACCTCTGCAGTAGTACCAAGTACTCTTAATCGCTGGGCTAACTCTCCAGCTCCAGATTTCTATAATTTCTTAAGCACCTGCTACGTTCCTGATTCCTAAGGCCTCCCTACAAAGCAAGCAATGCTCCCATTCTTCCTAATAGGCACACTGAGATCCAATAATACTAAACAACCCATCTACAACATGCTATACTTCTGCTCCTGATACCCCTTCAGTGGCTGCTTACTGTATAAACCATTGTTCATGGTGGTCTCCTGGTTAATCCTCTTGGATTGTTTGTGATCTTTCAGGCATTTGGGTTTTCTATATATTCTACACTAAATACTATTTAAAATGTTTCAAGGGGCACAGATAGAGGTAATTACTTTCTTTAAAGAGCCTTAATGTAACAATAATAACAACAAAAAAGCCAGAAACTTAAAAAGAAGTGCAGCAGGGTGAGGGAGAGAGGTTTCCTTCAGTGTTATAGCTACCGTGAGATGGTCATGTTCCTATAAGTAACCCCAATTAAAACTCACTGGCTCACACAGACAAAAATGCATGAGAATGCAATCGAAGGGGGACTAGATGGGAAGAGGAGGTCAGTGGGAACAGGAGGGGACCAAGAGAGGGTAACAGGGTAGATATGATCAAAATGCATCACACACATGCAAGGAAGTGTTATAATGAAGCCCACTGCTGTGCATGTTTAATATATACTAATAAAAGTCGTTTTCAGAAAAGAAGTAAAGGATGCTATGTACTATATGCGGTTTTACATTTAAATAATAAGACATGTGCCACACTAAGGCGTCCTTCTCAAGCTTGCTGAGCTCTCAACCAGGCACTAATGGAGCAAGCCCCCCAGGGGAGCATCTCAATTAGTTCTATTTTCCAGACAATCAGATCACGATCCTGAAGTCCGATTCTTGTCCCTGGACCTCTTCTGGGAACAAATCAACCCTGTGGAGAGGCTGTGAGCCAGACAGGACTGGTACAAAAACTGCCTGGCTTTTGCGACAGGCTGTGTCTCAGGACTTCTTGGCTGCCACAAGAGGATAATGAGCCCATTGATCATTGCTGTGTTTCAATAAATATCTTTTTCCTGATAATGAGCCAATTTATAACCTAAAGCCAGACGTTGTCAGGCTTCGGTTTCATATATATATGTATCACCATAATTGTTATTATTTGGTACTGCCATCTGGGTCACATTTTTTTTTTAATGAAAAGGTTTTCTTATGCTTTTGAGAGCTACCCCTTCCAGGGTACCGTGTCCTCGAGATACCGCTTCCAAGTGTGGCCTCTGAAATAGCAAGTCATTGGTGTACCCATTTCAAACTGTTTTCTCCTGCATGATTCCATTTCTAACAAAACCTCGAGCCCATAATATCCCCTTCCAATCATGCAGCTGCAGTTCACCCAGCTCCAAATACATCAGGCCTGGTGCCAGATGTAGTGAAGAATGCAAAGCTTTGCAAGGGACAGACTGGTCCTCAATATTCAGATAAAATGAGTGCTCTCAGAGAAGGCTGAACTGTGGGTGGGCTGTTTTTCTCTCTCTACTCTGCCATGCCTCAGTCTACCCCACCAGTAAAGAAAAGGGTGTTCCTATGGACGGGTCAGCTTTCACATCACTTGGACCACTGTAACGGGAAGTGGGGTTTTGAGTGTGAAAGGGAAAGCAAAAACGAGGTTCCAGAAGGCTTTCTGGTGCCATCTTCGCTGATGTCCCTTCGTGATCTCCCCTTCCTCTCTGGTTATTTGGGTAAAAGAGGTGAGTGACCTGCCTCCTAAGAAGAGTGGGACAGAGCACAGCCTGGAGGAGGCCCCTGGGCCTGTCCAGCAAGGCAAAATGCTTTCTTGTAATTACGTTGGAGAGGCATCGGATGCTAGGTGGTAAGAGAACCTGTGTAAAGCAATTAAAGAGACTGCAACTTTTCCTTTCAATGCCATACGGAACCACAGTTCACAAGGCCTACCTGAGGTTTATTTAATTCTCAGTGAGAAGGTACCTTCTACTAGCTACAAGCACAGAACCAACGACATCGCAAGTGACTTCCCTACAGTACTATGTTACGTATTTAACCAATCTATGTATTTAACAGGTTACGTATTTAACCCAGAGATCTTCCAGTGAGGTTCCTGTCTTTAAATGCCTATAAACATCCCCTTCTTTTTTTAAATGTATTTTTATGTGAATGGATGTTTTGCTTACATGTATGTCTGTGCATATCAGGTACCCACAGAGGCCGAAGAAGATGTCAGATTCCCTGGGATTGGAATTACAGACTGCTGTGAGCTGCCATATGGGGGCTGAAACCCAAACCCAGGTCCTTTGGAGGAGCAGCCAGTGCTCTTAACTACTGAGTCACCTCAGCCCCAAACATCACATTCTTAAAGGACTGAGTCAGTTTCATTGTCTGTGATTGTTAATTTTAATTAAATTTTAATTTTTAATGTATTAACTTGCTGGGCCCAAACATTTGGGCAAATAAAATTCTGGCTGTTTCAGTGAGAGTGTTTTGGGGTGTGATTAACAATGAAATCAGTGAACTTTGAGTAAAACAGATTGCCCTCCACGGTGTGAAGGTCAAGGAAAACGAAACACTGACCTTTCAAAGCCAGGAGATGACCTTCAGCCTTGAACTATGTGTAATATCAACTCTCTTGTGTTTCCAGCCTGACACCCGGGCTACACAGTGAGATTTTGTCTCAAAAAAGAAGGCCTGGGAGGGCTGCTCAGTGAGCTCTGGAGTAGCATGTACCAAGTTCTGAGTTGATCTCCAGCACAGCGGAAGGAGGTGGGGGAAGGGGGCAGCGTATGAATTGTAAATCGAACTCAGACGCCTGTGCTACAATTAGACCAGCCGTGTCTCGTTTCTTAGTCTCTGTCGTGTGGTGACACTGTTGTCTACCTCACAAGGTTGTCCTGAGGATGACGTTCAAAAGTGCCTGGTCCCTGCAGCGTGTGACTTTATGATTATTTAAGGCTGTCAAATGAACGTAGTTTGCCCTGGCCCAGAACGAACCTGGATAAATAAACATAACCTCAATAATCCCCCCCCCCCCAAAAAAAAACAGCTCTTCCGGCCCTACTAGTCTCTGAGGTGGCCAGTCTAGGAAGAAGGAAGGCTGGACTGTGTAGATGTGGTTGGGCTTGCCTGCCGTAGAGGAGCCTGTATGGCTTGAATGGGGCTGCATGTGGGTCTGTCCTTACTCGGGGGTGGGGAAGAGGCTTTGAGGATAATTTGCTACGGAGACTGAGACTAGCTTTTTCTTCCCCAGGACCTCCTTTTCCTGGGCGGAGGCAATGACCAGACACAGGCCCGAGAGCTAGCAGGGAGCAGGTTGCTTTACAGTGCGTCTGAGCTCCCAGCATGCCTGAGTGAACAATGGACTGGGCAGTGGAAGGTCTCTGATAAGCTGACCCTCCCTGGTGGTCCTCGCTCCTGTCACTCAGGTGTCTTGCTGTCTGTGTTCATTCTCCCTGCCCATAAGAGCTTTGGATGTAGACGTGTTGAATGTTTGCTTGATTCCAAAGAGAAAAGACTCCTATACCAGGTTGGCATCAATATTTCCACAGTTTACCGCGACCAGACCTCCGAAGAGGTGGTTCACTCACCAGGGCCTGTTTTATCAAAAGCAAACAGCAGAGGGCAGTATGGGTGCTCCTTTCTGGGACGCTGTTCACTAGCCCTACAGCTGAGCAATGGGTTTTTTGGAGTTGCTCCTGAGAAATGAAGGCGGAAGGCAGGGCACCTGATTTCTGTTGTTGCACCGTATGGCTCGACACGACCCTCATCTATATGCTCGCTGCTATGTAGGTCAAAGGTCCAGAGCTTGCACAATTGGGTGTGGCTGCCTGGAAGAAGCGACCCAGGAAATCGTGCCACTCCACGCTAGAACCATAGACAAGGACAGCCAACTCAATAATGCTCCAGCTACTTCAGTCAAGAAAAACAAAGAGACAGGGTCAGAGTGCTTTTGAAGAGTGTAGGAGATCCGCTAAATTGGGATTTTGCTGGTTTTACAAACTCTCCTGAGTATTGCAGAAATGTGAGCTTAGATGAAAACTTCTTTCCAGTGGTTAGGGAATGCAGCTTAGAAGGTTTGCCTAGCACATTCGGGGTTCTGAATTCAACCCCACTACAAGGAGAAAAGGAAGGGGAGTGGGAGAGAGGGGAAGGAATAGGGGCTTAAAGAAGAAGGAAGGACAGGAAGGGGGAGGAAGGGAGGGACAATTTGTTCTGTGACAGAATAGTATTGTCAGGCTGTGTAAGACTGTGTTGAATTCATCAGCATACTATTTTTCTTCTGATAATAATTAAAAAACAAACAAACAAAAAAAAAGCCCTCTTGACACTAGACTCTTTCTTCTCTGGTCTGGACCCCCCAAGGCTGCTCTTCATTCTCCTTTCTAAGGTACTCTTGCAGAAAATGAACAACATGGAACTCCAGAGTGTCAAAAGCAGCCCAAGCCCTCACTCTACCTTCCACTGAAAGCAATTCACCTCAGCAAAACTGGGCTGAGTGGCACTATTCCAGTGTGCAACCCAGGAACATGCAACCGATCTGCTGAATTTTGTTTTAAAGAGTAGAAGCAGCTGAAGGTTAGTCTGCTCTCTCTTGATGGCGGAATTTCTGACAACTTAGTTAACCAATCTGGCAGCCATATTCCTTTCTTGCCTGGTATTTAAGATTGTGTGGCTCTGAAGCTCCATGTTGGTCAAGGATAATGTCTACTGTATCCTTGGATCCAGGGTGTTAGAAGAGGCTCTCCAGCCTCACTGGGATCCAAGGGGCCAAGCAGCCCCATGGAGAGCAGCTTGGAAATGGGCTCCTCAGAGAAAAGGAGGAAATGTTTCTCTTTCTACCCCTCTTGGTGAGAGTCCTACTTATAGGACATGGCTGTTAATCTGCCACAGGAAGTGGATGCTAAATCTGGCAGGAAGTGAAGAAGATATTACAGTGAGCAAGAAAAGAATTAACCTATTAGAAACTTTGCAGGGAAAGGCGTATTCCTTTCGGGTAACTTTGAGACATTTCATTGCCTGCTTCTGTGCTACCAGCTGACTTCCCACGGACAATCAACCCTCCAAACACACTTAGTGTAAAATCAGTATATGTCTTCATTCCTTTACTCTGGTGCCCACGAGTGAGGCATGACTCCATAAGGAAAAGTAGAGTCCCAGGACAGCCACCTAGCCACTCACTGATGGCTACCCATCACTTCCTCTCCACGGGTTGTGGCTACACCCCTTCCCTCCCTACCAGATCTGCCTTTTTCTGTCTCGCCTTTATCTATGTGTATCCATTTGGCAACCAAGCACTCATGAGCCAAGCACTGTCTAGGCCACATGCCAGCTTGGAGCAAATACTTAAAATTCATTAAGTGAATCTAACATTTCCTGCTTTGCTTCCAAATTACCATCTTCTCTCAGTCGGATAGGACTGATCCCTTCCTTAATTTAGATGCTATTTTCTCCAGATGCTATTCTATTCTATCCAAGACTAGCCACATGGATAAAGAAGGCAGAGTGCTTTCAAAGACAGCGCTACACTAAGGAGTCACAGATCTGTAGAGATCTGATGCATTTGCTTTTCTGAGGCCATTTTGAGAATATTTGTACTTTAAGTTCTTGCTCCATTATTCCAAACAAATATTTCAGCTCTTTCTGACAAGCCGATTGTCAGAGTATATGACTATTTTCTATATAGATGACAATATACACTTTTGAATGTCCAATCTTTATCAAGTTGCAGTTGCAGAAACCAATATTTGTGAAGCCTTTCCTAAAGGATGTGGAGCCCACCCATTCCTCTGAGCTGTCAAAATGTTATCTTCGGATCAAGTCAGAACGTCAGGAAACAATTGATTTGGCTTTTGCTAGTTGTATCTGGTGTTTTGACATTAGCCCACAAGAAGGGAAATTGTTTCTAAGAGGCCATCAAAGTGTCATTTGAGAGCTTTTTATAGACACGTCAAAACTTGTCACAAAGAGTTTTCTTGAGAATCACACAGGAAGAAGTTTCTCTCCATTCCCAGCTCTGGGTACTGGATTTGACCTGCTGAGCATTGTGGAAAAAGTCTCTTCCTGCAAACTGGCCGGGAAACTCACTGTACAATCGAACTCAGAGAACCTCAGAATTTTACATCCTGATCTTCTGGTATCAATGAAATTTTGTCTTTTTTTCCCCCTTATTTGATCAAATGTCCCACTAAACTCTTTACTCTCTTATAGTTTCTGTGTTTGTGTAAGGTGTCATAAAACTTTTGAATAGGAGGACAAACATGACTCACTGAAAACTGGCAATCCAAGGATACACATAGAGTAGTCTCAAAATGCTAACACAATCAGCAAAACTCATCTAAAGAGAATTCCTGTTTTCTTTCCTTTTAATGAAGTGTGTGTGTGTGTGTGTGTGTGTGTGTGTGTGTGTGTGTGTGTGTGTGTGAATGTGCCCACAGGTGGCCACAGAGGCCCAAAGGTATAATTTCCCCCCTGGAGCTAGAGTCACAAAGGGTTGTGAGCCACCTAATGTGGGTGTCTGGAACCAAACTCAGTCCTGAACAAGTGCAGTAAGCACTCTCAACCACTGAGCCACACTATAGCCCCATAATTCTATTTTTTACTTGCCATTTTGAAAATGTTTAAGTAAATTTCCATGTTTAAGGTCTATATATTCCTCTTACTAAAATTCCATTTCCTTGTCTAGTCACCTTCCTCAGGCTTTTCTAGAATCTTCCTCTTGCCCATCATGGAGGCCCACAAAAGTTTCCTAGTGAGATCTGAGCTTGCTTTACCCAGCAGAGCTGCATTAGGGATTTCTTGACCATGTGCATGGCTACTAGGTAATTGAAAGAGTCTACGTTTGGCTGAGCTAGGGGGAGGGTTTTGCTCCACCCCTTGGCATTCCTATAAATAGCCCTTAAGAAGAGACAGGAGGGGCTGGTGGATTAGGATCCAGGCCCACCCAAGGCAATCCTGTATTTCTATCTGTTTCTCTCCCCTCTATCCTCCTATCTAAATATCTTATCCCTCTTTCCTCAAGAGTTCCCTGTTCTAAAATATGTGGACTCCCACAAATGGTGCCAGGAACAGGGACAGAGGACTTAGCAAATGGAGAGAAGGGACATCACGGGTGAAATGGGGCATGCCCATTGAGGAATCAAAGATAAAATTGACAGTATTTTATTCTCAGGAGTGAAAATAAGGCAGCTGAATGCCAAAGTAGAAAGGTGAGTCTGCAGCAAATCTCTCTCTTTATCCAGGTTCCGATCTCTTTCTAGCTATAAAAATTAAGAAAAAAAAAAGCCAGGCAGTGGTGGTGCACGCCTTTAATCCCAGCACTTGGGAGGCAGAGCCAGGAAGATCTTTGTGAGTTTGAGGCCAGCCTGGTCTCCAGAAAAGGCTCAAAGCTACACAGAGAAACCCTCTCTCTCAAAATAAATAAATAAATAAATAAATAAATAAACAAACAAAAAAATTAAGGAAAAAATATAAGGTAGAATGTAGGAATATAGTATAAGAAAAAACTTAGGATATAAGCAACAAGATGGAGGAACTATGTCTTTGATTTCCAACTATGGAACTATGAATGCGAACTCCTGGGGAAGAAGCAGAGAAAAATCTATCAAAGATGAAAAAATGGGCAGAAAAAGATTCCTGTGGAAGTTTTTTGCCTGTCAACAGCTTAGATTTAAGTCCTGAATGGCAGAGGAAAGAATCTTCCCTGAGGTAGATGTGGATGAAATAAAACTCTTCACTCCACTGACATTGTTACTATCTGATAACATTGTACCATCATAATTAGTGTCTTTGGCCATGAAGCCAAGAATAGGGGACAGAAGTCTTAGGAAAAATTTAGTAATCTTTCTCTCAAAAACTGAAAGCTTTCTTGGGAAAAACTTAGTAATCTCTTTCTAAAAACCTGGAAGCTCTTCAGGTCTTTCCTTCTCAGATTTTTCCTCTTTCTGTAAGGGCAAACATTTAACTCACCTGGAAATAACATCTATCAGTATGGGAAGATCTGTAATTGCCCTAGGGAAAAAAAACTCTTGAAAGATGGCAAATCCTCTCTGGTAGTCCTATCTCACCTTCAAGCCAGCATTAGAATGCCCTGCAGACAGAGCTTATACCTGGGAACTGCAGCAGTGTGGGACCTGGAGAGGAGCTGCTGGCATGGAGAAAGCAGTTAGCACAGTAACTGGGCCTCAGCTAAGGCATCAGGGACTCTGCATCTTGGGGAAGGGACAAGCAGAAGATATATCAGGGAAAAAATCTCTCTGGAAAGGCTGAAAAGGTTTTCATTTCAAGTACTTTCATCTTCTTTCACTGATCCAGTGAGGGGGCGGGGAGCAAGCCCCAAGGGGCTTTTGCTTCTGGCACCAAGCACCTGTCTGAATGTGCTCAGGTAGACAGACACAGCCTGCTCCGGGAAGTGGCAGGTGAAGGAAATATACCTATCAATGCCAGCTCAGGGAGAACAGAAATCTCCCGTGATAAAAGAGCAAAATCTTGACTCAAAAACTTCCCATGGTAAAAGTAAAAACTTGAATACAGTCCATGTGAATGGAAGTTTTCTCCCAGAACTAGAAAGGCAGCATGGGAAATGTAGTTCATTTGTAACAGTGTGACAATATAGAGAAAGGCAACTTGGGAAATGTAGTCCATAATCTAGTTTATAACAGTGTGATACTTTAGAGAAAGGCAGTTTGGGAAATGAAGTCCATAAAAAAGATACCTGTACTGCACTGCCCAAAAATTCTGTTTTTTCAGCTCAAAATGTTATTTTTTCCACAAGCCTTGTTAGCTTGCATCTTGAGAACTAGAAACAGGTAAACAGCTTGCCTGTCAGGAGGCAATTAAAATGCTAATGCTGTTTGTCAACAAATCACTTTGAAACCTTTTAGAAAATTAGGGAAAGATGTCTATACACTGGGAAATTGCTTTGGCTGTGAAAAAAGAAAAAACTTATGGGCAAATAAAAAAAATAAGAAACTTGAGTTGTGCTTGAAATGCAAGAAAGGAACATTGGCATCATTGAAACACTCATAATAATCTTAATAAGGAGCTTTAAAAAATTAAAAAGAGGGAATTTTACCCTTAGTCACCAAAGGAAGCTTGCTGGCTACCCACAGGACTCTCATAGCGAAGTTAACCATAAACTCTAAATTTTAGAAATGAAGCAGTTTTGAGTTCACCTACAATTTTAACTGTGGTGACTCATGATTTGCATGCTCTCTATCTTGCTGAAAGAAAATATAATAGTTCTGTTAAGAAATTTTTTCTAGATGTTTGCTAAAGTTTGTAAAGTAGTCCTAAAGAGTTTGCTTTTGAATGTTAAGTTAGTTCTGTTAAGAGATTCAGTTTATAAAGTAGTTCTATAAAGTTTCCTGCTGAATATAAGTATGTAAAAAGTGTAAATATTGAATGTAAAACGTGTAAATATTGAAAGTAAGAAGTGTAAATATTGAATGTAAAAAGTGTAAATATTGAATGTAAGTTTGTAAAAAGTATATAGTGATGCACATACTAGAACTGTTTTTATTACTCTTTTACCTTCATATATATTTGAATACTTTTCATGATAAGACAAAATATAATTTTATGGTCTTAATGGCCCCTGGAAAACTTAAGTGAAGGTATCATAATTAGGAGACCTTTTCTGTCTTCTTCCTACAAGTTTCCACTCCTTCTGTTTTTATTTAGAAAGGGGTAGGCCTCCAACAAAGGGATAAGCCTTTCACAATCGAGTTAGTTTGTAAGAGTGTCTTTATAATTAGCATGGGTTTTTGTTTACATGAGTGAATACTTCGAAGTGATTTGAAATGACTGTTTTCTCCTGAGAATCAAAAGTCTCTTGAAAATTTTATTGAACATCTGCTAGGAGAGAGTTTTAAAAAGGGCTTGGTGCAACTAAGACTGCTATGGTTATCTTAGACACATTCCAAAAAGGATATTCCATATTTATTATCCTCTACTCCTTTACTGGAAGGTGTGACAGCTATGGAGATCACTGTGGATATTTGCAAGCTCTTAGTAGGGACCTGGGACAGAGCTGAGTTAAACTCTGTACTCCCTCTTGCTAGAGGCCGGTAGCCAAAGACAGGCAACTTTCTTGATAGCTTCCTGAATGTACGTATGTAAAATTGATTAAGAAGCATGACCTAAGGTAGGCACAGTCTATCTGAAAGGCCCCGGGGAGCCCTTTATTATATCAAGAAGGGGGGAGTTGTGGAGGCCCACAAAGGTTTCCTAGTGAGATCTAAGCTTGCTTTACCCAGCAGAGCTGCATTAGAGGATTGCTTGACCATGTGCATGGTTACTAGGTGATTGGAAGGGTCAACACTTGGCTGAGCTAGGAGGAGGTCTTTTGCTCCACCTCTGGGCATTCCTATAAATAGCTCTTTAGAAGAGACTGGAAGGACCAGTGGATAATGATTCAGGCCCTCCTGAAGCTATCCTGTGTTTTTATCTGTTTGTCTCCCTGTCTATCCTTTTATCTAATATCTCTTACCCCTATCTTCTCAAGAGTACCCTGTCATAAAATGTGGAAGCTGGGCTCCTAGCTGGGTTCCCAAAGCCCATCCCCCATAAGAATCAACCAACAAGCTGTTTCCAACAGTTGTTTTTTTCTTTTACACTCTCCCTGCTGTAACTTTGACTATTAAATAAGATTCTTCCCTTTTGGACAAGGGGAGATGGAAAATGTGTCTGGCTACCAGATGATTACTTCTGACTAGAGAAAAGAATAAGAAAATAATAACCCTAGATGAGTCATTTGTCTCAGGCTGGCTAGAAGGTCTAGCAGTTAAAGGCACTTGATGTCAAACCTGATGACTTGAGTTCAATCCCCAGGACACACGTGGTAGAAGAGAACTGACTCCCATAAATTGCCCTCTGGCTTCCACATGTTCTCTGTCACATTTGTCATGACATGCATACATGTATGTACACAAGCACACAAATAAATAAATGCAATTTTGAAAACATATTTTATCACAAAAGTAAATATTTAATTCCTTAAATGTATCAGTTGCTAATGCCTTATTGCATTTTACTTACTATGATCACATTTTAAAAAGCAAGTAATCAAGGACATATGAGAGCCCTGAGCTCTTAGGAAGAGAGTGAGAGAAGAAAAGGACTAAAAGAAGGTGTAGCATAATGTAAAAATGAGACTATATATCAAGAAGTAACCACAAAGCAGAAAAAGGACATGCGAAAAAACAAAAATTCTTATCTTCCACAAGTGCAACAACAAAGCCAAGTATAGCAATGTAAGCATCCAGCTGTAATCCCAACTCTCAGAAAGCTGAGATAGGGGGATCATGAAAGGTTCATGGTCAACTTGGTCTACAAAGCCAGTGAGTTCCTGGTCACCAGGGTTACATAGTGAGACCTTATCTCAAAACAAATTAGAACAAACTGAATGTCCAATGATAGAATAATAAGTAAACTAGGGCATGAAGCCATGGCTCAATGGTTGAAGTATGTCCACTTCATGAAGCAAGTTTGAGGACCAGAGCTGTGATCCCAAGACCCCACACAAATGCCAGAGGAGCATGGAAGCCTGCCTAAAACTCCAACACTCAGGACATCACCTCCAAGTTGGTTAGCTAAACAAGCCATATGAGTGATCTCTGATTCCAGTGAGAGACCATGACCCAGTGAATAAAGTAGACAGCCATCAAGAGAGATTCCAATGTCGAAATCAGGCCTCCATGCATACATGCATCTACACGCACACATGCTTGCATACACCCAATCACCCAAACACATAAAAACACACATACATACACACATGCACAACCATCACACACAGACATTTAAGAAAAAGAAATGATAGGTAAATTATGATCTAGATGTGCAACAGAGATAGTCATTAAGTGTTTATTCTGAGTAGTATTGCAACAAAGTATTTACTGGGGTTGGAGTATTGGTAAGTTGTATTGAAGGTGAAGCAAAGAAACCTCGAAAAGGCATGAATGGAGATCATGGCATTGCAGAAGCAGAGAGCTGTCCAAGGTGACAGGCACTTTACAGCCTTTACCACTTTCAGTTCTTACAAATATCCTGGTGGGAGATTCTATTATACATATTTTGCTATGGGCAAACTAGATTTCAAGAGGTTGAGCAAGTTGGCAAATATCCTAGAGTAAGAGAGAAATGAGATTTGAGCTGAGCTCTGTCTCTAGGTACTACCCTGTAGCTTGATTTTTCCGCCTTGCCCACAGTCAGGACAAATCTCTGTCACCCGCCAGTCCCACAGCCGCTCAAACCCAACCAAATAAACACAGACACTTATATTGCTTGCAAACTGCATGGCCGTGGCAGGCTTCCTGCTAACTGTCCTTATCTTGCTAACTGTGCTTTTATCTTAAATTGATCCATTTCCATACATATACCTTGCCATGTGGCTGGTGGCTTACTGGCGTCTTCACATGCTGCTGGTCATGGCAGCGGCTGCAGTGTCTCTGGTCATTGCGGCGGCTGCAGCGTCTCCTTCTGCCTTTCTGTCCTTTTATCCTGCCTAGCCACGGCCGATCAGGTTTTATTTATTAACCAATCAGAGCATACAGACCATCCCCCAGCACAGCCAAGTGCAGACCACCTCAAACACCTGCACTCAGGCCCATGGTCCTAATCATCCTCTATACGGACCTGCTGGGTAACGCCACAAAGAACCTGAGAATGGGCTCCCACAGGACCTACAGAACATCCCACAGCACTACCCAAGCTGAGCAACTACAGCAGGTTGCCTCCCTAAAGACATTAGAGGCCATGGTTCAGATGGGCCAATCAACTGTTTTTCCTAGTCAATGTGCATAGTCCTGAAGGCACAGGGTGAGAGAATGGACCCAAGGGTAACCAAATTAGTATGAGGTTACAAGCTCCATAAGGAAGGCAGAGTGGGACACAGCACAACTTGAGGCATGTACATAGCGTCTCAAAGAGTCAGAAATGTTGGGATATGATTGTCAGATGTTCCAATTGGTTTACAGAAGTCAAACATCTGGATTTCATCTTGCAAAATTTTTCAAATTTTGTCACTGGAAACTAAGAAAAGTGCGTGTTTTATTCTCTCTCTCTCTCTCTCTCTCTCTCTCTCTCTCTCTCTCTCTGTCTCTCTGTGTCTCTCTCTGTCTCTGTCTCTGTCTCTCTGTCTCTCTCTGTGTGTCTGTGCGTGTGAGTGTGTGTGCACACGTGTGTGTGTGTGTGTGTGTGTGTGTGTGTGTGTGTGTGTGTGTGTGTGTGCTGAAATAAATCTTTGGAATAGCTGGGTCCCCACTGCAGACCCCTGGCTTTGCACCACAGCTGGCAGTCTGTCTTGAGGAATCACAAACTATAGTTCTGGCTCTTGGTGTAGCTGTTGCCCAGGCCAAGAAACAGCCAGAGCTGGAGGTAGGAAAGGGGTAAGCCTTGGATAAGTACTTCCCTCTCCAGTTTCCTTCCCCAAATGATCTGATTGGCTCATCACTTGGCGTTCCCTGATGAGTGCTTTGTTGGAGACTGTACTGTGGCGTCAAAGGCTCAGAGAATCTCTCTCATCACAGTCCCTTTTCTGGGAAAATAAATGGCCCGCTCCCTGGAGTTGGGGATTTTTTATGCAATGACTTTTCCTCCAGGAGATTTATTGCAGCAGCTTTGTGAGAGATTTGTAGTAAGTAGTGTTCAGGCTGTAGGTCTTAAATCCTCAATGCCAGGGCCATAACTCTCCAGGCAGGAAACGATAGAAGACCTCAGTAGCTAATATTGCATTATGATGATACTGTCTCGGCAGAAATGATGGCAGAGTCACTGCCGCTGTCTTACTTAGGAAAGGCAAACTTCAGATGTGCTTGAGACATCTCCTGGAACTAAGTGAAATCCAAGAGAACCCACACAAGGGAGGAAAGGGAGCTAATGTTCACTGAACACCTCCCATACACCAAGAGACCAATGCTCATAGAAATAAAATAATTTCCCTGAGCTACAAAATCATAAGCCGAAACAGGTCCTATCTAACATGTCACCTAAAAACGTATTTTTATTTTAGATGTAAGAAAGAATGCCTAATGAATCAAAGTTGACAAGAAAGAATGCTCCCCATACTCAGGTGGCACAATCATGGGTAGGAACGTGAGGCATCTAGCCACATGAGTATCAAGTCAGAAGACAGAGAACAGAGAGTGAGGCCAGCCTATAAACAGTCTAGGCCTGCTCCCTGAGACCCACTTCCTCCAAAACAGGTTCACCTCTCAAGGTTCCACAATCTCCTAAAACAGCATCACTACCTGGAGACCAAATAGCCAAATGCATGAGCCTAGGAGGGCATTCAGACCACAATAATGGCCTCGAGGTTGTGACAGTGAAGCAGCCCTAGTCAGAAGAGTCCTCAGGAGTAAAGCGTGTGATGCCTTCTGTCACACTGTGCCTCATAAACACGTTCAGTCACCACATGCCTCTAGCACAGATTCTAACTGGTCTTAATAATAAAAACCCAGAGCCGCATAGCAGAGTGGAAGTTGAAAGATCAGAGAAACAAAGCAGCCAGCCACTAGAAAGACTTCTTACCTCCAGGAATCCTCGGCCTGAAAGGGCCGAGCTCCTCTCTCCACCCCGCCTTATCACTTCCTGTTTCCCTCTTGCAAGTGCTGGGATTAAAGGCATGTGTCTCCCAAGTAGTGGGAACAAAAGCATAAAATCCCAAGTGCTGGGATTAAAGGTATGTGCTACCACTGCTGGCCTCTATGGCTAACTAGTGGCTGGCTTTGCCCTCTGATCTTCAGGTAAGCTTGTTAGAGCATACACAAAATATCACTATACACACACACACACACACACACATATATATATGTGTATACACACACACACACACACACACACACACACACACACACACACACACACACACACACCAGCTGCCCATATCAGCCAGTAACTCCACAGTTCCCTTAAGTCTTAGTTCTAAAACCTCCCAGGGCACCTTAGCTTTTGTCCCAAGGAACCAAACTGGTTGTGATTTTCTCACTGCTCGGGCCCCCCCCCTGCCCCCGCCCCCGCAAAAAAAAAAAAATCGGAGTCAGGGCACCAAAGGCCAGATGGCAGTTCCATGTGTTAAATGGCTTTTCCCTTTCAATCATATATTCAAAAACATATAAAAGAGAATTAAAAACAAAGATACCTAACTGATCACTGCTTTAAAGCAGAGCTGGGCCTACGGTTGTGGCTCAGCTGATAGAGTGCTTGCTGGCATGCAGAGGGTTCTCAATTCATCCTCCTGGCTGTATGAGTACATGCCTGTAACCCTGGTACTGGGGTGAAGGCAAGATCAGTTCAAAGTTATCTTTGGTAATACAGCAAATCGAGGCAAGCCTGGGATACATGAGACCTTCCTTCAAAAGTAAAAATAAATAAAATTTTAAAAGGAAAATAAAGCAGCATTCCGGCTTTAAGGGGTCAGAGAAGGATGCTGAGCCTGTTTGATGTTTAGGCAGGTCCAAGGAGAGGGTCCACAGAAAGAGGAGCAGAAAGCTTTCTGGAGAGCTGATTGGTTTTTAGATATTCAAGTGTTCCCTGGGATGTTATGTATTGTCATGGGCTACACATTTTACAGGTGGCCATTTGAGGATTAAATATTCTTTTCCCTCCATCCCTCCCCACCAGTCAATTAAGCTATTTTTTTTTTCCAGAAAGAAGCGGATCCACCCTGTCCTGCTAGGCTGGAAACAATGTGCTTGACTTCTCGGAGGGAAGGTGGTCTGCCTTTGCTCTCAACCCCCTGAGCAACCTGTTGACGAGCTTATAATTACTGGAACTGTGTGCTGTACAATGAGTGTTCTTGGGAGTCTTAATGATTGAAGTGAATGAACACGCTTCAACATTTTGAAACGTGCTTGAGAAGAATAATTACCTTAAAGTGTTTCATAAATCGTTGCTAGGAGACCACACCAAGATGGGCTTTTTTTTTTTTTTTTTCACTTACAACTTGAAGTTCAACTAGCAGGAAATTCTCCCATTCAAAATGCAGATAAGCAAATGGAACAATTTAAAAAGAAAAAGTAGGAAGATAAAAAAGCCACTGACTGCTAGAGAAAAGCTATCCAAACAAAACAGAGGAGAGGCAAAAAATATATATATATCTATATGGATGACAGCTACAGACTTGCATGACAGCTCTTATTAGTTACATGATCTTGGGTGATTCTTTACGTTGTGTGTGTGTGTGTGTGTGTGTGTGTGTGTGTGTGTGTGTCCCCTGGTTTCTCTTCCTGACCAAACACAGCTCAAGGAAGGAAGAGTTTGTTTCAGCTCACAGTTCAAAGTCTAGTATACAATGTCAGGGACGTCAAGGCTGGGGAGGCCTTGCTCACGTCCCATCTGCAGTCAGTAAGAGAGAGCAATGAAAGGTTGGCTCCATTTCTCCTCTTCATTCAGTCTATTGTCTCAGCCCATGGAATGGTGTCACCCACAATGGGCAGGTCTTCCCGTCCCGGTTAGCTGAATATAGGTGTCACCTAAGAGGTTTGCCTCATTTCCCAAGTGGACTGAGGATCAACCCACCTCATTTTTATGGGGTCCCTCGTTGGCTGTGGTTAGGTGGACTGGCCAGTGAGTCCCAGGTATCTGCCTCCCCAGTACTAAAAGTACAACACGTGGATGGCTTTCTATGTGGATCTGGAGACTGAACCAGGGGCCTCAAGATTGCTTAGCAAACACATTAGGGACTGAGCTTGTCTTCCCTAGTTCCTGTTTTACTCTTTTTTTTTAAATCTGCAAATGGGATATCAGTAGCTTGCTAAGATTGAAGATATAGGACATGTGGATGTGCCCAGAATATAGTGCTTAGTGTTATTTTTAATTATGTACACACATTTGTTCCAACACATCCATTTCCTGGCATTGTCTACCCACCCCATGCTTCCCAGCAGCTCCTGGCTGTAGGCACTTTAATTGGGAAATAATTCCTGGAAGCTCAAGTGAGCCTTGAAAGGAAAGTAGTCAAATTACTGAGCAGGAAAGTGTTAATCCCACCAGTCAAGAATAAGACCACTACCACAATCTTGAACCAAATTTGAAGCAAGCTTTAATTAATTACTGGCCAGGAGGGCAGACTCTGGCCAGGTCCACCCCTGGGTTCCCAGAAAATGGCCATGAGCCACGGTTTGCAGGGTCTTAAAATGGCAAAACCCATAATTCACTGCATTTCCCATAAGGCCCAGGTAGGGAGAAGCACACCCCCTGATGTATTTCCTGCCTGCGGACCTCCTGTCCACATGTGATCATGCACATCTGGTGCAGATGGGTCAAACAAACATATGACAAACAGGAACTTATTCCTAACTGTCTTAACTGTAGACAGAACCCTTAACATGCAAGGTATATCGTTCCTGTTTTGGTCTCACAAAAGCCTACCATGGTCCTACAGTGAGCCCTCTGAAGGGCAGAGTAGAACACACCCTAAAATTGTCCCACTAAATCTTGGCAAGTTGTGAGTTGTGTAACTCACCACTCAGGGGCTGACAGTTGCTCCTTCTGAAGTCTCCACAATGTCTGGAGTGGAAAAACAAGCAAATAAACAAACAAGCAAAAACTCAGACAAAGAAGCAGAGGCCCACAGGCATGTCAGATAGGAACTAGGATGGCCTTCTGTAGCTGTGTGTAAATCTGAAGGTGATCCAAACAGACATGGTGTGGGGCAGCCCATGAAAGTTGCTCTTCTTGGGATTCAACAACACAAAATGAACTAGTGAAAAAAAATAAAGTAGAAATAGATACTTCATAAAAATTGCTGCGTCTTGGGAGGAGGGGAGGGAAAATGAGATAAGGAGGTGGACCAGGAGAAAATCCACTCCCTCAGATCGTCCTCCATCACACATACAAAATAAATAAATAAAATGCAGTTTAAAAATTCTAAACAGACAAAAACTGGTTTCAATGATGGGCAACATTCTTCTCTATACTCCCAATCAATAAAAATACCTCAGACAGTTGGTCATGGATTCCACAGTTGTATAAGTAATATATGAATAAGCAAATTCTTCATGTATGGAAACCATTTGTTAATGTCTAAGGGACCTCAATATTTACTTATGATGGCCAGATTTTAAGTTTCAAGCATTACATTTTGAGAACTGATTTGTACTTATTTTTTTAAATGTATTTATTTATTTTGTAGAGGAGGTAAGATTGCCATAGCACAAGTGTGTAGGTCAGAGGGCAATTTGCAGGAATCTCTCCTCTTCTCCATGCAGGTCTTCAGGATCAAATTCAGATCATCAGGTTTGGCGGCAATGTCTACCCATTAATTCCTATCACCATCCCCCAATCTGTACTTGGAAATCAAATTTCTAGACCTACAGCTACAGCCCAGTGGAGGAGCACTTGCCTCAGACACATGATGCCCTAGCTTTAACCTCCAGTACTGCTTTTTTAAAAATAGGCAGGAAGAGGAAAGGAAATGGCCTGTCAGTGTAAAACACTGCTTTCACTGTAGAGGAAATAAGAGGTCATTTTTCCTGCACCAAATATGTGTGACCATGGCCTGGGAGTACAGACAGGTTGTTCTGAATGGCATGTTCCACCATGGAAGTGGTTACAGGAACTTGTGCAGTCATAGACGAAAATCAACACATTTGTCAGAGCATGCCTGGGCCAGCAGGAGGGTCACAGTGAAGTAGAGAAGCCTCTGCCAGTCGCTTTCCACGTGAGCTGACAAAGTTCTTGGTCTTTGAGTCGGTGGAAGCCAATGGTGTGCAAACAGATACATCTGAAAAGGTTTTACCTGAACATGGAAAGCATGTTAGTCTTTGTAACAGATCTTTGTTATAAATTGTCAGAAGAGGGACTAAAGATAGCCTGTGATAATGTCTGGCTTTCTATCTGCAACAGTCCAACTCTACACGTCAGGAAGTTCTAAATAATTAATGTCTGCAGAATTTCCACAGGACTTCAGATCACAGGGTTCTGAGCAGGTCAGAAAGGAAATAGTCCAGCTGGTTTTCTACTTGACTGATTGTCCCTCCCACATCTGACAGCTGTGTGTCATCTTCATCACCAGGAACACAGGCAGGGCTCTGACTTGGAGTTCTTGGCCAAGCAGAACAAAAGTTTTCTCAGCATGTCTCCTTCTCACCAGCCTTGGAGGACTTGAACATTACCGTGATGTCCCCATTAGAGTCAAAATGCTGATGGCATTACAAGAGACAGGAGAGTCGGGAAGCATAGAAAGACAGGCAGAGAGAACACCAGACCTAATGGATTAGAGCTTACGTCCATGACTTCATTCAATTACCCCCTTTTAAGACCCTGTCTCCAAACATGTTTGCATTCTAGGGTCCTAGGGATTAGGACTTTAATGTGAGAATTTGGAGAGAACACAGTTTGGTCTAACCCATCCTCACAGTTTGATTCCAGAAGAATGCTTCTCACTCAGTTCCCTAAGCAGCCAACCACGAAAGGGACAGTGCCCTGGGGTAAACCCAGGGTACACTGAATTCACATTTTGAGTCATGGCAATTTGCTAAGCATGGTCATCCATTCAGTTTATTGTTCAGTGAGAGGAAGTCCAGCTAAGGGGCTCTGTGAGATAGAGAAGTGTCCTAACATCCTAGTTCAGAATGAGGACAAGATCCTGGATGGGATGTGAGATGGAGAAGCGTCCTAGCATCCTAGTTCAGAATGAGGACAAGATCCTGGATGGGATGTGAGATGGAGAAGTGTCCTAGCATCCTAGTTCAGAATGAGGACAAGATCCTGGATGGGATGTGAGATGGAGAAGTGTCCTAGCATCCTAGTTCAGAATGAGGACAAGATCCTGGATGGGATGTGAGATGGAGAAGTATTTTTCTGCAGCTGTCTCCATCCTAATGGGCTCATACTCCTGATGTTTTCAGAGATTTTACCCTTTCTGTTATCTCCTTCCTTTCCTGTGTTTTTTGTTTGTTTGTTTTTCGAGACAGGGTTTCTCTGTGTAACCCTGGCTGTCTTAGAACTGGTTTTGTAGACCAGGCTGGCCTTGGACTCAGATTCATCTGCCTCTGCTCCCAAGTGCTGGGATTAAGCTCTTTCCTATAGTTCTCTCTCTCTCCCTCTCTCTCTCTCTCTCTCTCTCTCTCTCTCTCTCTCTCTCTCTCTCTCTCTCTCGTCCTGCCCGCTCAACTCCACAAACATCTTTTCCTAAGGACAAAAGCAATCATTATGTGTTCTTGTGTCTCCCTTTTTTTTCCTTTCACTTCTTTTCCTGAAGTTCTGAAGGCTGCACCTGTATTCACAATTCCCAGTTCCTTCTCAGCATTCAAGCCTTGGTTTCTCATAATAAATATCGCTTCTACTACATTTTTTTGTCTCCTAATGTTTTAAACCCACTAGTTGTTTTTTTTTTAATCTACCTGGTCATTTTTACTTTGTATCATGTTCTACCGGCTTCTTGAAGTACAACTTCTTGGTACAGTAGTCAGGATAAGATGCCTTGCGGCAGAAGCAAATTAACTCTCAAATTTCAGTGGCTTAACACAATAAAAGCTCATTTCTCACTCCTGCAAAACTGGTTGCTCTGGAGTTTCCGTGGTCATGAGACTCTTGCCCAGGCTATCTCCATCTTGGCCCTATCAAGTCACAAAGAGAACTTCAGAGAGCTAAAGTCTCACGTTGCCAGCTCTTAACAGCTTCAGCTCAGAAGGAACACCTGTCATTTATCACATCTACATCATGACCGCTGGGCAGAATTAGTCACGTGGACCGCTTATCTACAAGGGGCTGAGAGCTGTGGAAGAGCATGTGACACCAAGTATAAGTGTTCCATCACAACGACACCTACAACAATTCTCTCTCTTCCAGTTTTCTTTCTTTCTATGGAACTAACTCTGCCTTCAAGAGCAACTTGGTCCATTCTTCTCCCAAATGTTGACATTTACCATGATTTTATCATTCTTCCTCTTGTCTTCTGCCCGTGAGATCATATCTACCCTCACATCTTCAAAGACCAGCTGTATGCTTATTACCTCTAACCTGTGGTCTCCCTGTTAGAGGACATGAGCTACCCCAAAAGTAGTTTTCCGTGTGTTGCTTCCAGATGGTGCATAGACTATAGATAGGCTAGCCTCCCTACCCCCTCTCCAAACAAGCCTGCTCCTCTGTATGTTTCTGTGATCCAAGTCACCAAAGTAAAAAACAAAGGAGTCTTCCTCACTAACCCCAAAGCCCAGGGGACACCACTTTATGAATGTCTCTAGCTAATGCCTCTCAGTCCCAGTTATCCTCACATTCTCCTTCAGGCTTTCACTACTTCCATCTTCATTCAGTACTCCCTCCTTCCTCCACCCCGTGTGTGCTTGCGTGCGTGCGTGCGTGCGTGTGTGCGTGCGTGTGTGTGTTTAAGTGTCCCACACAGCACAAGTATAGAAGACAATTCGTGTGTTTCTTCTCACCTTTACCTCGTGGAGGCATGGCTTCTCGTGTTTCTGTCATGTTGTGTACTACAGGCTAGCTGGCCTGCTCACCACTCCCAGCTTATTCTCCTGTCTTTGCATTCCATCTCACTGTAAGAGTGATGGGTTACAGCTACACACAGCTGCATCTGGGCTTCCCATCAGTTACAGCGGTCAAGCTGGGGTCATCAGGCTCACACAGCAAGTGTTACCTGCTGAGCCATCTTCCCAAGCCTCGCTCAGGGAGGTCTTCATATCGGGAAATCATTTTCACCAGCTTTAAATTATCCCATAGTTTCCCAGTTCCTTCAAATAAAGGTCAGACTCCTCAAGTGGTTAACAAAGCCATTCTAATCCCTGAGAACATCTGCTCTGCTTCAGTAGCCCTCTGCCCTCAGCCCTTCTCCACTGCCGCCCCACTCCCCTGCCCAGAAGGCTTCTTCACACATCTTTGCAACCCCTCACACCTTCCGAGTATATCAGGTATGTGTCCCCCAGGAAGCTTGCCCCAGCTACAGTTCTGTTACTGTGTTCTAACAGTCTCAGCCTCAGAGTGAGCAGTAGTCGCTTCATCTCCCTGGAGGCCCCAGCACTGGGCCAGGCACATCGTGAACTCCAGAACCTTTTCAAACCTCTCACCTCTGCCCACTCAAACCCTACAACACAGGAAACCAGTCTGCATGGAGATCGTCTGCCTAGGCTTTGAACAACCCTTGTAGCTTCGTCTTCCAGCCCTTGTAAGCTGCTTCTGTCCATTGTTTCACCATCCTCTGAGTCATGGCTGCAATGCCTGGGTGCTACACCCCCTCTCTTCAAGCCGGCTGGTACCCTCAGCCTGCCAGGTCACAGTGTTATAGAATATTCTTACACTTTGTTCTATCTCCCAAGTTGTTCTCTGCTACGGTGTAAGATACTTCAAATATAGGAAGAAAGGAGGGAGGGAATGAAAGAAGGCAGGGGAGGAAAAGAGGGAGTTGCAGGGAGAGAGGGAGACATTGAAGTGTTCAGCTTTAGTCCAGAGACCAAGCCCAGTCTCCTCACTGACATTCACAAGATAGTCACATATTGTAAACATTTCATTATTTCAGCATATTCTATCAGTGGTGCAGCTCTGCCATGAAGGGTTGCACTGGCCACTGCCATCACTCTGCCATAGCATGTGGTAGGTCTTTCCCCCTCCATCTCTCTGCCTTCCTGCCTCTTTATCCAGGGGCCATAGAATTCATCTCCTCTCTCATGCAAAGCAATTTAGCAGACACACTGTCGTGATGGAGAAGGCCTTTGGGACTTCACCTTCCACCCCAAATGTCATTTTAAAGTATTCCATCTAATCAAATAGAGCACTCCTCCTCAGAGGGCTCTGGTGGCCAACACTTTCTCAACCTCATTACTTGCAAGTCCTCATAGTCCTGTCACTTGGCTGTGGCTAAATCTTGTACCTCAAGCCCGTAACAAAAAGTGTGGACAATTAAAGCCTACAGCTTCCTCACAGGCAATCATTCCTTGGGTGAGCAGCCTATGCCGTTCAACTCACTAAAGCAACACAATGCCCAGATAGTGCCTAATACACACAATGAACTATACAGTACTATTTGTGGAATGTAGAATAGTTTGAACATAATCAGTGTATCTCACGGGACAAGAAAAAAAGCAATGTGTAGTGCTTGGGGAAAGGCTCAATAGGTCAGAGGCCAGGCAAAATGTGAGTGCCTTAAGGGACAGCAGTCCTTTGGGTAGAGGCAGTTTGGTATTCCTAGAAAATGCTTCTATTTCTCCATGAAGTGACTTTTACAACTACATTTCTCCGTTGTATCTACTCACTACAGTCTGAGTTTTGTGTCCTCTACCAGCATTCATGCATGCAAACTTGATCGCCAATGTGATGGCATGAAGAGGTAGGATCAGACCCAGAAATATGCCTTAGTGGGTAAAAAACACTGACCAAGCAAGCAAAAGACCCTGAGTTCGGGCCCTGGAACCGACGCAAAAAGCCACATGCAGCAGTGCGCATCTGTCGTCTCAGCACTCCTACAAGAGACGGGAGGCAGAGATAGGAGAAGAGCCCAGAGGCTCCCAGGCCAGCTAGTCTGGAGTACATAGGACAGCAGAAATACAGACAACAAGGTGAGAGGTGATGTGACTCCCCAAAGTCATCCTCTAACCCCCAAATGCACCCAGTGGCACATGTATACCTGCTTGTACACACATGTGCACACATACTGACACACGCATAATAATGATAAGGTTTGTTTTTAATCCTTGGGACCTTGGGGTCTTCAGATGGTGTGAGTCATGAGAGCTTGGTGCTCATAAATGTGAGTAATGTCTTTGTAAGAGAGGTGTGAGGGCTGAAGATGTAGCTCAAATGGCAAAGTGACTGTCTAAGAGGCACAAAATCCTGGGTTTGATTCCTCAGCACCACAGAAAACTAGATACGGTGGTGCAGGCCTTTCATCCTAGAATTCAGGAGATAGAAGTAAGAGGAAAGAAGTTCAAGGTCATCCTCAACTACACAGTGAGGTCAAAGCCAGCCTGGGCTCATGAGACCCTGATTCGCAAAAAAAGGGGGGGGGGGCTTGAGGAGCTTGCTTGTTCCCTTCCCATTTAAGCACTAACAAGAAGACATCATTTAAGAAGTAGATACCTAGGGATGAGGGGCAGTGAGGTAGGCCAGTGGGTAAAAGATGCTTGCTGCCAAGCCTGAGATCTGAATCTGATCCCTAGAGCCCACATGGGGGAAGTAAAGACTTGAGTCTGAAAGTTGTGTATACACACACACTAATGTAATAAAAACTTTTTTAAAAAATAAAGAATTAGAGGCCTTCAGTAGACATTGACTCTTCTAGCATTCATCTTGGACTTCTCGATGTCTAGAACCGTGAGCAAAAACTTTTAGTTGTCCATATAAATCACCCGGTATAAGGTGCCATGCTACAGCACCTGTTTATTTCATTTTGTTCTTTTTTGTAAACGTGAGCCTGTGGAAGTTTTTTCATGGAGAAATCAAGATGTTCTGGACTGACTGAAGCTGAGTTGGCCATTCAATAAATGCCCAGTTTGTAGAGTAAATATCAGTAGGGTCCAGTCGTTTAAGATTAAGTGATTGCATACATTCAGTGTGTTATAACTTGCATACCAGGTAGGTTCTTCACAAAATTCAACCAAAGTTACAAAAATTTCCTAGCCATCAGGAACCATAACATCTTACATCTAGCTCTTGAGGCTTAGAGAAGACAGTTCTCTGCCTTGAGCTCTACAAGTGATAGATAAAAACGTTACAAAGACTACCCGAGGGTATTACAAGAGCAGTGTAGGACCAGCCCACTTTCTCCAGGGTCAAGTCACGGTATTCATTGAACAAGAGGAGCATAGGGCTTTCACACCAAGGCTGACCTGTGAGCTTGTTAGGTTGTTATGCTCTCTTCCTGCAAGAGCAGAGAATCAATCTTTCTAGTCAGTCATGTCTTGATATGTAACAAGTCTCTTTCTGTTCTGCTATCCAGCTCTCAAATAATGACAGAGACAAGCTATCAATTATGAAAGCTCATCCTTAGCTTAGGCTTGCTCCACTAGCTCTGATAACTTAAATTAACCCATTTATTTTAATCTACATTCTGTCACGTGGCTCGTTACCTCTTTTTTCTGTACTGCCTATGCTGTGTCCTCTGGGTCTGGATGGTGACTCTGCCTTCTTCTTCCCAGAGTTGCTTCTCTGCCTAGAAGTCCTGCCTATACCTCCTGCCTAGCTATTGGCCATTCAGCTTTTGAATACACCAACCATAGCAATACATTTTCACTCAGTGTACAAATATCCCACAACACTGAAACAGTCTCATCTTTGCCATTCAACACTCTCTAAGAGCACTGACTGTTCAAGGAAATGTTAATATATACCCTAGAACCACGTGTGTGCAATGCCCTCAGAGGCTGGAAGTGGTTAAGAGCACTGACTGTTCTTTTGAGGACCTGGGTTCAATCCCCAGCACTCATATGGCAGTTTATAACCATCTTTAGCTCCAGTTCCAGGGGATCCAACACCCACTTCCAGCCTCTGAGGGCATTGCACACACGTGGTTCACAGACATACATGCAGACAACACACTCATACACACAAAATAAAAAGTTTTAAATCTTAAACAACATCCCTAACATTATGTCTACTGGTTTAAAACCCTCATATAGGAATGTGATAAGGGTTTTAAAATATTGTATATCCACCTTTGGGGTTTTAATTATCAGTGAGAGAGCTTCTAAAGCTAACTCATTGTCCTAGGGTATATATTAACATTTCCTTGAACATATAAGTATCAGAATATGAAACAAAAGCATTTGCAAATACAGAGCGTGTCGCACAAGCATTCGAAAGCATATTCATTTCATGGCGGAATAGGAGTTGTGTACAGTGAAAAGCTAAAGTCCCCTGTCACTGGTCGTAGAAGGAGCAGGGATCCAAGCGGGGGACTCAGGAGAGAGCTCAGGTGGTTCTGGGGTCTGGCAAGTCGTCGCTGATGAAGACCTTTGCTTCAACAGAAAGTGGCTTGTGTTTGTTTTCATGTTTGGGGCTGTTCCATCATCACTGGGCTTAGAAGAACTAATTTTAGCCTTCCTCCTGTAGCTCCCTGCTTTAGATGGGACCATTTATTCACCCGCTGTCAGCACAAATGTAAAAATTAGGAACACACCTGACTGCACCTGTACTTACCCACTTGCAGCCACAATTATCCACAAGCGCCCTCCCAAAATGGCAAAAGCTGTTAAGCATGCCTGCAATTAAGTAATTGTGGGCATCATTAGTTGCATCGTTAGTCGTGTGAGTAACTTTTACGGTCGCCATGGCTACCTCCTGATACAAAATTACCCACCTGACAAGGGAGCACTAGAGATAATCCCTCCTTTTCCTTTTTCAATTTTGTGAAAATTGTGTGGGTTTTTTTTTTTTCCCCTCCCGGTTATTTCACACAAGTGAATGAGGGTATGTTTGCAATCCATGCTATTGATGTCAATCCCAAAAGCAATTGTCACTCCAAGTCCCGTGTGTTATCTGTTTATCTTTGCTGTTGTTTGTTGTTTCCGGTTTTTTCATTTGACATACAGCAAAGCAAAGCAAAGTTGTTGCTCCCCGTGCCCCCTCCCGCTGGGAAAATAATTCACTTGTGGTGTGTAGGTGACAATATAATTTTTCATTTGTATGCTCTGTCCAATAAAAAAAAAGTTTATTTCACACCATAGTTATCATTTCCCAATTTGAAAATCTGCTACAGATTTCCAGCCAGCAAGCTTACTTCCTGAAAGAATTGAAATGTTTAGATCTTTTTCTCAGAGCATTTTAAGCTGAAAAGGAAATAGGTCTAGAGACCTAGGGAAATAGTTCCAGCTTGAAGACTGATGATCTGTGAGACTGTCGTTGAGAAATGCATTCTTAATGAACCACCAGCCTGAGAATGAATCATCATGTTCTGCTAAATCCCAAGAAGTATGTATTCACAGGGTAGAACAGAGTAGGGGAGAGAGATGCATATTTTATATTTACTTATATAATATGCTCAAGGGGCTTCACAGAGCAGCCAGTTAATCATCCCTTACTAAAAGACGAGTTTCAGATTTATCCATCCCTGAGATGAGTAATTAGGCTATCCGTTCCACTGAAGAGCTGAGAAAGTATGAAATCAATAAATGATCTTAAGATTTGGATCTTTGTTCGCAGGTGGGAGGACCAGGGTCTCATGTAGCCCAGGATGGCACTGAATTTGCCACGCAGCTGAAGAAGACCTTGAAGTCTTGGTCTCGTTGCCTCCACCTCTAGGTGCTGTGATGACAGGTGCTCATCATGACTTGGATCTTGGATATTCTCAGGAAACATGTCTGTTAAAGACTTGTTTTCAGAATGATAGAACTCTTGAGAGGTGATACCAAAAAGTGGGAAGACATAGGTCTCTGGGGGCATGCCCCTGGACCTTGAAGGGTACACTGGGACCCAAGTTCATATTCATTCTCATCCTCTCTGTCTCTCTACCTCTCTCTGTCTCTGTCTCTCTGTCTCTCTCTATCCCTGTCTCTCTGTCTGTCTGTCTCTGTCTGTCTCTCTCTTTCTCCCTCTCTCTCTTTTACTGGCTGCCATGAAGCAAACAGACCTCCACTATCACGTGGCTTCCAGCCATGATATATTCCAGGCCCAAAGCAACAAGACGATGACCACAGATAGAAACCTCTGAAATCATGAGCAAAAAGAAATCATTCTTCTGGCCACGTTGTTTACCTTGGATAATTTACCCACAGCAAAGCAAAGTTCACACAAGTGACTGGTAGCCCACGGTTTGTCACTTGTCTGTTTGATCTCATCTGCCCTGGTAGAAAGGAAAGATTATGTCAAGCTTTTTGACCCTAATTTTGAACACACAAAGAAAGGTCTCTAGAGCAATATTGTTTGGAAGTTTAGTGATGGTGGAAATCATCTGTTTCTACCATGTCTAATGCAGTCGTTGCTATTCGTGAGTAGCTAGTGTAAGCTTGAAATGTGAGTAGCATGAAGAGAGCTGAGTTTCCTGTTTTATTGTAAAGTGGGGTATGAGGATAGGAGCCACCACATTGTAAAATGCAATTCAAAATATATATGGGGGAGGAGTGGGAAGAGGGCTCAGTTGGTGAAGTGTTGACTTGATCAGCATGAGGACCTGACTTTGTTCCCCCAGAACCCACATAAAAATTCCATGTGTGGTGACACACCCATATAATCCTAGAGCTGGGGAGGTGGAGTCAAACGCATTCTCAGGCTTCCTTCCACAGACCAGCCAGCCTAGCTTACTTGACAAGTTCCAGGCCAGTGAGACACCCTGTTTTTAAAAACAAAAAAAGGGGGGATAACACCCAAGGAACAATACCCAAAGTTGGCCTCTGTGTACATGCGCAACACCAGCACATACACATACACCTGTGTGTACATGAACATACATACATATACATATATATGGGGTTGAAGAGATGGTTCATCACTGGAAGAGCAGCACTAGCTGCTTTTCCAGAAGACCTGGGTTTGATTCAAAACAACAACATGGCAGCTTACAACCATTTGGAACTCTAGTCCTGCGGGTCCAATACCCTCTTCTGGCCTCCCTAAGTACTAGGCATTCACATGGTGCACAAACATACATGTAGGCAAAATACCATACACCTGCAATTTTATATATAATCAGTTTATCCAGAAAACTTATTCAACAGTGGTTCAAATGTGATCAGAAGTGTGGTAAATAAATGGAAAGGTATTTTGTTCCAAAAATCATAGGCCATATGCTTATTATCTATTAACTGTACAGTGTATGATCATAGATAAAACACAACTTTCCTGGCCTGCATTGCATTCAAAGAGACCATCTGCCAGCATTGAACCACTTTGCCTTCCCACTGCCTAGGTGGCTCTATGCTATTACATATATACCTATGGTTATATATATATATATATATATATATATATATATATATGTGTGTGTGTGTGTGTGTGTGTGTGTGTGTGTGTGTGTGTGTATGTGTGTGTGTATATATATATATATATATGTTCATAAAAGAGAAGTGTCCTTATGCAAATTAGGACCCTCATGACTACATTTTCTGGTTTGTTTTCTGTTGCCCTGATGAAACACTGACCAAAAGAAACATAGGGAAGGACAACATACATTTGACTTCCAGGTTATATATAGTCATCATCAAGGTAACCAAGATGCTCAAGGCAGAAACCTGGAAGCAGGAACTGAAACAGCCAGGAGAAACAGCCTAGTAGCCACTTCCAGACTCACATTCAGGTACCTTCCTTTTATACAAAATGACTTTATTACCTTGAGTATTTTGCCTGGCATGTCTGTCTGTGCACCACATGTGAACCTGGTGCCCTCGGAGGCCAGAAGAGAGCATCAGATCCCCAGGGACTAGAGTGACTGACAGTAGTGAGTGGCCATATGGATGCTGGGACTCAAACTTGGCTTCTCTGGAAAAACAGCCAGTGCTCTCAAGGGCTGAGCCATTGCTCAGTTATCTTTCTTACTTAGCTAGGACCTACCTGCCTAGGGGTGGCACTGCCCATAGTGGACTGAACCCTCCTACATCGAATAGCAATCACGAAAATGCTTTACAGATATGCCAATCAGATGGAGGCAATTCCTCAGTGAGGTCCCCTCTTCCCAGTGTATCAAGTTGACAACTGAAGCTATATATGATACAACAACTAACAGAAAGAGCAACTCAAACCATGCAAGTTTATTACAGTTCATCTTAAAAACAACAACAACAACAACCCCAAAACAAAAAACACATTTGATGTGTTTGTTTATTTATTTATTGTATGTATGTGCATGAGCCAACCACAGCAGGTGCCTGTAAGTCAGAGGACAACTGGTAAACATCCATTCAGGCCCTCTACTGTGTGGGTCCCAGAAATCGCATTCACATCCTCAGGCCTGGTGGCACATCTTGCTGGCTCATGGGTTCACGACTTAAAAGAAAAACTCCGAGCTGGTGCCTGCTCTAAGAAAATAGATTCAGGTTTCATAAGAGTTATCAGGATTTCTGGGGTATGTTGGCTCTACTTTCTTGTGTGCTGGTTTCAGTCATGACTTCTAAAAGGTGGTGCTGTGACAGCCACAGGCCAAGTTCCCTAAACTCTTCAGTCTACCTTCAGGGTAAAGGATCCATAGGTGTCTTATAAAGACAAATTGTCTGCAACAGCTAATTCTACCAAAGGCCAAGGTCCCACTGGTGCCTGGAGTTGTCTCAGGTTCCACTGAGGCATGTAGACTAAGAACGAGGAGGGGAAGTCCCCAGAAGGGAAGTCCCCCACAGTAAAGCTGAATACTTCTCAGAGAAAGGTGAACTGATGCGCTAACAGATGGTGGCCCCCAGCACCCTGCTTCCTGATTTGAAAGACAAGAGCCTGGACTTGGAGTAATCACAGCAGAAATGAATTCAAATCCACTCACCTCAACAGATGTACCCTATGACCATCCAGGGGGCTTCTAATTCTAAGCAGATGTTTGTGGCAGTCGTTAAAGGGTATCTCATTGTAGAATTGTATCTGTTCATCCACCTCATAATATGGTATTTGCAAAGGGATGTACAGGTAGTCTGATGGATAGGGAGCCCAGACATATACCCACACAAATAGAGTATAAGCATTTTATATATGAGCATATATAAGCATTTTAGGGGAGAAAAGATAGTCTTTTTCAATAAGATACTGAAATGATTGGATATCCATATGGAAAAGTATTAATCTAAACACAGATCTTATGCCTTTTACTAAAATTAACTCAAGTTGGATCAGACACATAGGTGTGAAACTTTTTCCATATACAACAGCCCAGAAGTGGTATTTTCCACCAGGTGGTTTTTAGGACTTGTGCTAGGAACGAGCAGCAGTTCTAGCTTCCATTTGATGAAATGACCAGAAGGACAGAGGCTGCAAAGGTCATTTGTTCTTGCTGGTAACACTGCTTGCAAACCCTTGGCACATTGTACTGCTTCGCCTTTGTTCTGTGCCCCACCCCGCCTCAACCCTGCTATTCAACAAAGAGAGGACAAACAGCAACAACATGGTTGTTGCTTCCTTCTTCGTTGGATGGCAATTGTGATGTGGCTAGAGTTTTAGGGCAGAAGCCCCAAGGCTAGAAGTTGCAAGAGATTATACTGGGCCAGTAATTCATCCAGATTAATGACAAAAGTCAGGGAAAGCAGATTTGATCAGTGTGACCACACTGGGAAGTACACATAAAGGGACTCAGTGCCCCTAAGTCTGTGTCCAACATGTTGCCATAGGCTTGAGGTTTAAATAAGAGGAAAAATTGGAATGGGAGATGTATAACTAGCAATTTCAGTCAAGCAGCAGCCTGGTTGACCATTATCCTCATCCTGGTTCATTAAGGTGGTTCAGAGAAGTCATTGTCACTATGGTCACCTGACTGGCACATCTGATACCCGTATCCATGCCTTTAATCCAAACACTCATGACCCATACAAAAATGATCACCATGCCTTTAATCAAAACACTCAGGAGGAAGAAGCAGGTGGGTCTCTGTGAGCTCAAGGCTCCACCCAGGGGAGTGTATCTTGGGTATGGTAATTAGCCATAGTTCACCTTCACCTTTGTGTGCCTAGGCCAGTTCTAGTTAGCCTTGGGAAAAGAGGGGGCAGATCTAGCCTGCCTCTTTGCCAACAGGTATTTCTCCTATCCTAATGTTGTGTCCTATTCTGCTGCTTCCAGATGACTGCAGGTTTAGGACAATGGCTGAGGGAAGATGCTTCAGTTACCTGGGTCTTTGTGTCTTTAGCCTTGAAAGGGGATGAGAGACGTTAAGTGCCACCAGTGTTTAGATAGATATTCATTGAGAGACTAACATGCCTCCATGCAGAAGCAAACAGATGACTGGCCAATAGAAGAAGGCAGCTACACAGTGAAGGCAGACACCAGGCTTTTATCTTTGTGTTACCTGATGAGCCCAAATGAGGAGTCGGGGCTTCCCAGCAAAAGCAGTTATACCACGGCTGCTTAAAATGTTCACTAGCCGACCCCCTTTGCTCTAGAATTCTTTACATGACTCCAGGCACCCATATGCATAAACTAGGTAGGAAAATGAGACATTTATGAAATCATAAAGAATTCTTTTAAAGCAGCTCTTTGGCATACATGTGACTTGACTGTTATTAAAGCAAAGTTTCATGTTACTGAATGGATGATGTTCGTTTTCAAACCTGGGACAAATGCTGAGATACATATTGAACCTATCAAAGCAGACCTGCCTCTGGCCACCAGGTTCTCCCTGCAATCCCTCGGTCCCCACCTGTTACAGAGCCCTCCTGGTTGGCACACCCCACTCCCCTACCCTAAACTTCTCCAGCCCTGGGGCTGGGCTGCCCTTCCCCCAGCTGCCCTTCCCTATATAATCCAACCATTTTGGTTACCTGGCTCTACCATCTGCTCTTTGGGCCTCCTGGCTGCTGCACCTGGTTCTCCCCTCTCCCCTCCCTTCTCCTTCCCTTCTCCTCCTCACAAGGCTCAGGGTCAAGTCCACTCTGGACTCTCCCAGATGTCCCTGACTCTGGCTATGCTCTTCTACATATCTACAATAAACTTTCTCCTCCACCACACCTAGGAGCAGTCCTTTCCTTTCCTTTTTTATTTCTTTTTTTTCATTCACATTATTTATACATTAAGAATTAAATGGTGGCTGAATATTTGATCCTGCAGTACGTAAAGCATCTTCAACATTTATCAGAGTTGATCAATGTTCTGATTATGTAATCAATACAGAAAATGTTGTTCAAATAGTTGTGTATGTAGTGCAGAACAGCAGAAGTATGTTCAGGACTATTTCAGGACCAAAATTCATTAAATGATTTTTTTTTAATGAAACTGAGGTCAACAACTTAAATAGCAATTTTTAAAATCAAACATTCTAACACAGTACACTCCAAATATGTGCCGACCTGATATGTGCTGAAGATGATCAGAGCAAACTATTAAAAGCCTTTTCCTTTTCTATAATTAAACCATTATGTTCCATGCAGGCAGAAGACACGTATGTGCAGTAAAAGCACTGCAACCAGAACATATAATAGTCTCTTACTCAAGCCGAGGTATTGCAAGCAACATTTCTTGGCACGCAAGGCATGACCACATGCACGGTTCGAAGCCCACGTGGTGTGTGTTCACAACCCGGGCAGCAGTGAAGTCTCAGGACTCAACAGGGATCAGTGCTGCCAAGAGCAGCTCAGATTCAGTACACGTTGGGTTTTGAATTCAGAAACCTTTTACTCTTGCCAAATGTTTCACAACCCCCACATTCAGTTATACTATGTGTTAGGAATGGTGTTTGATATGGAAAAGCTCCACCAAGAAGCTGGAAACTGTGCAGAAGTTCTGTGGTCAGGAAAAAGCAATGGGCCGTTTTTTTGAAAATCATTATTTATTTATTTGTTTGTTTGTTTATGTATTTATTTATTTGTGTACGTATGAGAGAGACACAGACGAATGGGGGGAGCAGAGGAAGGAAGCATGTGCCACACCATGGATGTGGAAGCCAGCCAGCAGCTTTCAGGATTTGGTTCTTGTTCCCCCCCCCCTTTTTTTTTTTTTGACTCTGACTCTACCTATCATTTTGCTGGCTTTTTAATGTGGGTTCAGGGATTCCGACTTGGATCCTACTGAATCACCTCCCTAGCTCTAGCAATGGGCGTTCTGTCAGACCTGAGTGCGAATTCTGATTTTGCCAGTAAGGTAATTATCACTATGATTTGGAGACAAAAGCCTCATTTTGGAAAATTTCTAGAATTCCCTTGAGCTGGAAAAATCTCATTCCATGAAATGCCATAGCCCATCGGCATGACTTAGGCCAGCTGCCTGACCTTTGAGAACTGGCCCACAAACAGAAAAATACGCCTTCTGCCTCAGGGCACAGCACACAGACTGCCTCTGAGCTTTAGGCTGGGAGACTCAAACTAAAGGGACACAAAAAGAGCTTTTCATTAACTTTGAGAAGCAGTTTTTCTTCTTGGGACCAGCCAAATACAAAAGGATCCCCCAAGAGCCTCGACACACCCCTGTTTCAGGGTGGGGTTCAGAGAAAGTAGAGACCAGCTGGAGTTTGGGGAGGACATTCCAAGCTTTATTAGGGTTGGGACAGAGCAGAGCTGCAGCTGGGGAGTGACCGTAACAGTGCACCCTGGGTGAGGGAGGAGTGGAGCCGCGGGGCTAACCACAGTTGCTTCAGATTGCCTTTGCAGATCTGCACACTCAACAACTCCCCGTTCCAGAATCCTGTGCCCAACGGCTTACTTAAAATGATTGTCAGAGGTCTCCCTGACACCTCAGAATTAGTGGTTCCGTACTGAACTCTAGTCTGCCCACATTCCCACTCTCAACAGTCTGACTCTAGTGACCTAAATGGAACCATTTTATTGCATTGTGCAAGCTGGCATCCCATGCATTGATGGGTCCTTCTGCTCTGACTTCACCCCTAGAGCTGACATACTTTGCATTTCATCCCCTGACTGGTCTCAACACACTGATGAATGCTCCTTTGGAACACTCCAAACGCGTCCTTACTGATCTCTGGGCAGACACCACAGACGGGTCTTGCCTGATGCAATGATGACTATTCCTCAGTAAAATCTTTCAGTCCTCTTAACCTACAGCAAAATGAAGGCACACATACATTTCATTCCCTTGTAGAATTTCTTTAGATCTATTTTTATTTTTTTAACAATATGTACATGTGTGTCTTTCTGTGGTAATATGCATGTGAATGTAGGTGTGAATTCAGAAGACGGTGTCAGATCCCCTGAAGCTAGAGTTATAGGTGGTTATGAGTCACCTGAGTTGGAGATTGAAAACTGAACTCTTCTGTAAAAGCAGTAAGTGCTCTTAACCACTGAGCCATCTCTCCAGTTCTCCTTGTAGAATTTACAACACAGTCTTTTTAATCAAATACACCAACCTATATATAATATCACAGCTCTGAAAGAGAAACACATGGGAGTATGTATATCTTGCCAGGCAGGGAGATGGGAGAAGGGTTCCCAGAGGAATCAGAGCTTGAGCTGAGCTCCAAAGGCAAGATTTAAGTATACGAAGACAAGAGTGTTCTAGACAGGGGAAGCAGCCTGTTTAAAGGTTCTGTGGCAGCAGGCGACAGGCAGAAAAACACACCAGCACAATCAGGTTTCATGAGGGAAATATGTTTTAGGAAGACAGAGAATTTGACACCTGTGTAGAACATAATTTGCAATTTTAAAAAATCTCTTTGAAAGATCTACTTATTTTATCTTATGTGTGTGGTGTTTTGCCTGCATGTGCACACCATGAGTACAGTGCCCACTGCAGCCAGAAGAGGGCGCTGGTTTTCCTGGGACTGGAGCTACAGATACTTGTGAGCCACCAGGCAGGTGCTGAGAACCAAACCCAGGTCCTCTGCAGAGCAGCCAATGCTCTTAACCACTCAGTCACGTAATATGTCATTTTGACACTATGCTAAGGTAATTAGAAGTTATCCAAAAGTTTTACAGCATTTGAGCTCAGCCAAGAGATGGGAGAATGATCTGAAGCATTTTTTCTGGGTGTGACATTCTTAGCTGGCTGTTATTCTTTCAACACTGTGAGTATTTGATCATACTGCCTTATGGTCTCCATTGGTTTTGACTAAAAAAAAAATCAACTTTTAATCTTATTAGGGTCCTCTTGTATGTATGTGAGGAGTCTCTTTTCTTTCTTGATGCTTTCATTTTTTTTTTCTCTTTGAAAATGTCTTTTGCATTTTTTGCCATGGTGGGTCTGGGTATGCATCTGTTCTACTAGGAGCCTGTTGAGTTGTCCATTTCTTTGATCCTCTGTTTATTTTTCATTGTTTCCTTGATCTGTTCTTTAGTCATATAATCTCTATCATCCTTTCTTCGTGTTTGCTAATTCACCTTTAGTCTAGTCCTAATCTACTCCCCAATGGGCTATTAAATCCCTCTAGTGAAATTCTAAATTCAGTTGCTGTACTGCCCAAATCCAGACCTACAACTCTCCACTTGGTTCTTTCTAAAAATAGTTTCTGTCTACTCACTGATACCCTATAATCATACCCATCTTCATCAAGCACCGTTTCCTTCCATTCCTCAGTTATGTTTATGACGGCTGACTTGACCACTTTGTCCAGCAAACTTGACATCTGAACCAGCAGCCTTCCCAAGGCAGTCTCCACTACCTACACTGTTTATTAGATGACACATTGCTCTCTCTCTTTGTGTGTCTTTGTAAGGATGTAATAATACAGTATAAATTTCTGGATATTCACTTCCTCCCTCACCAAAGACCTGTTTTATTGTTGTTTACTTATTTATCGGTTCAGGGACTGGCCTGGATTATTTTAATGAGGTCTATTTTATGTGTTGAGTGACGCCTCTGACATCACTCCTCAGAGGGCGTCCAGCGCCTTGGACATGAGTAGTCGCCATGGATGCCAGGAGTCTCAGCTGGGCTTTTGTCTCTTTCTAGATCTCTCTGTTAAGCTGCCTGCCTTTGTGAGACTCCACTAATTGCCAGCTGATTGCTTTATTGCTTTTGACAAAGCCCTGGAACATAACTTGCCTGAAAATCTAATCCAATTAAATCTCATCCTTCCTGGTAAGTCACTGAGCCCAGTGTTCAAAGTCTGTTCTGACCCCGGAGGTTCTTTGCTGGTCATCTTCCCCTGGGTTTCTGTAAACCATTTGGCCTGTGGTTACAGTTTCTTGCCCTATGGAACTACCAACCTTCTCTCAACTATTTACCATGAAAATCTCCATTATTTTTGAGATATTCTTTACACTTGAATTTCCCCAAACAGTGCTTCCAATGAGGCTGTTGCTTTGGAGAGAGCTTCAGAACTCTGTTCTTAGGGATCTGTTTCCACAAGACAAAATTCCTTAGCCACTGCTCTGAAAGTTTGTTGCCACTGCCTTCTAGTTTGTTGTTGTTTTCAAATAGCTGGGAAATGAAGCATTTAAAAAAAATCCCTACAGAGAAGTTGTCTATATTTAGAGAAAAAATGATAAGGAACAAGAAAGTACAAAAATAATTCTAACATATTTTTTTAAAAAAGAATCAGTGTCTCTATAAATAAAAATTATAATAGCTGAAATTAAATGTTCAATAACATATTAAATGGAATTGAAGGAAGAATAATTGTAGTAAAAATAGGTTAGACAAAATTACCCGGAATGTGACACAAGAGATAAAAACACAAAACTATGATCATTAGGAGACATGAGGCTGGAGAGAAGGTCTGTGCAAGTTCCACAAGGGGACAGAGTGGTGGCCATTCTTCTCTGGTCTCTTTATTTTTATGGTAAAGTTATTTAAGCACACACGAAAGAAAAAATCAAAGAATGTGCCGTAAAACCCACATATCTACTCCCCAGATGCCAGTCATTCAGCTCCTTTCATTGCTGATGCATGGTAAAGCCATCCCCAGCAGTCACATCATGGCGCTCTTAGAGGCGGTATTTGAATACTGAAATGCTGGAACTTTTCTAAAAGGAACAAAACGTACCATCCACAGATTCCTAAGTCCCAGCCATGCCCAGTCAGAGTCGGAAAATAAAACACATCACAGCTCCTTTAGAGAAACCTGTGAAAACCGAAGGACGCATCGCCAAGAAGCCAGCGTCTATTAACTTGCTTAAGGCTCATAAACGGGAGAGCCACTTTCAGGGCTCATAGCTTCAAGTCCAGCATCTTTCCCCGCACTATCTAAGCCCCTTAACCGATTTCATTCAGAGAATTTTCACCTTTAAAAAAAAGTGTAGCTGGGCGGTGGTGGCACATGCCTTTAATCCCAACACTCAGGAAGCAGAGTCAGGCGGCTCTCTGAGTTCGAGGCCAGCCTGGTCTACAGAATGAGTTCCAGAACAGCCAGGGGTACACAGAGAAACCCTGTCTTGAAAAACCAAAAGTCAAAACCAAACCAAAATAAAACAAAACAAAAAACAAACAAAGAAGTGTCTTTAACATTTTTATTTCTGTGAATATGTGTGTGAACATGTGTGTGGTCTGTGTGTAGGGGTGTGTGTGTGTGTTGAGGGGTTATGCAGAGGCCAGAAAAGGGCATTGGATCCACTAGCCTGGACCCCAGGTGGCTGTGAGCTGCCTGACATAGGTGCTGGGAACCGAACCTAGGTCCTCTGCAAAGCAGCAAGAGGTCTTAACTGCTAAGCCGTCTCTCCAGGCCCAAGAATTTATATCTTCACATCTTTGGTTGTTTTTGTTTGTTTGTTTGTTTGTTTTTTTTAAGATTTGGGACTACAAAGAACTATTATCCAGTCTTTTGCTGTTCTCTCTTTTTTTTTTTTTAAATATTTATTTATTTATTTATTTATTTATTATGTATATATACAGTGTTCTGCTTCTGCTTGCATATATCCCTTCAGGCCAGAAGAGGGTGCCAGATCTCATTACAGATGGTTGTGAGCCACCATGTGGTTGCTGGGAATTGAACTCATGACCTCTGGAAGAGCAGTCAGTGCTCTTAACCTCTGAGCCATCTCTCCAACCCCTGTTGTTCTCTTTTTAACCTAAGGATTATAGTTCATGACTTTAAGGTGTCATTTTTACAGATGAGAAAACTGGGTCCTAAGAGAGACTTACCGAGGCTAACAGCTAATGCGTTGCATTGGTTACTTTTCTTATTGTCATGCCCAACTATCCGTGTGTGTGTGTGTGTGTGTGTGTGTGTGTGTGTGTGTGTGTGTGTGTACATATAGAAAAATTTAAAGGAGAAGTACCAGAAGCAGCTTAAGGAAGGAGACAGACACAGTGTTGGTTCATTATTCCAGAGGGAGTAGTCCGTATTGGAGGGAAAGGCATGGTGGCCGGTTGTGGCTCTGGCCATACAGGCAGGAGCATGAACTCCACACATCTCAGTGAGTCAAGAGATAGAGAGGTAGGACCAGAACCTCTGGCAGATATGGCCACCAAGGTCCCCCTACTGTGACCACTGACACTAGCTGAGGCCCTAAGTGCAAAGGTCTAACAACCTGCCCCACACTGAGGCCCAAGGGCTCAAATGTGTGAAACCGTAGGAGACTTTCAAACTAAAGCCATAGCAGCTATTTTCTCCTAAACTTCCAGAAATTGTTAACAATTTCTAAATTTTCTGGAGAGAGATAATTACAAGGAAGAAATTCAATTTAATTTTTTTTATTTCTTAGTGCATGTGTCCTGATGCATGTTGTGCATGTGTGCCCTAGAGTATGTATACAGGAGAATTTTCTGTAAGTCAGTTTTCTCCCCACCACTATGGGCTCCAGGGCTCTTCTGGCCTCTATAGTCACTGCATGCATGTGGTTCACAGACATACATGCACCCAAGACAGTCATACACACAAAATAAAATAATAATAATAATAATAAAATCTTTAAAAATACTCCATCTGGCTAGAAAAAAAAAGTATGTCTGTTTAATTATTTCTTGAATCTCCTAATGAAAGAAATGACCTTAAAAAAAAAAGCTGTCAGAGAAGCAAATGAATGCCTCTGTCTCTGGTGGTTTAGGAGTTATCATAGAATTGATGGAGATAAGCCATTAGTCGTTGAGAATTAAAAAAACTATGAGAAGATAGTAGGTGACATTTATTTATAGCATAAGTTAAAGATTATTGGAAAGTGTGAGCACACAGACCATTTTAATCAAACCTGGCCTGGAAGATAAGGATTCAACGATGGATGGGTTAGAATTCACCAAAAAATTACCAGCAAGTTTTCAAATACTCATTTCCAAACTTCCAGAAGCCATTCATACTTACAGCATTTTCAGAAAGTGTATCTAATAAAAGCCATCATCAACTCAGCAACTAAGTGTCGGCCACCATAAAGATATTACCATTTCCTTCTCATATTACATCCACCCACATAAAGGCTTTATAGCCATTGCGGTAAACAGCCTCATGCATCAATCTTTCTACAAATCCTGTAATTTCCTTTGAGTAAATTTCTGTAAGTGAAGTTTTAAAAACAAGAGCTTCCTAAGGCTCATGATATATAACCAAATTGACATTCAGAAAGGTTGTAACAATCCATACTCCTAAGAACTTTATTTAACATTAAAAAAAAATCATGAAATCCAGTGCATTGGCATTTCTTCATTCGAGTACAATAGAGCATATGATGACTATCTTGCAGTCACTGAAAATTATACTTTAGAAGAATGACCAGGGAATGCAACAATGCAGCATTCAGCTTAAAAAGTAGTATACAAAATGGCATTGTACACAACACAAATCTAATTTGTTTTTTAAAAATCCATGTATATATATATATGCATATGCATACATCACCATATATATATATATATATATATATATATACACACACACATATGCACCCATCACCTATAGCTATATCTCAGGCTGCACATGTGGAAAAGAAATGGAAAGCAAATGTACTAAAATATTGATAATAGTCATCGGGGACATGGAGTTGATATCAAACAGCAGAATTCTTGGGCATTTAATCAAACAAAGATGTTTGAATCCCAGATTTGCATCTTACTTGCAGGCTTAGGTTCACAACCTCTACCTGTGTACATGACCTCACTGGGTCTCAGTTACCTCCTTTAGAGAAAGAAAGAGTAAAGGGAAGAAGGGTGGGAAAAAGAGAAAGTGGCAGGGAGAAAAAGAGACAGATGCCTAATGTGGAAATGAAGTGCCTCACAGGTTCAGAGTGAGGATTAAATACAGGAACAAATGTGTCATTCCTGGGATACAGTAAATGATCAATAATTGGCTGTCATTATTTATCATCTTCTGCATACATTTAAAAAGACTTTTGCGGCCGGGTGGTGGTGGCGCACGCCTTTAATCCCAGCACTCGGGAGGCAGAGCCAGGCAGATCTCTGTGAGTTCGAGGCCAGCCTGGGCTACCAAGTGAGCTCCAGGAAAGGCGCAAAGCTATGCAGAGAAACCCTGTCTCGAAAAACCAAAGACTTTTGCGTATTTTATTAATTAGAAAGTATCTACTGAGGCTGGAGACACGGCTTAGTCAGTAAAGGATTTGCCACGCCAAGCATGAGGACCCGATTTCTTGCCTCCAGCTGAAAAACTGGTCACAGCAGTGCACATCTGTAACCCCAGAGCTCAGGAGGCAGAGAAAAGAGGACCCTTGGAGCTCAATGGCTGACCATTCTAGACAAGAGGTGAGCTCCTGGCTCATTGAAAGTCATTGCCTCTAAATGTAAAATGAAGAGGCTGAAAAGATGTCAAATGGGTTAAGAGCACACACTGGCAGCATTTCAATAGAGCTTCCGGAGAGGGAAGAACAAACAAGCAAAAAAATAAATAAATAAATAAGAAAATAAAAGCAAACCAAACAACGGAAGTCCTTGCATTGCTGGGGTATACAAGTAGAGAGAGAAAGAGGGTCAGAAAGAGGAAAGGCTAAGAACTGATACTGGGCCAGCAAGATAGCTTAGTGTCTGAAGGCACTTGTGGCCAAGCCTGAGTTCAGTCCCAGAACCCATATGGTAGAAAGAGAGAACTGACACCTTCAAGTTGTCTTCTGCCTTCCATACCCACCCACCCACACTAAATAAATAGTTTACAATAATAATTATGATAATAATTCTTTATATAATAAAGAATCTTTTAAAAGAACTGACAACCAGTTTTAAGGGTGTATAATATACATTGAAGGTCCTTATACTTTCCTCACAACCATCCAGTAAGAGTCCTCTTCTTCATCATTGAGAGGCGGGGGATTGACTTTTAGCAGACAAGATAAGGGACGGTGACAAGCTAAGGCTGTAACAGCAAAACGGATACTCACCTGGGTCAAGTGCAGAGATCTTAGACCACAGAGCATCTGTCTCCCTGAACCGCAGTCAATTCCACCCCAAAAGGACGATGGTACCGTGAAGAGAAACCACAGTAGTTAAGGGGTTAGGGTTCCGACCACCTGGATTTGCGTGACAGTCCTGCCATTTTCTAGTTATTGGACAGTGGGGAAATTCTTCTCCCTTCGGGGAATAACAGAAATAGTCACATTGCCGAATCTTTTTTTCACCTCCTGCTCCTGTTTTTGTGAGAAGACACAACTGGCCCTAGTAAAATGTAACAAAAAGGAATATGTGTCATTTTGGTGCGAAAGTGATAAAAATAACATCACGGGCAGTTATCTAATCCTGCCTTTCCTGGGGACAACTTATTGATTTGTGCAGATAAAATATCTCTGAACCAGCCGGGCGGTGGTGGCGCACGCCTTTAATCCCAGCACTCGGGAGGCAGAGGCAGGCGGATCTCTGTGAGTTCAAGGCCAGCCTGAGCTACCAAGTGAGTTCCAGGAAAGGCGCAAAACTACACAGAGAAACCCTGTCTCGAAAAACCAAAAAAAAAAAAAAAAAAAAAAAAAATATCTCTGAACCTCCAAAGCCTGAACCCCAGGATGACTATGTGGAACAGGCACTACCAACCCTGCCTCTCTCTAGGTGGGCCAACTGCTGTGTCCTACATGCTGTGAGGGAGAAATAAACCTGGTATTGTTGTTTGTTGTTGTTGTTGTAACACGTGGCTTAGAGGGTAAATTCATTATCCCAGCATAATCAACTCTACCTAGATTATTTTTATACTAATTGCTAAAAATTATTTTTATGCTAATTGCTAAAAATAGTAATTTTTATTTTTATTTTTTACTCAATAGATGTACCGTCAAGTTGAAAAGAGACTTTTGTGCCCCAGAACTGAATAGATGACTTAACGCATAGGGTGGGTGAAGAAGTGAATGTGAAAATGTGGGTAAATTGTTACTTGTTTTTTCCTCAAAGAAGAGGAAAGCGGACTATGTAACGTTGAAAGCCTCCTCTCTATCCACTCCAGTGATGTATTATTTCTCATTCATGATTCGTCTCTGACCTCAGGATTTGGTCACTCCATAGGTGACAATTCTAAGTCCAGTGTTTTCCTGGTTGATTGAAGACAGGCCAGAAGCAGGGATAACGGAAACTGAAGACAGGCGTACATTTTTCTGGAAACGTATCGATGATGGTCATGAGAACCTTGACATTAATCTCTTTTCTGAAGAAGCCAAAACTGAACCTGTCCAGAAGCGAGCCTAGCGAGGCTGTAGACGGTCTTGAGCAGGCCCTCTGGGATGGGAGCAGCATGTCATTCTTGCGTTAGCACTCTTTTAAAATGTCTTTTTACGTGCCTGCAACTTGCTGAGGGGGAGTGAGAGAGTGGAGCTGTCAGGCCAGCAGCATCTTAATTATGGAGATTAGAAATATTTTATGCAATTGACACAGCCTCTTTAAAATCATATAGCATTAGGGAAAATGACTGTCTAGCACCAACAGGAAAGGAAGAAAAGCGCTCAGAGAAAGAATAGGTGAATTTTGACAGTTTGTCCAATAAAATAACACTAGTTAGTGAAAGAAACTTCAAAAAACAGACTCAAACTGGAGTTCCCATTGCCTGACACAAATCCCCTAACAGGTCTAGAGGAAAGCTGGGAGAGATGGCAGCTAAGCTTCAGATCGCCGGGCCAGACAGACCGCACAGCCTCCTCCTCTGGATTCCCCCACTTTATTGGGCAATGTCACACTCACCCTGGGCTTCCAGCCTTCGGAGCTCTTGGGAACTGGGTGACTTGGTGATCATGTCAGGCTTGCTTTCCAGGGAGCCTGTGTCCTTTGCTGAGTGGGAGAAATATGATTTAGTATCCCCGAAGTGCTCCCTTTCTATGTGTTCCTAGGAAGTCTAATTACTTCCCATGACCTAGCAATTTCCTACTGGGCACAGGACCATCTGCTTCTGTAGGAATCAAGGCCCACTGAGAGCACCCTGAAGACTGAATGCTTTGGTAAAGAATATGGAGGACACCATCAATCACTCTTAAGCATCATTTTGTTGTATTGAGCAGGGAGCTGATGAGTAGGGCCACTGTTTTAGCACTTACTGTTTTTATTATCTAATCTCTTCTCTCTGTAGTCTGCCTTGGGTGATATTATCACACTGATCATTTTAAAGCAAGAAACTCACTCCTGTGTTACTCTGGTCAAAATCATCTAGGTCACCTTGTCCATAGAAAGTGCAGACTTCATAGCCTTTGGATGCCACAGGGTCACATAGATGGATGACACTGGACCCTGTGAAAGGACACTGTAGGGCTTAGGGTGTAAATCAGTTGGCAGAGTGCTTGCCTAGGATGCACAAAGCCCTGGGTCTGAGCCACAGCATTACCTAAAACCAGGTGTTATGGTTCGTTCATGTAATCTGAGCACTTGGGAAGTGGAGGCATGAGGATCAGAAGACTAAAGGTGATTCTCCTGTGTGGAAGTTTGAGGCCAGCCTTGTATAGCTTGGGTTACAAACAAAATAGTCAGTGAATGTTTGTCACTCATAATTATCACAGTTTAATAGAACATTTTAAATCCCCTTCTGTAGATGTAACCAACCGTCTTATTAAAATAAGAAACACAGAACCAATGTAAAAGAGAAAGCCGAGAGGTCAGAGCTCAGAGCTAAAACCTTACCTGCTGCAGTGCTCCTACCTCCCCGAAAGAGAGCTACTTCCTGTGTGTCTGTCTTTAAATAGTCTTTCTGTTCTGCCTTCTCATTGGTTGTAAACCCAAACATGTGACTGCCTCGTCACTGCCTGTAAGTACCGCCCTCCAGGTCTTAAAGGCGTGTGTCTCCAATGCTGGCTGTATCCCTGAACACACAGAGATCTACCTAGCTCTTCTACCAAGTGCTGGGATTAAAAGCGTTCACCGCCGGCACTGCCACCACCACACTGGAGCTATGGCTCTAATAGCTCTGACCCCCCGGGCAATTTTATTTATTAACATACAATAAAAATCACATTTCAGTACAAATGAAATACCACCATACCCTTCCTCCTGTCTACACAGTGAGTTCAAGGCTAGCCAGAGGTACATGAGATCATGTAGAGAGGCAGTAGTGTAGGTTGAGCCAATAGAGCATTAATAATTGTGCAAACAGGAGGGCCTACGCCATAACTTCCCATTCCATATGTTCTTTTCACAATATGACCCTGACAATTCTTCCACCCTTCTCCTGAATCCAAATGGGCCCATGACTATAGCAAAAGTGGTGTCATGTGCTTCCTGAGGTAGGTTAGGAAAGGTAAGGCTGTGTCAACCTTAGTCCTCCTGGGGATGCTTGCTCTTGGAACCTAGCCACCTTGTCACAGGAAAGCCCAGGTCACATGGCAAAGCCCCAAGTCGGTACTTTGGCTGGCAGCCAACAGCCAGCACCAACTGCCAGGCTCTTCTGAGGAAAGTTCAAGATAATTCCTGCCTCATCCACTATCTAGTGCAGCCACCCGAGAGTCACCCAAGTGAGAATGGGCCAGCTGAGCCTCCTCACCTCCCAGACTTCTGAGAGACAGCAGCAAGTGACGGCTGGTGTAGGCCATGCGCGTTTAGTTTAGTTTGTGGTGTAGCGATGTGTAACTGAGACCTTGGATGGGTCTTACCCATTCCTCAGCCTACACCTTGGCTTAAGTTGTTTTACTCCTAAGAGACCTCTTCTCACCCTCCCAGCCAATTCCAGTCATCCAAAGCTACTTGTTCACCTTAAAGGCAGCTTCTTCTGCAAGGCCTTTCTTAACCATTAGGTTTAACTGTCATCCCTTACTGCTCTGCCTAGAGGCCAGTTAAATTCCTGCCTCCTCCCTCCCCAGGACCCTTGTTTCTCACAGTAATTTTATCAAAATATCCCTTAAATCATTTGAACAAAAAGTAGATACTTTTGCTAAAAGTATCATGTATGGAGAAGTCCATAATTCAGAAAGTCTTGACATGTGTGACAGACTTTTCCTGGGGAGGCCCAGCACACCCATGTCCTCACCTCAGAAAGGGGAGTCCACGGCAAACCAAAGTAACAACTGCACCTGTGTCCCATGGTGAACCGATGAGTGTTTATTGGGGTCACTAACAGGGGTGCAGGTGGGGAGTGACTTTCAAGGAGCAGGGATGGCTCAAAATAGCTGCACCAAGCCCACCCCAATGTGGCTGATGAACCCTCAAAATGGCAGTCCTGGAGCCCCGGAGCTCTTGTGGGCAGCGCTGCAGCCTGACCTTCTCTTGCTTTGACCCGCAGTTTGGCTGGTCAGCGTCTCCATGCCCACCAACAGGGGCCCTTAAGAATCTTACATTCGGGGTGGTGGTGGTGGTGGTGGTGGTGGTGGTGGTGGTGCAGGCCTTTAATCCCCACACTCATGAGGCAGAGGCTGGCAGATCTCTGAGTTTGAGGCCAGCCTGGTCTATAGAGTTCCAGGACAGCCAGGGCTACACAGAGAAACCCTGTCTTGAACCCCCCTCACCATCCCCCCCCACAAAAGAAGCCTCCATTTTTGACATCATGATCATCATTGTTATTAATTTTACCTCATTTTACCATCAGAGGCTTCTGAGCCTCCCTCTCCTTCCTGGAAGAAATGTTTCAGTGTCGAGCGAATGGAGCGATTGGACTGGACAGGCCCTATAACAACCTTCCTTTTGTGATGGTCTGCCTTGCCCTGGTTTATTCCTAATACGCTTTCATGTGAGTCTCTCCCTGAATTCCTGCACTGGAAATGAAGTCCCCACAGGACAGTGTTGGAAGGTGGAGTCTTGTGTATGTCACGAGGGCTGTGTCCTCTGAATGGATTCATGCCATTGAAGAAAGGGCTTTTAGCTGGACGGTGGTGTCGCATGCCTTTAATCCCAGCACTCAGGAGGCAGAGGCAGGTGGATCTCTGTAAGTTCAAGGCCAGCCTGGGTTACAGAGTAAGTTCCAGGAAAGGTGCAAATCTATATAGAGAAACTCTGTTTTGAAAAACCAAAAAGAAAAGAAAAGAAAAGAAAAGAAAAGAAAAGAAAAGAAAAGAAGAGGAAAAAGAAAAGGCTTTGCAGGAGTGAGTTCACTCCCTCCGCTCTGTGGCCTTGTGAGGACATAGCAGTATTCCCCGCCCTTTGCCCGTTTGCTCTCTACCATGTAAAGATGAAGGAGGAAGATCCTCACCAGATGCCAAGATCATATCTCAGGCTTCCTAGTCTCTGAAAACTACGAACAATAAATTCCTGTTCTTTACAAATTAGTCTCAGGTGATTTGTTATAGCAATACGGGAGTCGAATGGAGACCTCTTCTCTTCAAAGGCATTTGAACAGATTAGATAAAAATTCCTTCCACCTTCTTCTATATACGTGCTATTTACACGATAGTATCTCCTCACAATACTGATTTTTAACTTAGATTGATGGCTGTGGTGGTTTGAATGGAACGTCTCCCATAAGCATATGTACTTTAATGCTTGGTCCCTAATTGGTAGGACTATTTTTGGAAAAGAATTAAGAAGTGCAGGTTTGTTTGAGGAGGTGTGTCCCTGGGTGTGGGGTTTGAGATTTCAGAAGGTCACAGCAGACCCAGTTTTTCTCTCTCTTTGTCTACAAGTTGCTGCTGAGGGATCAGACACAAACTCTTTGCCACTGCTTCAGCACCATGCCTGTCTGTCCACTGCCATACTCTCTGCCATGGTGGTCATAGACTCACCCTCTGAAACTGTAAGCGAGCCCCCAATTAAATGTTTTTTTTTTTTTTTTTTTTTTAATAACTTGGCTTGGTCATGTTGTCTCTTCCTAGCTATAGAACAGTAACTAAGATAATAGTATATTGTTATCATGTGGTAGGTATACTACTGTCATTATACCAGATCCATGTCAGTGAATATAGGTTGCAAAATGTTTTTGTTTTTTACAGTTATATAGTATTTTCTATTATTTTTGGCAATTACTTGACCAGTTTTCTACACTATGGAAGTTTAGGTTTTCCTCAATTTTTTCTTTATTGAAAATACTGGATTATGATTGGACATCCCCAGGGGAAGAACCAATTAGTTAGAAGAAATGTAGCTTTTAGATTTTATACAGATTCTTAACTTCCTCTCCAGGAAGAGGGTCGTATTTCTAGCCCCATCAATCGTGGATGGGGTGCCATGATCTTCCCTGATGCCGGTTATTATTGAGCTTTTAAATCGTTGCCAATTTGTTAGGTGAGGAATGATATTCCCTAATTTTTTTAAGGTACAGTTTTATGATCAGGGAGACTGAGCAGCACTTCACATTTTATTAGTCCTTGTATTTCTTTCACTGTGGCATGCTTCGGCTGCCCTTTCTTCTTAAATGGGAATTTCATGCGAATTACATAAACCTCTTATATAGACGTTGCTGATGTTATTTATGTTTGTTGTTTGTATTCACTTGTGGTATCTTTTGCATCAAGGGGTTTTAAAAAATATTTATGCAGTTAATTCTTGATCTGTCTTTTGATAAAATACCAGGCTACATTGTTTCCCAGAGAAATGTCCTTTCTTTAAAAATAGCCATATTTGGCTTAAGGTGGCTGATGACCTGAGTTTGATTCCTGGAGCCTGTGTGGTAGAAGGAGGACACTGATTCCTGGAAGCTGTCATCTGAGTTCCACGTGCGTTCTGAAGGTCAAGTGCATGCACACCTACACTCTCTCTAAACAAATGCAATTTTTAAAATTAAAAAAACACACTTCAGAAATCTTATAGAAAAAAAACCATATATTTAAAAAAATGTAAGAACCAGGCATGGTGGCCCACACCTTTAATTCCAGCACACAGGAAGCAGAGGTAGGCAGATCTGTTAGTTCGAGCCCAGCCTGATCTACAGAGTGAGTTTCAGGATGGCTAGGGCTGTTACATAGAGAAATCTTGTCTTGAAACAAACAAACAAAACATTTAAAATTTGAGAAGAATTTTATTTTGAAGCACTTGAGATATTTTACAAAATCTAAATTACAAGAGACTCGTTGACAAAATGTACTTATTCATAAGTATTTTTGTATATCAAATTAGTTTTTGGCATCTGACATACAATGGGAGCTTATATGGTGGAGGTAAGAATATAAGAATAATCAGGAAATTTTCGGAGAGGGATTGAGACAGGGTTTTCTTATGTAACAGCTCTGGCTGTCCTGGAACTCACTTTGTAGACCAGGCTGGCCTTGAAAACACAGAAATCCGCTTGACACAATCTCCTGAGTGCTGGAATTAAAGGTGTGCACCACCACGCCTGGCTGAGAAAAAAAATTAATTTAACAATTTTTATAGACAAAATAAATCAATTTCCATTGCCTCCCTCTCTCGGTGTCTCTCCCTCTCTGTCTCTTTCTCTGTTTCTCTCCCTCTGTCTCTGTCTCTCTCTTTCACAAGGACTTAGTTTGGCTCATAGTTCCAAGGCACAGTCCATCACAGAGGAATGCCAAAGTTGCAGGAGTTTAAGATAACTGCTCACATTGCACGGGCAATCCACAAACAGGAAGTGGAGAGTGATGAATGCTGGTACTCCATTCGCTTTCTTTTTATTGAGTCTGGGTCCCAGTCCATGAAATAATGCTACCTGCAGTTGTGGTGGATTTTCTCACTTCCATTAGCCAAACATAAAAACCCTCTCACAGACATAACTAGAGGTTTGAATGATTGTGAATCCCATCAAGTCGACAATCTATATTCACCATCACAGGAAAGAATTGTGTCTTCTGGCACATTTCTACAGTGAAGAACACCATCTCTTCCTAACATGAGTTCCTTATTCCTTACTCGTCCTGAGTTAACGTCCACATTACACTTTTTTCGTTATGGTAAATTACCTATTACATAAACTTTACCGCCTTCACCACTTAGAATATAGTTGGGCAGTAGTTTTCAACCATCATCATCTCCTTTTATCTCATCTGATTGGAACTCTGCCCCTCCGACAGTCCCCCCCATCCCCACCATTTTTTTTTCTATCACTGTGGCCTTCTGACACTGTAAGTGTCTTCTGTACAAGTGGACTTGGATGATCTTTGTCCTTGTATGACTGACTTACTTCACTGTGCACAGTGTTCTCAGGTTTCACCTGTGTTTAGTGTGTGTTAGAATTCCCAGCCAGGTGGAGACACAAGACCACAGTGCAACCAAGAATGGGAAAGACGGTGGGACATTCAGGGATGGGCCTTCTCCGAGTGGATGTAGCATGCAGACTCATTCCTCTTGTTATACTTGTCTAACCCTTGGTTTCACCCCCTGCCCTTCAGTAGAATGTAAGTGGTTTGAAAGCAAGGGCCTTTCTTGTCTCTAGCTAGGAATTTGGCTATTACAGCGGCTCAAGAAATGTACTGCTAAATAACTGTCTTTCCGTACTCTATAAGTTGTCCCCTTTCTTCTTAATTTAGTATTCACAACCTTGCCTTTATTTCTTCTACTTTCTCATCTCACTGCCCCCTCCCCGAAATACCCACTAGTGTTAGGTTGACAATAGCTTTAATCTCCGAGGACTGATATTTCAGCCCATGCCACATCATCAAAATCACTTACAGTTACCTAAGAAGTAGGTTAGAAAAATTACAGAGTGGATTGAATGACAACAAAAGAATGCAAGTCCTTTGGAGAAATAATAGGGAAAATGTTTTACCCTTCTGTCTTAGTTAAGGGTCACTTTTACTGTGAGGAGACACCATGACCACGGCAACTCTTATAAGAAAACATTTCATCGAGGAGGCTCACTTACAGTCCAGAGGTTCAGTCCATCATGGCAGGAAGCAGGGTACCGCATGCAGGCAGAGGTGGTGCTGGAGCTGAGACTGCTGCATCTTGAAGGCAACAGGAAGTCGACTGACACACTGGGCAGTATCCTGAGCATAAGAAACCTCAAAGCCCGCCCCCACAGTGACACACTTCCTCCAACAAGGCCATACCCACTCCAACAAAGCCATATCCCCTAATAGTGCCACTCCCTATGAGCTTATGGGGGCCAATTACATTAAAACAATCATACCCTCCAAACACAAGTTCACAACCAACAGTTTGTAGGGAACATATTTATGTTAGCTGATCTTGCAACAAAAATCCAAGTGAAACAATAAATAAAAGTCAGAATTATAAAGTAACACTGGAAAAACATAAATTTACAAATGTGGGCAGATACAGTTACAGAGCAAAGGAATTAGAATCCCTAGACTCGACAATAACAATGACTGAGTCTGAATTCAGGAGATATCTTTCCCAGAAAGTCTTTCCCTCCTGAACTTATCTGGGAACCTGAGATATATTTCTGAAGTCTCAAATAGAATCTGCTCTTGGCTCTCTGGTAATGAATGAACAGCTACAGCCTTCGGTTACAATTAGTTTTCACTTCTGGAGCATTTCCCAGGGGTGATCTGTGAATGCTCTTAGGGAGGTTGGTAAGGCAGATCTGGAAGCTGGGGCTCAGCTGCAGGGATTGTGCTCCTGTGGGATATGGCTGTGAACACAGTATGTGCTAGAACGTAACACAGCCAACGCACCAAATGCCACGATTTTTTAAATTAGAGGGTTATTCTGAGTGGATACACACACACACACACCACTCACATATAGATCCATTTTTATTTATGACCGTCTCCTCTCCTCCACCTCAAGCCTGAACTCATATGAACAATGAGTCAGGCTTTATTAAAATCATTGGAAAGACCATTAGTTCTGTCTTTTCCCTCAGTGAGTGACCAGCACCAATCCTCCCTTCTGAGGCTGGAAACTCTGAATTCACACGGCCAATTATGCAATACTAGACTACTGGGAAGCATTTCCGGCTGGCTCAGCTGGTGATCTGATTTTACCCTGCAGCATCAAGATTGATAGGCCTTATAATTTTATCCTGGTTAGTGCAAACGTTCTTATGTAACAGGGGTTGGGGGGGGGTGGATTTTAAATCTCTCTGTTTTTGAAAACAAACCTCCTAAGCCCCTTTAAAGAGATTTTCCCTGATGACATCTCAAGGTAGTGACATCAGAGCCCTGAGCTCTGGCTAGGGTAAAAAAAAAATTGTTTCCTCATTTCTGAATTTGCTGTAATTTAATTCCACTGAATGCTGTGTGTGCTTGTTTATGAGAAAGAGCAAGAAGAACAGAACAGTAAAGCCTCCCTCTAAATCACTTATTATTTTCTTTTCTGGTGTGGGAGTTTGAACTCAGCCCTGCCAAGCTTGAGCTTCCTTCCACAGTCCTAAACCACTCCCTTCTGGAGGCTTCTTTGGGCATGATGGGGATGGGAAAGAGACTTGTTCTTCTAAAGTGCAGAGTATCAATTTAGGAGCCCTCTGTCTCTCTCCTGTTAATGATAGGGTGTAACTTTACAGCATCACATTCATAGGCATGTGTGGGGCATCATACATAACTAGTGTGTTTACCAAACACCTTGCAGAACCTCAGGACGCCCAGTTCTGTTAACTCTCAAAGGGAAAACTCCAGAGAAGAGCTGGCACAATGGAATGTGCTTGGACTGGGCTATTCATCCATCATCCATGGCAGGGACGAGATCTCCAACAAAATAAAACACGATTTTATGAAGCATTGGCACAGCCAGTTACATATCCAACCACTTCTACAGTTCTAACATTAAAATAAGCACTAGCTACTACATGGAACAACTGTGCTAGCCAGAAAGATTTTTATAATCCGAGAGAAAAGCTCCCATCTTGACTTGCTAAGAGAAACAACTCCTCTTTCCTTGATTATAAAGGAGGAAGACAGATGGCTTCTTGTTTAAGACTGTAATTTTACTTTCAGCATCCCCCCTCAGTTAAAAACAAGATGTCCTTTTCTGGCTTTGAGGGAAAATCTCAAGGGAGGGATTTTATTCCTGGCTGTATTGAATAATTCAACAAACATCCCAGAGAGCACAGGGAGATACAAAGAAGAAAATACACCCCCTTGTTCTCAGGGAGTTTACAGTCTTACTGTGGAGTTTATGAACAGAATTGGAACCACAGCAATGAACAGTTTTATTTCTTCACTTCTAGCTAATGACCCAATGGTTACCATTAGGGACCACTTAGTAGTCACCCATCCCATGCCTATGGAAGAACCTCAAGTCAAACTGCAGAAAATTCAAGGACCTAAAGTAGTTCTTGCTGAGTGCTTATTCACTGACCTATCAGCTGCTTTCCCACATTATTTAATCTTAAGAACAGTTTGCAGCCATCCCTGTCTGCTATCAGGACTTGACAGAGAAACATGAGGTTCGGAGGAACGAGTCATCTATACCCACAGACCCAGGAAATGGTAATGTAACACACCAACTAGGGAATTCTCCTCTTTAGCCTTTTTTTTTTCTCTTCTGCTCCCCCTCCCCCTTAGATTTCTCTTTTACATGCACAGTCAACTTCAGTGTTCATTTTCTTCCCCTTTTTGACTTTGAGTCACCTTGAAATCTGTCTTTTATTTGGCAAGGCAGCCCTTCTGCTGTCTTGCTCCCTTGTATCTTTGCAAACAAACCTTTCGCTTCCGTCTTTGAAACACGTTGACAATATGAAATGAGACCTGAAGGTTTATACGAGTGTGGGATACATGCACGGTTCTGTGACTGTTAACCACGACCTTGTTTATTCTCGCCATTTTAAAGCTGCTCTCCCGTCACACTATCTCTAAAGACGTTTAAGCACTGGAAATTTCTTAAAGATTGTGCATGTCTATTCTAACTTGTTGCTCCCGGAGTGCACATTAATACAGGTGTTTTGTTTTTGTTTTTTGGTAAGAGAATAGTAACTTTGCTTTTTATCGCCTGTTTAATTTTAGTGTCAATAAATTTCTAGAATGTAATATAGCGTCTCGGTAAAAATTTTATATATAAATTGATGTGTGTGTGTGTGGGCATGAGCTACCATGTGTAACAAAGTTTAGTCAAGATCTAAAATGGCTTTGACTTGAGGGCCTGGAGTACTACCTTCCCCTCCCATTTCTGCCTCTTTTACTACAATTTCCACTTGGGTGCTGTCAGCGTTGTAGGCCTCTTTCAAGGCTTAGTTTCCACATCAGCAAAATGGGGACAAGAGCAACAGATGATTTTTTTTTCGTCCTCATCTTCTATCACCCATTCCTTCTCCATGGGAGGTTTAGCATGGACGCTTCCTTCTGGGTACAATAAGCATCCGCCAGAGCCCTTAAAAGCTTCGGGTCAGTGACCCCCGTGGCGTGCCCAACCTGGAGAGGGGGCAAGCCCGGGTGCCCTCCCCGTGCCTCGCGGGTCCGGAAGCAAGTCGGCTGCATTTCGGCTGCGAGCCCGCCGGGTCTTGGGGAGCTTCGGCCTCAGACGCCCTCTCGCTCCGAGGCAGAAGGCGGCCTCGGTGCCACCGCGAAATGGGCCCGGCGCCGCGCAGGCTCCGGCGCGCGCCCAAGGGCCCGGCCTCGTTCTGACTGCCGTCGCCCCGCCGTCCGCGCGGCGCGGCGCGGCGCTGCACTGGGGGCGGGGAGTCTGATGGGAGACGCGCGCGGCGCCGAGGAGGAGGCGGCTGCAGCCCGGGAGAGGGAGCGGGAGAGGGACTGGGCGCGGGCGGTGGGAGGCGGGGGCCAGGGGGAGGTGCCGCCGTCGCCGCCCGCCCCTTTCCGCTGGGGAGCAGCTGCAGCAGCAGGAGCAGAGCCGGAGCCGCGCAGCCGCCGCCGCCGCCGCCGGGGGATGTGGCCGGCGCCTGCCCCGAGCCGCGCCGCCTCTTGAGTTCTCGCCACCGTCGCCGTCGCTGCCGTCGCCGCCGAGTCGTGCGGGGCCAGGCCGCGCCCTCCCCGGGCGCCCGCCGGCTCGCATGCCGAGGGGCTCCGGGGCGTAGCTGCGCGCCCGGCGCCGCCTCCGGGCTCCTCCGGCCCCGCCATGGGCTGCTGCAGCTCCGCCTCCGCCGCGCAGGTGAGGGGCTCCCGCCTCCCGGCCGCCCGCCCGGATGCCACCCCGCGCTGTGCGCGCCTGCGGAGCCGTGCCTTCGGCGCCCCTGCGGTGCCCTGCGCCCCTCCGGTCCCCGCCGACCCCTTGCACCCGTGCGCGGCCCCCGCTGCCCGCCGCACTCCCTCCCCCCCCCCCCCCCCCCGCTTTCTCACCTGAGCGGCCCGTCCTGCCCGCCTGCAGGTAGAGGCGCCCCGGGCGCCCGCTCTGCCCCAGGAGGCACCCCCCTTCCCTCGTCTTGGGGCCCGCCTGCTTGCTCCCCACCTCCGCTGAGCACCCCCCCACCCCCCGCCATCCACAGACTGTTTCCCGTGTCCCCAGAAGGTGCACCCCAGCTTGAGCTCTTCACCTCTCTTCCACCTTATTCCAGTTTCGGCTCCATTTAATAAGCTGCCCATTTCCCCTGGCCTGCGGTCCCCTCGGGCAGGATCAGGTGCTTCAGTGGGTCCTCGTGCCCTTCCAGGGCCCATTTCACAGATCCCACCCCCTCGTTCCTCACCCCATCCCCCCTCTGTGCCTTGACCCCGGGCACCGCGGCCTCTCGGCGCACCGAGGCCCCTGCGGGAGCGCGGGGACTGGGCTGGGAAGGAGATTGGGCACCTGGTGGGTGACGGGAGCGTTACGGAAACTCCCTCTTTGTTGCCAGTGTAACAGGAGGAAGAGGTGCCGAATTTAGTTTTTCTGTGGGCACTGGCTGGATGTTGTCGCTGAGGGCTGAGATGCAGAGATTTCTCCCAGCTGCCACCCTGCCCCCATCCAAATTTCGCTAGCCGCCTTCTTCCTTTCCGATCAGAGCCTCTAACCTGGGTGGAAATGTTTGGACAACTGTGTAAGGATCAGATGTAATAGAACTTGACTGCTGGCCGCTAATAACTGAGAGGACCTGTTTGTAAATTACCTAATTTAGTGGATTAGTGAGTGTATTTACAAATACGATAAAAAGCAATCAGGAATACTGCATCAAACTGTCTGGTGGTGGTGTATGAAAAATAGGCTTTGACAACGCCTGGGATGTTTCTCCACAGTTTCATTAGCGCAGAATTTAACAGTAGTCTGTGATCTGTTTGTGTTTTTTTTTTTGGGGGGGGGCTATGTGCTTGCTTCTAAAGGCTAGTGGGTTCTTGGCAAAGAAAAATGCTAGTTTTGGGGGAGAATTTTTCTAGAGATGTAGCGTCTGTGACACAGAAGTGTTTGCTGCTAAGTGACTATATATAACTCAGTTTTAAATAACCTGCATACTTGTTCTGAAAAATCTGAGATCTGTCACAGAAACGACTAGAATTGAGTGGAGGACATTTATGGCTAATTAGGCATTCATCCTGTTTGTCCAGTTCTTGGGCTGGGTGGTTTAGTTAGTACACCTTCCCAGTCAGTTAGGATAGCAAAGAAAAACCATGTGGCTGGTGTTAAGGAAGGCTGGATCAGGGCTTTCGAATTAGCACATAGAGGTGTAGAAAAACACATACCTTTCAACTGGTTGGGAATTTAGGGGCAGGGGGCGCATCTATTAATAGTTGGGCATTGTTCATTTAATATTTATTTAAATATAATTTTTAGCAAAAAATGTGCCTTTCACATTGCCCTTCTTTTTGGAATTGGGCTACTGTGCATGCTCATTTGGCGGTGAAATGCCTTTAAGACAGGAAGTATTGATAGTTTATGGGTGGCTTGTTCAGGGCATGAAGGATAATTTGGAAGGGATGGGTTCTGCACCAGAACTCCACTTTAAATGGGTAGTGAGTCATGTGGTTTTCTTGCTCCATGTTGTAGTGTTGCGGAATGCTGTGACATATATTCTCTTTCCCCTTTTCCTTCTCACAGCCACTGTTTTCTGCATGTCACATTCTACAGACAAGATTCCTCTCTTGCACCTGAGGGGGAGCATTTTTTACCACCTTGTGGATTTCTATAACCATCAGCAGTTGTTAACATGACTTTGAATTTAGCTTTTGGGACTTCAGGTGTTCAGTGGAGCATTGGGGCAGATGTACAGGGGCTGGTCATCATTTTTTTTTCTTCTTTAGATTTCTTGGACATCATTCTTTATGAAATGTTCTTAATCTCCTGACTCTCTAACACAGCTTAGAAACATCAGGCAGTTAGAGTACTCTTATATTTATGTGTGTTGTATTGAAATAAAATTGGGGTATAACTTTAAATGTTCTCTAGATACAAAACTGCAAATTCCTGAGCTAATCTTGGGGGTCATTAATGTATTTTCAGGCAGGCAGGATGTTTGATTCTTCTTTCTACTGGGTTGTGAATTTCTTGAGTGTAGAAACTTCTTTTGTTTTCCTAGCTTTCCACTTACTATAGTGTCTCACTGTGTGGCTCAGCTGTGGCTATTGAATGGAGTGCATACTTACATTTGAACATTTGGCCAGCAGGTCACTGATTATGAACCCCCAGCCCAGGCCTGTGTAATTCCCGTGTTTGGTGGTCTAGTCCCACAGGCCATCCTCTGCTGAACTCAAACCCAGCTTTGTTACGTGAAAATTCACCTTCCTCTCCCACATTTATTCCTGTCCCATCAGTAGCCCCACACATTTGTAAAATGGAGCAAGTTCTTCCCTTTTCTCCTGACACCTGGCTCCGCTTGTGTTTATTTTAGTTGGTGCAGTGACTAACATTTTAAGACTTGACTGCAAGCTCTGATGAGATCCTGCATTGTCTATCAAAATATGCTCAGAAGTATCACCTCTAACTTTGAAGCTAGACTTTATAGTGTATGTAAAGTACATCTTATTTTCTTGCTGGGGTTGGGTGTTGAAGTATAATTGACTTCCCCTCCTAGTCTGTTACTATGTTGTAGATACTCATAAAAGAGTTTATGGTCTTCTGAACTTTGATCCTCTGGAGTTCTGATACTGTTTTTTCCCTTTGCCATATCTGGGTAACATAATTTCCCATCCAAATAATTATCCTGCTTTAAGAATTAAATTTAAAATGTCATAGTCTGTGCTGGTATTTCACTGCTAAAGGGGTAAATTATTTACAAAATAGTCTGTACAGTACTAGATACATAGTAACATGGCTCTTACAGAACTCCCTACAGTATTAGATACATAGTAACACAGCTCTTACAGAACTCCCTACAGTATTAGATACATAGTAACGAGGCTCTTACAGAACTCTTAGGGTGATTTTTTTCTCCCTTAATGAGTAACCATTACATATTGTTGGAAATTGCTCTAAACAAGCCAGTGCATGATAAGTCTGTTGCCTAAAAGCCTGTTTGAAGGAAGCATCAAAGTAAAGACAGTCTGAAGTTTCTTTTTACCACACTAATCTTCCCTAAGACTCTTAACAATTTATTCCCATCTCTCCATAATTTGTTTCTTCTGCTATAACCTGACATAATTTCTGCTCTTGTAATGTTAAACTTCAAAATTCACTCATAAATCTTCAAATTTATTAAACGTTCTTTCCCATTGACAAACCAGTGCAAATGAAGGAGGTTTGTGAAAGATTGCTTAGCAACTTTCTCTAAGTCTTTGTCCTGAATGGCTAGCTCATTATTTCTTACAGCAGTGCTTTGGAGGCAAGGAGATTTCTCAAGCCTGTGAAATTCCATGTGCCTCAGTGCTAACTTCAGAATTGGAAAGAAAGAGGGAGGAGTCTTTCCAATTGAAGAGACTACCCTTTACCCTATCCTCACTTCAGAAGACTCTTGGGCACTGTCATGACACCAGCCCTTTAAATTGAGGGTGACATATTTAATTGCCATTTCTTAGCCATGCTGCTTTATTTGGAAAGTGACAAAAACCAGGAGTAGTTTACCTGTTACCATCTGAATAACTTACAACAATTTTCTAATGCTATATTCATATCTGCTTGAATATAGCATTTGAAGTCAGGTTATAAAATGAAATTGGATTAGTGGCATTACTGACAGAGACAAAGTTGTTCAATTAAAAAACGTGATCTGGGAAGTAAACTTCATTGAGGAGCAAAAATGGTCATGCCAGAAAGTCTGTAAGCAGGCTGCGTTGGCGGAGGCCTGCAGTTCGGGCACTCAGAAGGCTGGCTTGCTGCATTCAGTGGCAGTGAGAGGAGTGTCCGGGCCTGTCAGGGCTGCATAGCAAGCCCTTGCCTCCAGCAGACAAACACCCAGTATGTTAAAAAGTTAATGAATGTCAGAATTGGCTGGGAAATAATATTGAAATGGTATGTTGTTTTATCTGTTTTCAGAGTCATTTTCTTGTGTTGATATCTGTAGGAATTCAGGTTGATTTTGCTTTTCTGTTATAACTGAAGAAATGGAGACTTGGTGGTTAGGGAAGTGGCTGGAGTCACAGAGGGAGATACCCACTCACTGGTTAAGACTTCCGTCTGGCATCGTCTGCGTCTTGAGTTGTGTGCTTTCCCTGTGGTCACGTGCACAGTTCCCAAGTCTAAAGTTGCTGTGTACTTTTTTTTGTAATCTGTAAAGACAGGTCAATTTTGTATCAAAGAATTTCCAAGTTAAATTTCATACCAGTTTGAACCACCTGCAGTTAGGAACTGAGGAGGACCATGGTGTGGTCAAGCAGGGCTATCCAGTGTGAATGCTTCCAGACTTCACAGGGTCTGGCCTTACCTTTTGATGTGTTAGCATTATCATTTAAAAGTGCTACTGACTTGGGAAGAGTATTAGCTATACAAATATATTTTGCTACTGGTAATTGGTTCACACCCCCGTCCATGCTCCCTCCCCATTAGAATGCTAAGGAAATCTTTCAGTTTTGTAGGTTTGGATTCATTTTGTCGACTGTAGGAGATACTAGACATGAAGCAGCATCACTATCTTCCTGTTCTGTTGGTCTAAACTACAACTCAGAATCATGAAGTTGTCAGTTCAGAGAGCTAGTTGTGGGGTAGCTGGGACCCTTGCTGTTAATTCTTAGTATCTTTAATTATTCTCTACCGTGACTACACATTAGGATCACTGGAGAAGTTTAAAAATACCGTCGCCTGGGGCTCACTCCTGGAGATTCCGATTTAACTGGTTCAGTGGTACTGTCTGGGCATCAGCATTTGGAGAGACCCACTGGTGATTGAGACAATCACCTTTGTCCAGGCAGTTTCGTCTCCAGTGGTTCCAATTACAGCCTGTGAGGACAATTCCCAGACTGAATCATTACATTGAAACAAGCCCCTTTTCACCCGTTACCAGCAACTGATTGACACTAGAACATTGTGTAGATACTCAGCTCACGTGTCTAAAGCCCAAGTTGGCCTCCAGATTTATCCTCATCCCATATCTCAGTATATCTGGTTCACAGAACGATACTGGTAGTTGTGGGAATAGGAAGCCTGAGTCATGAAGGCTCTGTTCTTTCAAGCCTGTCACCGTATCTTGCCTTCTTGGATCACTGCCAGCCTCCTAGCTAAGCATCGTCTCTAGCTAGTACCTTGTGTCCTTTCAGGCTTCTGCCTCATCTTTCTCCATATTGGAGCCTTAATGGTCTTTGAGAAGTCTCAACTGTTTGGCTGTGTTCCTCTCCTACTTACAGTCATCAGTGGTTCTGATTACCCTGGGAACAGACTGGATTCTCCTAGCATCAACAGGATGGACTGGTCCCCTGCGCAGCTCCTTGGCAGCCTCCCTTCCCTGGGCGTTTCAGCCTCACGGTTCTTCAGGCAGTGCTCTGCGGTACTCTTCCAGGGCTTTTCCACATGTGCGCACTTGTTGAGAAGGCTCCAGCTTTTCCCTCTATCTGGCCTTTGACTAGTTAGTTACCTTCAGTCGCATCCTAAAATTCACTTCTTGGGAGATTTATCCTTCCAACTAGGCCACGTCTCTTCATTAAACTCCCCATCGCCTTTGAGCACGTAATAGCAGTAAGCATATAATTATAGTTACTATTGACGTCTAGACCATGAGTCTGCCTGCTGTAGCCTGTGGATAGAGTCTAACCTGTTTTTATATGGCTTGCAAGCCGAGAATGGTGTTTACGTATTTAATGAGATGACTGAGACAAATAATCAGAAAAGAATATTATTTCATGAGAAGTGTATGAAATCTGGATGTCTTGGCTCTAAAGTAGGTTTTGTTGTGACACAGCCATCCTTCCTGCCTGCAGTGGCCGAGGACAGTAGTTCTCAGGACCTTATTCCACATAAGCACCAGGATTAACGCAGAGTTCTTTGCGTGGACTGTTTGCTGACCCTTGTTCTGTCCTGGGCTGATGAAGGGGTGATCTTGTCGGCTCTGTGTGTTCCTGCTGGGCTTTGCGTGGGGACACTGATTCCTGTAGGTACTCGGGAAGTATCTGAACAAATTAAACGTGTGCTCTTCCTACCGATGGTGTAGATGAGCCGCTTCCCTAGCTCTCTTGCTCTCAAATTCACTGTGGACTTCTTTCCTTAAGGACTAGTTCTTCTTTAGAGGAAATCTCAACAAATTTCAGGTATCCTTAGACAGCCTCTGGTGAACTGTGATTCATGGTTGTTTTGAAACATAATTTCTTCTCTTTTGTTACTTTTTTTCTTATTTATTTGAAGTAGGGCATGCGTTCTTTGTTTTTGTTTTTAAAGGAGAGTGGCATTTTTCAGTATATTTTATTATACTTAATCAGGGAATATCAACTTTTCCTCCCTTGCTAGAGACTTACCATTACTTTCAGCATAAACAGTAGTTTGTAGTAAAGCTTTACAAACATTTGATAAACTGCCAGAATTTATTTAATTTCCAAAACTACATTGTTACTCCTGTTAGTTGCTCACCATATGCAAACAGGCATTTATTTAGAAGTGAAATTCTTAAAAATGAGAGTTATTCTCCTCTGTGTATGTGTTCATGTGTGCGTGAGTACACGTGTATGTGTAGATGTGAGCGGAGGCCGGTGGACAGTCTGCTGTTCTTCCTTACTCTGTCTGCCTTTGTGTTTGACGTGGTCTCTCACTGGCCTGGAGCTCACTAGTGGGAAAGGCAGTCTGGGGAGCCGGGCCAGGGCATCAGCTTCTCGCTGTCTTGCTGGGTGTAGTGCCACGCTTGCTTCTCCACCTGGGCTAGGGCTTGAACTCTTCATGCTGGCAAGGCAGACGCTTTACTGACTGCGCTGTCTCCCCATTCCATAGTCTTATTTCTAAGGTTGCCAGATACCTAGAAATGTTAAGCACAAATGTTATTTCTGGATACATTTGTATAATGTCAAGGAAAGAAACTAGCGAGAAGATGGAGAAATTTAAAAGAGGTGGCTACTTCAAGATGGGCTTGCATGCTTTACTTTGCAGTGTTGTGGGCACATGAGCAGGAATCCTCATTATTAGTCACGTAGGGTGTTGCAGCCAAAAGAAGGAAACGGCGAATCACCCTTGAATCCAAATACTGGAAACATTCAACAGAATTTATTCTTTCTTGTTCATTCTCGGGGTGGGGGTGGGGTCCCAGGGAGTTTGTTCAGTGACTCCATGATGACTCAGACAAGCAAGTCTCCTTGTTTCCATTCTCTCCCCCTCCCTCCCTCCCTCCCTCCTCCTCCCTCCCTCCTTCCCTCCCTCCCCCCCCATCCTTCCCTTCCCTCCCTCCTCCCCATCCTTCCCTTCCCTCCCCCTCCCTCCCTCCCTCCCTCCCTCCCTCCCTCCCTTCCCTCCTCCTCCCTCCCTCCTTCCCTCCCTCTCCCCCATCCTTCCCTTCCCCTCCCTTCCCTCCCTTCCCTCCCTCCCTCCCACTTGTAGTTCAGGCTGGCTTCAGACTCCTGCCTCTACCTGAGTCTTGAGGCCGGAGACTACTGGTATGAGCTCTCTCTGCAGTCTTCAGGAAGGCAGCCTTTCCTCACTTCGCCCACTCCTGATCTGGAGCTGGCTGCATCTTCCCTGATGGCCTTTTCTAACAATGTCTACTAGTTTTCCTTGGATGGGAATTACAGAAGGCTATAATCCTCATCCCTGTATAGTGTCTAGCAGCGTGGAAGCAAAGAGCTAGTGGTTGGTCCAGTCTGCAGCCTACATGCCCCAGAATAGCTGTGAATACGGCCCACCACAAAATGATAAACTTACAGAATATTTTAGGAGAATTTTTCATTTATTTTATTTTACTTTTTGTGACAACTGTGTAGTTCTCCGAGGTGAACTTTGTACATGGCAACAACATGTCGCTGTGTCAGAAGGTTGGACACACTTGGTAGCCTAACCAGAATTTCTCTCTAAGTCAGGTAGGTAGGGTAGGACAGACAGCTCCAAGTGGGAGGGCCCAGTGGTGCTGGGATGGCTGTGTAAAGGTAGCCTCTGGAGTCCAGGAGCTGCTAGCCCTGCCATTTTCTTCTGTCCTTGAAGTCACACTTCCTCGGTGTATCCTAATATTTTCATGTATCTCCAATAGAAACCTTTTACAATCCCTAGTTCCGAGTCTCTCTCTCTCTCTCTCTCTCTCTCTCTCTCTCTCTCTCTCTCTCTCTCTCTCTCTCTCTCTCTCTCACACACACACACACACACACACACAGTGACTCTCTGCCCCACTCCCCCAAGTCAGGGTGAAGCCCCTTTCTTTCTCATTTACCACGCCCACTGCCCCTCCCTCTGGCTGACAAAAGAACAGCTTCAGATAAAGAACTTCTGAGGTTGGAGTACGGTTAAGTAGTTAATTAACATTCCTCCGAGAGTGGTCCCAGGAGAGCCCAAGGGCTCGGAGAGCCTTTTCCATTCCAGCCCCTCACTCTTCCTTTCCTGCCTCTGCGGGATTCTTCCGGCTGCTGGTGCTCTTTATCTCTGTCTGATTGGTATTCAGTTTTCCTCCTTAACTTTCCCCAACATTTTCTTTTCCTTCTGTTTCTTCCTAGCACTACCTGGTGCGCTTTACAGCTGTGGCGTTGAGCAGAATGAGAGACTAGAGTCAGAAAGCAACGAGTGGCCCTGTTGAGTTTTTTCATTCACCTGCTTAATTTTGGCTTTTTTTTTTCCTTATAAGAGCAGTGAGAATGAAGATTCGCATTGTTTAGAATATCCCTGATAGGAAGCGGTCTCTCTGCGTGCCCGAAGTAAACAGTGAATGTGTAAACATGTTCAGTTTTGTTACCACTCAGGCTAAAGGAGGGGCACCCCTCTATGCCAGTGACCTTGATATAAGTTAGCAGAATAATATTAATTGCCTCTGTGGTTTTGACTCAAATAGACTTTATCGATTTGCTGAATAAATTGGAGTAACCCTCTTGGGGTACTGCTTGACAGCCTACACTAAAAGCCATTTAAAAAAGTTGTCGACCTCCTCTAGTAATCTAAAGTATAGTCATACGATGTGCAGGAGTGCTTCTGTGGTGACCTTATTTGCTTATGTTGTTTATTTATTGTGGGTGGGTATGTGAATGTGGAGGCCAGAGACAAACTGTAGAAGTCAGTCCTCCCTACCATGTGGGCTCCAGGACTTGAAGTCAGGTCGTCATCAGGCTTGGTGGCAGGTGCCTGTAACCACTGAGCTACCTCGTGGGCCCTATTGTGTTATTTAGGAGTTCAGGCTTAATTTTTGTATTCTGATTTAAAAAAGCTTTCCTTCCTTTTTAAAATATAAAATCCATTTGCATTTAGTGTGTTGGACTTGGCCACTTGACTTGCTGCCGAGGTTTTTCATCTCTCTTCTGAGAGGCTGTTAGCACCAGAGGATTGAGCACCATTAGGTACCGGAAGGAGTGTGGAAGCTGCTAGACTGTGGGTTTGAATTTCCATCCCAACACCAGCTCACTTATTTGGGTCTTATCTTAGGTCATTGGTACCTTGGTGTCACCAGAAGAAAATGGAAACTTCATGGACTTGTCTCAAACTGTACAAATGATTAAAAACTTCTCAGAAGCTTCCAGATTAATGTCAACTGAAAAGTTCTTTCACTCATGCTCCCTTTAAAAAGGCAGCCTCGGATTTGAACTTTGGAATACTGACCCTGAATCCAAAAATATTCCCTGTGTTTAGGGGGCTGAGTGCTAAGAATGAAATAGGTAGTAGTCGTGGGCAGAGGCCGAGGTGGGCCTAGGAGCTTAGGGAATGAGGAAGAGGGGTGCCGCAGTTGGCTTCCTGAACATGACTCTTCACCTCACCTGCATTTAGAAAGAGTGAGAGGTTAGAGAAGGAGGGAAGAAGAGCAGTGGGAAGGAGAGCGTGGTCCAGCAAGGAGAGACACGGGAGCTGCCGCATTTCAGAGTGGTAAGGAGACCTGACCAGGGAGGCGGGAGAGATGCCAAGGGAGGGTGTTCATGTGTGAATGGATGGGAAACGGGCAGCCATGGGCATTTAAAGAAGCCCAGTGTGACAGTGTATCTGTGCTTCTGGGGGAATGATGGAAGACAGAGGGCCCAGAGGAAACAGAAGAGACCTTGTGGAGTTGAGGAAGCAGAAGAGACCTTGTGGAGCTGAAGTAAGGAAGGCTTTCATGCCTGAATGCGGACTTTAAGGACAGATGTTTGCAGTGGCATTCAGAACTCCTCTGCAGTGGGAAAAGGCTGTTGAGATTGATAGACTTGGGAACTGGTGGGGCTAGTAAGTGGGGAGAGGAAGGAGAATCGAATTTTGAATGGTCTCCCTAGAGGTGATTCCTGGTGCCATCAGCTAGTGCATCCCCTAATCAACTGGAGATCACAGATGGGTTTGGGAACATGCTTTACGCAGTGAGCAGGGAGGAGCTTCAAGGATGGGTGGTTGCCCAGGAGCAGGGGAAGGCACTATAATAGTGACTTGGGGAGGAAGGGCTTGTTTTAGATGATGTTTTGGGAGATACAAATAATTGTGTGGAAGGTACAAAGCCTGAGGCAGCTCCCTTTTGCCAGGAACATGAGACAGCAGCTTGTTCACATCTTGACAGATCCAGAATCAGAGATCTCAGTCTAGAAGCAAGGTCGTCTATAACCCTCAAAGGTCCACCCTCTTAGCTCTCTGTCAAAGACCAGTCTCTGCCAGGCAGGCTCCACAGCCTTTCAGAATAGCATAGACCAGGTATTCAGATCCATTAGCCTGTGGGATCCATTTCAGAACTAAACCGTAATAGGCACTAAATCAGAGCAGGCAGCTATACAGATTGCCAGTTACCCCTGGGTGTTGATTGGAGGGCCCAGGTTACACATTTCCTATTGTATTCTAAGATCTAAGATGGCTACCTGAGTTAGCCCCAGTTTATAGATGAAACAGGCTCAAGAATGTTGTGATTGTGTGAGTAATAGCCTGAAACCCATGTGATGCAAGGAGAGATGGGCTGCTGTAGATTGTCTGCTGGCTTCCAGTCATGTGCTGTGCTGTGGGGCTCCCCAATAAATATAATTGATTTTTTTAAAAAGTGTATATTGGTGAGTGGTCGATGTAAGTACTTTTTATAAAACTTGAGACTAAGTGGCTGCGTTTTCTCCTGGGCCTTCCTGTATTTTCCTCTGAGAACTTAGGTCTGAGAAAGCTTATCATGGAAGTAGGTTTGTTAATGTGACTGTGAACTTGTCTTTCCCTCAGAACTCACAGGTTCTTCATACACAGACACACAGACACACAGACACACAGACACACACACACACACACACACACACACAGAGTATTTTGCCTATTGCTTGGTTTGTGTTTTTTTTTTTTTTTTTTTTTTTTTGATTTTTCGAGACAGGGTTTCTTTGTGTAGCTTTGTGCCTTTCCTGGATCTCGCTCTGTAGACCAGGCTGGCCTCGAACTCACAAAGATCCACCTGCCTCTGCCTCCCGAGTGCTGGGATTAAAGGCGTGCGCCACCACCGCCCGGCTTGGTTTGTGTTTTAAGACAGTTGCTGACAGTTCAGTCAGATTTGGTTAGGGAGGCTTGGAAAACAATAGTCTAAGAAGACACTTCATTTTAAAAGTGAGTGTGATTCTAGTTTGGTGGTCCTTGAAACCTTTTCAAAATACAGTTTAATTGGAGAAAGTAAGCCATGACCAACTGGAAACGTTTGTTTCTTTTGAGTGGCTAACAAGCAACAGAGAATGAGACTCCCTATGCAGCTACTTAATGGTTAGCTCTTGCCAGGTGGGGGTTGTTCCATATTCTGTCTGTCTTACTTAAAGATACAAATGACTTCTGCAAAAATGCCTTGCTCACTCCCTGAAGCATGTGCTCCTGAAGCCCGAAGGCTAGTGTGCTGTTCTTCCTCTGAAGTGTCTGCAGTCAGGACAACTGAGAACTCCAGCCACTTTCTGCCTGCTCCTTGTCCTTCCTTGAGAAGTCATAGTACATGCTGACATGTTAGAAGGTCATTTCCTCACCCTCACGCCCACATCCAGAAGAGAATTTGCCTCCCTGGCCTTCACTGGACTTAGCCGTCCTGTAAATGTTTTTCTGTTTAGCAGCATCCATCCTGCATTGCTCCTGTTACTTAAGGATTTACATCCTGCCGAGTTGACTTTGAAAAACCTGATTGAGATGGTACTTTCAATTCCATGGCCCCGAGTGACAACAAAAATGGATGTGGTAAAAGCAATAAGAAAGTTGTTGGAGGGACTGGAGTGATGGCTCTGTGCTTAAGGGCACTGGCTAGTCTTTCAGAGGACTGGGCTTTCAGAGGAGAGGTCCCCACACTCACATGGCAGCTCATGACATCTGTATGTAACTCCAGGTGACCCAGTGCCCCTTTCTCACCCCCCCAAGAGCACTGTATACATATAGCGCATAGATATGCGTGCAAACAAAACCCAGTATATATAAAAACAAACAAACAAAAGACTTAAACAAAATTTGTTGGATCACGAAGCAGCTTCCCTCCCCAACACAGATTTTAAAAGTCTGAGCACATTAAACTTGGTCACTCAAGTCCCTCCATTCTCTCTTCCTCCCCTTCCTTTTCTCCTTTCTTTCCTTTCTTCATTCCTCTTTCCTTTTAATTTTCATTTTTAAACATGCGAGGGCAGAGGACCACTGTCAGGAGTGCCAGGCTTGTGTGGCAGGGATTTTTACCAACTGGATTCTCACCTCTCCTGTTCTGCTTTTTGGTACAGTATCTCACTGTGTACTCACACTGGCCTTGAACTCACAGTGCCCTTGTGTGTTGGCAGAGACAAGAAAGCATGACCATGCCTTCGTTGTTTCTTATATGAGTGGTTTGGGGTCTCCAGCTGTGAGTTCAGTGTACCTCATGACCCGAACATCTTTTATGGAAAATTAATGTGGTTAGGATCAAGCATTACAGTTTTAGAGGGTCAGTCACCATAGCCAGTAAGGTAAACTGAACTGAGCAGTTCTCATCATGGCAGGCCAGGAAGCAGAGAAGGGGGGTGCAAGTACTCAGCTAGCTTTCTCCTTCTCCCCATGTACTGCTTGTGGGCCTCAGCCATGGGAGGTGCTGCCCACATTCACACTGGGCCTTTTCGAAATCTTGAGCTGATCTCTGCAGACTCACAGACATACACAGAGGTGTGCCTTACCAAACTCCACGGTGATTCTGAACTCTCAAGTTTTCAATGAAGATTAACCATCACACCGAGGTAATTAGGGACAGGCAAGTGGGTTACAAAAGAAACTTGAATTACAAAGCCTCAGAATTTAAACTACTGTGGGGCAATCTGGGCCAAGAGCAAGAGGGGAAACGGCTGTCTGTTTTGAGGGGTTTTCTTTTCTTCAGGTTTGCCACCAAGACACTAGTGGCAGTGACACTGACCACTTAACCCTGTAAATCCCTCCTGGATGGGACCACTGATCAAAGGTCTTTCATTCAGTAATGAGTGGAGGGCAGACTTGACGTTTGATAGACGTAAGTCAATAATGAATCCCAGTGCATGTCGAGCGGGGTAGGGTGTTAGAAGACTAAAACCTTAGTTTATGATACTAATGATGCGTCTCAAGACTAAGATATAGCTTGTCAATTGAGGAAAATGGAATGGAATCTGAAAATCAAAACAATTCTGAGTTAATAAATGTTCCTGTTAATTCTGGTTTTGCTTTTGAACCTAATCTAGGCAATTGTGTTCCTCAATTATAATGAAGTCTCAATGAAGGTGTTATTTATGGCTAGCTGATCTTGGGAAGGGACAGCGTATGATAGAACCCTCTGGACCACATTAAGATCTAAGTACAGCAGGAACATTGGCACATGTCATACATCTATAAGAATATGGTTCTCCTTCCCTTCTTCCCTGTCTCCATCCACACACCCTTTTTCTGGCCCACTGTGCAGAGGAACATGATGGAAGCCATGATTTCAGTGCCTGTCTTGGATGGTCCAGGAGAACAGGAGGAGAGCTGCAGATCCTAAAGATTTTTGTCCGAGTGCCACCAGCGGGGTGGACCGCAGTAGAGCTGCAAACATGACTTTTCTCTGATGTGGGCAGGAGTAAGGAGTTTCCCAGAACAGAAAGATGATGTGGAAGAGAAAAAGTCAAAGAATCAAAGATGCCATGAAATAAAAAGGGAAGTGTTGGTTCTGTTGAACATGTATTGACTTGTGCAGCTTGGTGGGTCCAACTAAAGAATGAGACTTCCCTCTAAAAGTAGACAGTGCTGTGTTCACCCCTGATTCTGCTGAACCCATTAGCCAGATAGAATGAAGAGCCAAAATTAGTCTATAGATGTGCCAAAGTTGAATGTGTGTACAGGTGTTTGGAAATTAAAAATTCTTAGTATATCTCTGTATATGTAACCAACCATTCCTAAACATCAATAAAAGAGACAGAGTGGAGGGAGGTGGGCCTTTGTCAATGTGTCTGAGCTGAATCTCTTTCTTAATACAGTCAAGCATCGTGTGTGTGTATGTGTGTGTGTGTGTGTGTGTGTGTGTGTGTGTGTGTGTGTGTGTGTGTGTTTTGCAGGGGTAGGATGGGGAGGAAGGGGTGCATGACACCTTGCCTCAGGGGAAAAAAAAAGAAAGGAATTTTTGTTGACTAGCCTGGTCACCTTTGCTACTTTTCTTCATGTGACTGAATCACAGATCTCTGACTTCTCACCACCAAGAGCTCAGCTGCTCATGTCATGGTCCCTAAGTCTCACGCTTACTGGGTATAGTACCTGCTTAACGATCCCTAGCCATGGAACCACAGAATACAGGGGCCCAGGTTTTCCTATCCTTTTTATACTGTACGAGACCATCTTGTTTATCTTCCAGCTGCCTCCCATTCAGACATGTATTCTCTCTTCTGTCTGTGTTTTACCTTGTCTGCTTGCATGGATATGTTAGGTGATTGGTAATCAAATTAAATATATATATATATATATATATATATATATATATATATATATATATATTTTTTTTTTTTTTTTTTTTTTTTTGGTTTTTTTTTTTGAGACAGGGTTTCTCTGTGTAGCTTTGCGCCTTTCCTGGGACTCACTTGGTAGACCAGGCTGGCTGCGAACTCACAGAGATCCGCCTGGCTCTGCCTCCCGAGTGCTGGGATTAAAGGCGTGCGCCACCACCGCCCAGCTCAAATTAAATATTTTGAAGACTTAGTCTTTGGTAAGTGGCGTAAATGGAAGCAGAAGTGTATCTGGTGCCCAATCTTCACCTATGACAGTTTCTAGCCGTGTCTGGGCATGGTGCTAATTCAAAGAAAGTTATCACATGGATTTTCTTCCCTTATTCCCCACCCCAAGACAGGGTTTCTTTTTGTAGCCTTGGCTGTCCTGGAACTCATAGCGATCCTCCTGCCTCTGCCTCATGAGTGCTAGGGTTACAGGAATGGACCACTACCACCTGCTTGACGTGGAAATTTTCTCCAGAAATCAAACAATGGCTGGGGCTGACAGTTAGCACTGAGGCAGCCGTGAATTTTATATCATGCCTACTCAGTGAGTTTGGTTCAGGCTTTGCATAAACTCTTCCAGCTACTGAGAACTCTTTCCGCAGTTATTGGAGACTTTGGTTTCATGGCCGAGCTTATGTCCTTGTAACTTCATCCTTGGCCCTGATTTTGTACCTGTTAGTCACATAAAATGAAAAGTTGAAACCAGCCTTCAGTGTTTGCCGAATTTTATATGTAGGTCTCTCTGTCTGTCTTTTAAATGTAAAAACCTGTCATATTAAAAAGAAAGCCGTGGTTCCAGAGCCTTTGTTATTCTGGACTCATTTTTCTTTATGCTCTGTTTAAAAGATTATTATGTAATAATACATATTATTTTATATGTATGTTATATATGTAAAAGCTACATATGCACATATTTTAAAGCACTAAACATTTCTGGTGCTTGTCATTTATTTGTAAAAAACTATTATTTTTATTTATATGAGTATTCCTGTGAAGTAGGTATGTGTATGTGAGTGCAGGTGCCCAGGGAGGCTAGATAGAGAAAAGTGTCCTGAAGCTGGAGTGTGGCTGCGGGGGATAGAACTCAGTATGTGCTCTTGACTGCTGAGCCTTCTCTCTAAGTGCTTGCCATTTAAACAAGGAAAGTGATGGGATACCCCATCCTACCCTGTCTTCTGTTGTCCTGAGGCCGTCATTCTAAATCTTTGGATCAGTTAGACCTCTGCCATGCTTGTACGTCTGCTACCTCTTTCTTCAGTTTGCAGCATCTGTTTCTGCTCTGGAAGGTGAAGACTGAGCTCTTCCAACCCTATCCTTTGCCTCCATCCTGTATACGCTGTTCATGTGGGCACCCTTGTTCTCTATAGAATGTTGTGACTTTGGATTAATGTTTAGTCCTTACACTGTGACTAAGTAAATGCTCTCCGCTGAATCATTGAGTATTTTATGGTTTGTTGTCCTTGGGTGTGAAAGTTCTGTTCTGTTCTTGTTCTGCTTGTTTTTTTTTTTTTTTTTTTCACTTACGATTAATTGGTTTCTAAATGTTCACCTAGTTAACTGACTCTGCATTGCCCAAGCTCTGGATTTAAGGTTCATTTGCAACATTTCCCGTTAAAGTGATACTGAAGTCACCCATTATTGTTTCTGCACCTGTCTCTCTATGTGCAATACATGTTAACATTAGGTTTATATGTATTTAGAATCACTCACTCTGTAATTTGGCTGGCCTTGAACTCATAATCCAACCCAGCCTCGAGTAGCTGGGATTATAGGCATGTACCACCCTGTCTTTATGGACTGTTCCTCTGTTACTATATGACTTTTATCTCTTCTGGCTAAGTTTGGCTTGAAGTCTGCTGGATAGGAAGATAATTACTACATGCGTTCTCAGATAATTACTACATGTGTTCTCAGATAATTACTACATGTTTGCATGGAATGTCATTTCTGATTCATACCCCCCATGTGTATGGTATGTGTGTGTGTGTGTGTGTGTGTGTGTGTGTGTGTGTGTGTGTGTGTGTGGTGTTTCCCAGTAAGGTGAGTTTCTTGCAAAGAGCAATCAGTTGGATCTTGGTTCATAATTCATTCAGCTCACATGTATTTTTTTTAATTGGAAAGTTATGACTGTTTACATTTAGAGTTATTATTGAAGGATATGTACTAATTTGTCCCTTATTTATCTTAAAGGTCTACTGGTTTACTGAGTTGATAATATTGGATTCTTTCCTAATTATTATTTGTTTATCTAGTCTTTTACTCAGATTATTCTTTTTTTTTTTTCAAGACAGGGTTTCTCTGTGTAGCTTTGTGCCTTTTTTGGAACTCGCTCTATAGACTAGGCTACCCTTGAACTCACAAAGATCCTCCTGCCTCTGCCTCCTGAGTGCAGCGATTAAAGGTGTGCGCCACCACTGCCTGGCTCAGATTATTCTTATTAAGCAAAATTTTTAATAACTTGTTTTTGTCTTAATCCCTCCCACCCCCTCCCACTCCCACCCCGGAGCTGAGGACCGAACCCAGGGCCTTGTGCTTGCTAGGCAAGTGCTCTACCACTGAGCTAAATCCCCAACCCCTGTCTTAATTTTTTTGACACAAGATCTCTCTTTTTAAAACTACTTACGTGTGTGCATGTGTGTGTGTGTGTGTGTGTGTGTGTGTGTGTGTGTGTGTGTCTGTGTCTGTGTCTGTGTGTTTATGTGTACCACATTTCATGCAGTTGTCCTAAGGGTATCAGATTTCCTAGAGCAGGAGTTACAGATGGTTATGAGCTGTCTGATGTGGGTGCTGAGAACTGAACCCAGGTCCTCCAAAAGAGCAATGAGTGCTCTTAACTGCTGTACTAGGTCTCTAGCTCTTGTTTTTATTCTTATATATTCCTAATATTTGAATGGATGAAAGCTTCTAGGTTGGAAGTTATTTTCTTAGATTAAAAAAAAAAATTGTGGTTTGGGGAATTCATACCCAGGGCCTTACACCTACAAAGCAAGAACTATGCCACTGGTGTATATTCCAGCCTTTCTCTCAGTATTTTACATATTGTTTCATTTTTTAGAGGATACAGAGCCAAGGTTACTTAGTAAACAAATGAGCTGGAATTATAGTGCAAATTTTTGTCATTTCATTATTTTTCAAGTGCCATGAATTCCACTTAAGATTGATGAATGGCCTGCTGGCTAATTGGAAAAAAATAAAAATTGTCAAAGGGGGCCTCCCCCATCTGCTCAGAGAGAAAAACAAATGCAGAGCCTCTGGAGTTCCTTGTGGTCTACACCTGCAAGTGGGTTGCAAAAGTAAGTTGTACCACCTTCCAAGATGTTTTAACTTCCTTATGTTTTCAGCAGTGACATTGTCAAAGCTCCTGTTTCATATTTTCCTTCGAGGTTCCGGGAATTGAGCATAGGACTTCTCTCAGGCATGCTAGGCATATGCTCCATCACTGAGCTGTGTGCCCAGAACCAACAGTGGCATTGCCATTCTCCAAGGGGATCGTGTGTTTGGCATAAACTATTACTGTTGGTTGGTGATTGTGCGTAGGGTAAGAGTTACTAAAAGACCTTCCTAGGATGTATGTTGTTGATAAATTAGTGGAGGGTGGAGATCACTGCTTATTTTTTTAACGTAGATAATGAGCACTCTGGACATGAATGGGCTTTGTTATGCTCTTGCTGATGTGGGTGAGCTGTGTTTTTCCTTTCTGGGACTCCCAACTCTGAACAGGTGCCTGTTGGCTTGGAAAAAAGAATCTATATGTAAACTACAATGCTGGGCTCATATGCCATTTCATGGTAGATGATTTGTGTAAAATTGTGTCTGAGTGATACATTCATTTAAACAGGGATCTAGGAGCTCAGGATCCATTATTAGCAAACCCCAGGCTCTTTCCTTGCAGCCGCAGAGCCTGGTAGTCACATCGTTGTGTGAGTCCGCATTGTCTGCTTATTTCTTTGGGTAGTTGCTCTACGATTACTGCTTTTGTTTTTTTTCTTCAGGAGAACCTGTTTATTTTGGTTATTGTTATTGTTATTGTTCTGAGAAATGTTAATACTGCCCACCCCCCTTTGGCTTTGAAAGCTCACTAGGGATCCAACAGCATTTGTCTGAAGCCCTCAGTTCTGTGGTCTCCAGCTCTCTGTCCATGTCTCTGTAGGCACACGGCAATGGCTAGTTCCCATTACTTTTCTCTCTGTATTTGGATATTTGTCATCATGCTTAAAGCCACAGTGGAGTAGGAGTGTCAGTGATGGGTTAAGAATAGCCAAGGCTGTGTCTCAGTAAGATCTGCTTCAGCAACTTCTGCACCCTTCCTTAGATAAACCGACTTCCGTTTTGCTGGGCCCTTCTCTTGAGCTCTATAAGCTTCCCCCTTTTTCTCCTATTTTCTTTAGCAATTTATCTTTTTTTTTTTTTCCCTCAGCATTGTATTTAAAATTCCCTCTGGATTTTGCCCTCATTTTACTCATCTGGTCTTCTTTTACTAAGCAAGAACTGTTCTGGGGGCATGGTGGCCTTTTTGAAAAAGCATCTGCTCTTGTCCTCACTGCTTTTAATTACAATGTCCTTATTTAGACATTTTCTTCATTCTGTCCAAACAGTCTTCTGATGAGTCAGCTCATATCCTTTCCTCTCAGGGAACCTTCATCTGTAGTCCACACTGATCATAAAACAAGTCCTTATGCCTAGAATTTAGTGATGTACAGCTTTGTTCTATAGGGCGTATTCCAGTGCGCTGTGTATACTCCCATAGTAGACAGAGTCCTGAAACATTTCTGTGCTTGTCAAGTGTTTTCTTTGCTGTGTGCAGTGCTATATATTTTGTGTGTGTCATAGCCCTTCTCACAAATGTTACAGGTAAGGAAATCAAGGCACACACAGGCTGAACAAGTTGTCCTGAGGTCCTGTGCTAGGCTCCTTGTGGTAGAGCTAGGATTGACTAACAGGTTGCCAAGATTCAAGCTATGCCCCACCCCCTTTGAGACAGGGTTCCTCTATGTAGCCTTTGCTCTCCTGGAACTCACTCTGTAGACCAGACTGGCCTCGAACTCACAGAGATCCGCCTGTCTCTGCCTCCCGAGTGCTGGGATTAAAGGCATGTGCCACCACCGCCCAGCATGAATATGAAGTCTTTACTGAGAGATAGTCGCTTGCCCATCAGTCCACCATCATAGGTCTGTGTATGCTAATAACTTAATTATTCTTATTCTGAAAGTGCTTGAATGTAGTAGCAACACAGAGGTGAATATTTGTCATTTATATATGAGGGAGGATAATAGGATCAACAGAAGGTAATTAGAGTCATGTGGGTCCATGGAAGAGATGATCATGTCCAGAGGGAGGGATTGGGATGGTACTTGACTCACCGTCTTTCTGAGACTTGACAAAGGGTTTGATGTTGGAAGGAAGATTGTATTCAGCGTTTGGACTTTGGAGTTCAAGTTCTCATGATTACTGACTAGTCAAGAAACCCTGGGAATTAGTAATGTTTCTGACGTTTCCTCATTGAGTAGCATGTAACCCTAAGGGTTGGTTAGAAGGCTTCACAACAAAACAGAACAAGACCAACTGCACGCGAGCCCTTTAGCATCGTGTTCAGGACGTTAAACACCCAGGAAGTATGAGTCAAAATCATTTTATTAATGAGGAAGAAGCCTGAGGAAGTTGTTGAATTTGTGGAAAATTTAGTGTTTTTGGAACTTATGTGTTGTACAGAGTGGGCTCTGCCTTGGAAAGCATATGAGAACTAGTGGCTTCAGTACATCCCTTTTCCTGAAAGATACTGTTTTCTCTTCTTTTAACAGTGGGGGAGCCGTTAGAGTTTTCTTGTTTAGGTTTAATTTTATCTCAACAGAAGTGATGTGTCCTAGGCCAGTCTCTGGAAAATTAAATAACAGAGGGGAAAATTGAGCAGAGATGAATGGAAGGGATCAGGGTTCTGGCTGGTGATGCAGTTGAGAGGGAGAACTCTTCAGAGTCCATACAGGTGCAGGAGGTGGGGATGGAGACTGAACAAGAGTGAGTGTACAAGCTTGCCTCCCATTGTTTCAACTCTAGAAACATTAATACCCAAATGAATGTGTGGCATCAGATTATAAAATCTTTATGTACTTTTATTAAGTTTGAAAAACAAAATAGTTACTCACAGTTGGAGCAAATAGAGACAATTACTACACACTCTAACTCCTTTCAGAGCCTAGTATGGTGGCTTCTGGCACTTGGGAGGCTGAGGCAGGACGACTACCCAGAATTTGAGGTCAGCTTTGACTACAAGTGAGTTCATAGAATGAGACCCTGTCTCAAAACACCAATGCAAGCAGAGCTGGTGACCGGCTCTAGAGGTGAAGTCACTTGCTGTACAAAGCTCCAAGTTGGATCCCAGGATCCCACAGACTTATGAACGCTGTCTTCTGACCTCCACACCAAGGCTTGGGTGGCCTCCTCCAATAGTAATAAATTAATTAGAAACGTTTTAATAAAAAAACAATCTCTTCCAAATTTAGAATGTCTTCCACACCCAGTATTTAGTTTAAATAATGGTTCATTCTAACTCAAGGTCCATGCATATGTAATTGCTGTTGTAATTTTAAGGCAATTTTCCTTTATTTGTGTTTGAGTGAGTCGATACAAATCGATTTTTGTGACATTGGCTTTTCTTCAATGCCTCACCTTCAGAATTTTATTTTGGATTTAGGATTAGGATCCTTGCTGTTTGAAATTCCAAAGGTCTTATAATAGTTAACCCGGATCCTGATATTGGGGTAAATGAAAGATCAGAGAGACAAAGGAACAAGCTACTGCTGTGTCTTTCCTCTAGGCCTCCTCAGTTGGTAGAGCCTCAGCCGAAAGGCCTGTAGCCGAATGAGCTTCCTCAGACTGAAAAGTCTTCTGCTTCCTGTCTCCTAACACCTTATCTACCTTTCTCCACCCAGCCATTAGAGGTGTGTGTGCTTCCCAAGTACTGGGATTAAAGGTGGGTGCCACCACTGCCTGGCCTCTGTGTTTAATCTAGTTCTGTTCTCTGATATTTTATTAAGGTACACAATATATCACCACAAACTCTTTTAACTTTTATTTCCAAATAATTGAATATATACCGAGAAAAAGTTAGCGTAGTAGTGTTCCCGTGTGTGTGTCTTCCCTCCAGCATCTTATAGTCATTGCATTTCCCACGGCGTAGTGTGTTTGCTAAAACTAAGAAATTGATATTGGTATGCCACCATTTGCTTGACTGGCCTGGAATTTGCAGGGCAACCCAGGCTGACCTTATTCAGGATCCGATTGGCCCTGGCTTCCTGCAAGCTAGCCTTACAAGGATGTGCCACCAGGCAGATGTTTGATTCCTTAATAATAGCCAAAACAGACTTGTGATGTTATGATTTCAAAACTAACAAGAAGTCAATTTAGAAAATAACTTCATAACCTTTTTTTCTCCAGGAGCACAAAGTTAAGCTTTCCCTACCCTACACAAAGTTAGAGATCTAGCTCTCATCCTAGTACATTGCTTGCTAAAGTGACATTTGAAGGAATACCATCGTCTGCAACTATAAGGTGAGCTATGAGGCATGCCTTGTTTTGCCATAACTCTGGCATTACCTCAGAGGTGGTGTTGCCCTCCGGTTTTAGCTCTCTTGTGAACAGGAGTGTTATACAGTGTCCGGGATTATAAACACTTTGCAAAGTTGAGTGCACGTCAGACATTTCAGGCTAGCACTGAGCTTGTAATTCATCTTCAGACTGTCATGGATATTGACTTTGTGTTGGGCAGATTTTGCTTTCAGCTCTTGCATTTTGTTCAGGAAAATGTGAGCAATGCCAGTGTGATAAGTGCTTGATAATTCAGGCCTCTCCCTGGGGGTTGTGCCTCAGAGGCAAACACAGACAGTTAAAAGTGTGACAGTTCTTATAAAAATTAGTGACCTTTAGAAACTGACTTCTGGGAAAGCTCTGGTTTTTAAATTCTGGGAATCCATTAAGCCTGGGGCAGGTTAACTAGGAAGCAGGTCTCCAGTTCCTTGTTCACAGGTTGTCCGCTGTGAAGCCCAGCTCTGCTGCTCTTCCCTTGATCCTGTCCAGAGAGCTCCTCTTTCCCCCACCCTCAGCAGCTTCAGTGTGGTGTGTTGGGATGTCTTGTCCTATCATGGAAGCACAATCTTGTGAGTCACCAGGGGGTCTGACAAGTCGAGCCACTCAAAGCCCTTTAATTCCAAGTGTCCTTGATCTGCAGAAGCAGCTCCATAAATCTCTTGAACGAGTTTTCACAACTTAGTTGTACGTCTGCAGTACAGTAATAAAGGCTGTGTCTCTGTTCCATCGTCTTCCAGATTCTTGCTGCATTTGTGATGGGTGAGGTGATAGCCTCAAGAGTCACAGTCTTGAGCTGTCAGCTCTGTCATCATCTCATACAGTGAGCCTGATTCATCCATTCAGTGAGGAGAAACAGCATTTTTATGTGCTAAGAACTATTTTACATGCTGGGATACAGCACAGAATACCAAGCTGGTTTTCCAGACTAGATTAGATCTGTGACTAGGTACATTTAGTTTAGCTGACAGAGCTCTACACTGCTGTGGAGAAAAGTGAGGTAGGAAAGAGGATAAGAGGTAACTGTGTCCGTGTCCGTCCGTGTGTGCCCGTGTGTGTGTGTGTGTGTGTGTGTGTGTGTGTGTGTGTGTGTGTGTGTGTGTCACATTTTACAGTAGGGTGTTCAGGAAAAGCCTCCCAGAGATGAAGAAACAAACTAGGTTAATAGCCGGGAAAGGAAGAAGGACAGTGAGCCAAAATTGAGGAGAGAGAACCACATTTGAGAGGGAGAAAAGGCAGCAAGAAAGCCAGAGTGGTCGGACAGTTGGAGGGAAGGGAGTAGATCAGAGGTAGTGGGTACCAGGGATGTAGGATGCTATACATCAGTATAAAAACATCCTTTCATGGCTGGCGAGGTGTCGCAGTGGTAGAGAGCTGTGATTGCTCTTTCAGAAGACTTGTTTGGTTCCCAGCACCCACACTGGGTGTCTCACAACCACCTCTAACTCTAGCTCCAGGGGATCTGGGGCTGACTTCTAGCTTCCACAGGTACCTGCATACACCTGGCACACATACATATGAAAATACATCTTCAGACCACAGCAGCATTGCCCTTTCCTCTGAGTAAGGCTGTGAGGTATTCATGGGAACAACATGCTTTCACTCTGGAAACTAGTGTTGTGGGGTCAAGCGCAGAAGTATCTGGAACAATTGTTCAGAGATCTAAGCAAGAGGGTGATGACTGAGCAGTAGTAGCCAGCTGGTGGAAATGGTCATTTCTCATCATATATAGGAGATGGCACCACCAACACTTCCTGATGGATATGTGGTGCTGTGAGAAGCTGCATTGAGGTGTCTACTCTGACTCTGTGAGGAGGTGAGATTGCGATCCCTAGTGGGAAAGGTCCTTGTGAGTGTACTGTGCAGGAGGACATTAGGGATTTGGTATTATAGACAAGACTGCAGAGACTGGGTTGGGGTGTGTTCAATTTTTGAATACACTTGAGTCATTTACACAGCCTGTCCCTTCACTTAGCTACTCTGATGATGTAAACTTCTCAATGTTTGAATCAAGTGTATTAAGTTTGTTGATGGCAGGTTCTTGTGTCTGTCATTTAACTGGATCAGAAAATTTATATAATATGTAAAACATTTATATATAAACACAAATAAATGTATTATCTTCCATCCATCCATCCATCCATCCATCCATCCATCCATCCATCTTTATCTATGTATGTATCTGTTCTATCTGTCTGCCTGTCTTGTCTGTCTGTCCTATCTGTCTGTCTGTCTACCTACCTACCTGATATCAAACAGACTACTCTGTAGTAAGCAGTAGGTGGCATTAGTCTAAATTGGTTCTATGAGAGATACAAATGTTTCTGCTGCCAAACTACATAGACAAACCTGGAATAACTCCATATGAGCAGAATCAGGCCCTGGAAATAATAGGGTTGGTGGGAAAAAAGGTTAGGATAGAACACTAAAAACCAAGAAAGCTTAAACAAATAGTCCAGTAAAGGCTAAAAACAAGACAAACCACGGCCATTAAGTACACCCATTGGTGTTTACTCTAGGACCACACTCAGGAAGTTCTGTGTCATCTCACATACGGGGGTCCTGTGTTCTTTGAGAAGGAAGTCTTGCTCCCAGTACAGACTGTTTTCATGAGAGCTAAAAGCTGATCTAGTGCACAGCCTGTTAGTTCATTTGGGGAGGGAAGCCTGAGCATCTTCATCTCCATCTGCAACCCATAATGAAAAGAAGTCCATGTTCTGAAGCCACCAAGTTGGTCACCACTTAGGCTACAGTAAGTCACTTCTATAGATTTTCAGCTCCCCTCCCCCCTCAAGTTGTCTTCTGTTGCCAAGGCTTTCTCCTTAATAAACTTAAAAAAAACCTACCTCTGCTTGAAAACATTAGCATGCTGGGAAAAGTCTCATGGGAGCCAGTTTGACCTTACAACATGCTGACGCTAGCCATGCATGAGGCTGGAACACTGGCAGAGCATGCTGCATGGCTGCCCCCACGGTTGGCAGAGCATGCTGCATGGCTGCCCCCACCGTTTCTTAGAACTGCCCTGCACCTAGGATCCACTTCTTTGCTCTTTTTGTTATTGTTAAGATAGACACGCAGAACATGCAGATATGCTTCAGCTGTAAAATTCTGGTCTAGCAATGTGAAGCCCTAGATTTATCCTTAACACTGCACGTGAAGACATGTGGATATTCAGCAAGAAATACCATTAGTTTAATAGCATGCTTTAAAAAATGTGAAGATGGCTGGGGGGTGGTGTACGCCTTTAATCTCCACACTCAGGAGGCAGAGGCAGGTGAATCTCTGAGTTTGAGGTCAGCCTGGTCTATGGAGTAAGTTCCAGGACAGCCAGGGCCACACAGAGAAACTCTGTGTCCAAAAACCAGCAAACAAACAAAAATGTGAAGACAGATATACTGTGTGCATCCAAAATTCTAGTACTTGGGAGGCTGAGGCAGAAGAACTGCAAGTCCAAGGCCAGCCTGGGCTATTTATCAAGTTCAAGGTTGTTCTGGGTCATTTAATGGCTTGACATCTCCAGAAATAAGTGAAACAGACTCCAAAAAAGAAAATACCAAATAAATCAACATCTATTTAAAAAGCTGTTAGAAAAATCACACACACACACACACACACACACACACACACACACACACACACACACAAACAAAACCAGCATTGTGTTGGGGATGGGGAAATGGTTCAGCAGTTAGCACTGGCTTTCCTTCAGAGGACCTTCGCTCAGTTCCCAGCACCCACATGACAGCTTATAACTGTCTGGGACCCCAGTCCTAGGGAATCTAGTGCTCTCTACTGGTCTCTGTAGGCACTGCATACACTTGGTGCACAAACATATATTCTCACAAACACTCATAAAATTAAATAAAATGTCCAAAAATTTTAAAGATATTTGAATGAAAAAACATTGCTACATCTTTAACAAGACCCACTTGTTAGGCAAGTTAATGTATTTGACAATAAGGACTTAGTTTAGACATTTATACTGAGTTTATTATCACCATTAACATTGGTCTAGAAGATTAATAAGTGTGGTAAACCATAAAGCGGAAAAACAAGGGGAATGACAGCACGATATGAATTAGATAACCAAATCAACCACAGTTATTAATAGGTTCCATGGAAAATAGTCATCTATATGTGTAGTTAAATAAGAATTCATTATTTATTAGAAGAGCCATTCTGGGTCAGTAAATCATTTATTAGTTATTAGGTTTAAAGACTTTTGGACAACTCATACTGCATATCAAAATAAATCAAAATAAATAAAGCAAACAGGTAACAATATCAAACACCCCAAGGAGCTTAAGCAGTGAGGGTAGACCTAAAGTCAAACTGATTTGACTGTGCAGGGCTATATTTCTACATAAGGAAAGCTCACAAATTGGATGGTAAACTGAGTCACAGGATGTGATCTGTTGGGGTTTGTCAATCAGTAGTCCAAAGGGAGAAAAAACAAAACAAAACCAAGTTTAAGTCAAATGGAGCCCACACTTGTTATTCCAGCATTTTGATTGTGGAGGCAAGAAGATCAGGAGTTCAAATCCTGCTCAAGTACATATTGAGTTTTAGGCCAGCCTACGCTACATGAAACCCTGGATCTAAAAAATGATACAAGTGTTTTCTGACCTCTGATAAAAATTTTTGCTGCCACAGTTTATTTCAATCTGGTTATTTGGTAACTCCATCCTGTATATGCTATCTTAGAATCTTAAAGTTCCCCCACCACCCTGAATTTACCTTCCATTCTAGTAGATTAATGTATTCTTATGTTGATTTTGTGGGAAGTTGGGTTTCTGTAGAATTTGTTTGCAAATTGGGCTTGATATTGTTAGAAGCTGGGTGGTTGCTGGATGGCTTTACTGGGTATCGTTACTTTGGGTAGTAATGTAGGGACGTAGTGAGGAAAGAGAAGAGAAGTAGTTGCTTTTAAGGGATTAATGAATATTAGTCTTAAAAGCGAAAAGAACTTGTGATGAACACAGAGAGGCATGGCTGGGAAGCCACTGGGTTTCCAGATTCGGGTATGAGCCAGTCCAGGTCTGTCAGTGCGTGAGACTGAGTAGCTTCGGTTAGCATCCAAAGTGGCTTCTTAGGAGTGGGGCATTTTAGTGACTCATTGGGTATGGAGACTTACAGATGCTTGTATTTTTAAAGTACTTGTTTACCTAGTTTGATCTGTTAACATCTACGTCTCCTAACCCCCCTTAATAGCAAGCTTAGTGTCCATCATTTGCAGGGCTATTAATTTGATGATTCAGGGTTCCCAGTCACTCACTTGAGAGTTTCTAGACTTTTTTTTTCTGGGTATGTGCTTTTAATCACTTGATAGATCGATAGCTGGTTTGTATTAATGGAGCTTGTGATGTGAACATGCGCTGTCTGTCACTGGTCCTGAAACCATTGACTCTCACTCATGCCTGAGAGGGATTGAGTTGTCTTTTCATAGTTTGATATTTGATCTTAGAGTTTTCTTGACCTTTTCAGACTCAAATAATCTGTTGGCTCATGAGTTTTGATAGTTGGACTTTTAACAAGAAAGGGGATTTGGAAGTTTTGCAATAATTTGTCACCCTCACAGTCACTTGACCACTTAGTCATGTTTTTGGTAGCTGGAGGCCAGCTGTTTGTCTAGTGCTGAGGTATTGCTTGCAAGTTAAGGTGCTCGAGGGCACCCTGACTTTGAGCACCTCTGGGAAAAGGGCCGTAGTGTAGTTAGATTTAGGGTTCACATTTTAGGGTCAAGCTGAGCTGTGCACTCTTGCATTCTTGGGGCTTCCTGTCTTTAAGGGCAAGGGTGTGTGTTGGATGTTGATGACAGGGAGAGGCAGCCTGTGGATGGAGAAGCTGCCTGTGTGCAGATGCCGCGTTCTCCAGCAGTTCCACATTGGAGTTCTGTAATAGCTTCAGCTTTCAGGCAGGCATGTCCAGCCTTTTGACATTGAACACATTGTCAGCTGTGAGGTTCACGTTTGAGGGCTGCACACTCAAGTTACAAAGAGATAACCACACACGTAAAGATCTCATAATGTTTTAAGTAAGTTTACAATTTTGTGCTGTGCTTCATTCATGGCTGTCCTAGGATACCAGCTTCCTGGGCCTCACATAGAGTTTGAACCATGAGTACTTGATGAGGTCTCAGGTTTTACCATGGAAGGCAACAAAGGCTATCAACAGGCTTTACCAAGTATCTCTGACTTTGCAGTTCACCAGGCCCTGGGCTTTGGAGACTCATGATTTTACTAATACACTTAAGTATGCATCTGTTTGTCAACATATGAAAATAGCATCATAAAGGCCATGTGTCCATTCTGAATGCTAATTTATTAAAGACTTAACTGACTGACTATAGACTAGAAAAATCGTGTCTGTTTGGCTAGCATGAAGACACAGCCAAATTACTATACGAAATATTTACTTTTAATAGATAATGCTTTAAGCAAAATCCAATCAAATGCAGTCCTTTGTGATCCCACCCCTTGAGATAATGAGGTTAACAACTTGTTTTTCTTCCAGAATCTGTGCATGCAGGAACTGCTATTGCTCTAACCCTCAGGCGCTCTCAACTTGAGGGAAGCCAGAGGGTAGGCAGAGGCTGCCTGCCTGCATGAAATAGGGGAGTGGGTGGGTGACTCACTGTGCGGGAGCAGCTCCATGGTCTCATTGTCTAGTCAGCAGTAAGCACATGACTGCATGAGTCTCTGCCCTGGCACCCCTGCCCAAGACACTTTGGAAGGGCAGCATCAAGGTTTACTGTTCTGACCAAGCACAAGTCCAGCACCTCCTAGTTCTTGTAAATTGTGACTGTCCCATCCTGCCCAGGTCTTTTTCTCTGACCAGTCCAAGCTTTCTATAGCTGTGTATACTGCAGTCTAGTTTTACTATGGCACACTGAGTGGCTTTTAGTCACTTTAAGATGACTTTTCTAACTCCTTTGGATCTACCTTTTAAGTTAGTTCTTTGTAACTACATTATTTTCCCCTTTGAATTGCCTACAAAGAGATTGGATTATTTTAGGAAAATCAGCACTTTATGAAGTCATTCTAGTAACTTAGGATTTTTTTTAACCCAAATCAAACCCAGCTAACTGAACAACCTAGGGGCTGTAAAGACGGCTCAGTAGTTAAGAACACGCGTTGCCTTTGCAGAGGACCCAACTTCAGTTCCCAGCACCCAGTGTCCGGTGGTTCACAACAGCCTCTACAGTTCTGAAGTTAGGCCCTGATGTCCCTGGGCCTCCATGAGCTCCAGCATGTGCACGGACCTGCACAAAGACCCATACCTGAAAATGAAAATAAATCTTTAAAGAAAAAGGCTCTTTGTCAGATACATTAGCTCTTCAGTGACCCACTTCTGCTTTTATCTGTCTGACATGATGGCTGCATGAATAATGCTCCCTGAAGTTCACATGAAATCAGGACTTCACATGTGGGGTTTGGGACATTCTTTTATACATGTAACACTTTATTGAAATGTAATTCACATGCCGTACAGTTTTCTCATTTAAAATTTACTGCTCAGTAATTTTTATTACATCCTCACAGTTGTGTGAGTCACCACCTTAATCAGTCTTAGAACACTTTCACAAATTGTTCCCCCACTAACGAAACCCCAGTTCGCTGTAGTCTCCATTTCCCTAAACTCCCACTCAGCCCTGGGCAAGCACTGTTCGGCTTTCTGTCTAGACATTTACCTGTTTGCACAGTTCACATAGGTGTCTGGATGCCTTGACAGAAGATTGTTTTCAAGATTTGCTCATGTTGTGTCCTGTGTCACAGTTTCATTCTTTTCTGATGGAAAAATATTTAATAGCTGGGTTGGGCCGTACTGTAGGTAATCTCTCATCATACATTTGTATGGGATTTCTTTTTTAAAATTTATTAATTTATCTTACGTGTATTGGTGTTTGGTCTGCATGTAAGTCTGTGTACCACATGCATGCCTGATGCCCAGGGAGGGCAGAAGAGGGTGGAAGCCAGAGGAAGGTGTTGGATCCCTTAGGACAGGAGTGGCAGGTGGTTGTGCACCACCATGTAGATGCTGAGAATCGAATCCAGGTCCTCTGTAAGAGCAGTGTTCTTAACTACTGGGCCATCTCTCTAGACCCTGGCATGGGATTTCTTAATGGCAAAGAAGCACTTTCTGTTTTTGCTCTTCCTGAAGTGCAGACAAACACTTTACGGAGTAGATAGTCCAGATGGCCAGGAGGAAACAACAGTTTGTTTCTACCTGTTAAACATCACGGCAGTGTCTTCTTCAAATAGCAAGAGTAATTATTTGGACATTTGGGAATTGCCTATGAAATCAAAACACAAAGTGCTTTAATACGTTATTTTTGGTTAGAATCTATAATTTTCTTATAAGAAAAAAGTTAACTGTATAAAATGTGATCAAGATAGTTTTTTTCTGTAATTCTTACGCGTTTTTTTCCTGTTTTCCCTGCTCATTTCCACATTGGCTGTTCCACAGTGTCCTTATTGGGTAGACCAGCCATGGTTTGTTTACTTATCTGAACAGAGTGGCTGTGGCTCTGGAGCCCAAATACTCACTTTGCTCTATTGTGTCACATAGGCATATGACTTAACACTCCTTCCCCCTTCATGTCCTCGTCAGTAAAATAGGGAATTATCAACTTGGTGGGTTGGTCGTGCAGATTAAGTTAATATAAACAAAGTACCTTGGCATATGAAGTATGTACATTGATACTAGCTGTAATGTATCAGTTTGCATGGCAATATACGGGCATGTTAATACATGTATTAAAGTAGATTATTTTGGTACTGTGTCTGATTATGTTTGATTTGTGACTTTTCTCATTCTGAATAATTGTGTACATTCAGTTCTTAATACCACAAAATTGTTAATGCAGTTTTGCCTGCCAGCAACCTTCTCATGTGAACTCAGATGGAAGAGGGGGAGAGGTAGGATCCAGAAATGGTTAGTTAGCAAGAGGAGAATGGCCCGAAGGTGGAATCAAGTGAAGGATTCTCCTGTGCTCCAATATAGTTCCTTTCCTGTGGTAATGACTAATTACTGGCCAAAGGAATGGATTCTTAAAATCATTATATTCATTATGGGTTTCAGAATTGGAGTTTTCTTCGACTTTCATTAAGAATTTAAGACCTTCCAACATATACACCCATGGAAATATCATGTATACACCTTCCAATGTGTTTTCTTTATTGCTTTTTAACCGCTCCGTAAAGATGGGGTGGGGGTTACGACCAAGTTCAGTTCCCACATTATATATCGTTTGAGAGTTGCTGTTCTTCTGCTTCTTGACCACAGTTGTCAGAACACTTGTGCACTCATTCACTTCTGGCTTTGCAAGCATGTGTTTTACATGATGTTGAACCCTGGGAACAACTCACAGGTGTTTAGAATGAGCATTTATGGGCGTGCCCTTTCTTGAATGCCTCCTAGGGAAGTTTCCCCACACCACATCGAGAAAGGGCGTCAAGAGTGATGTGGAACTTAGTTCTGCTAGAAACTTTAAAGTGCCACCGAAGGGTGTCTGCCTTTATCTGAGGAGTAGGGAGGCCAGGCTAGCTCACCATACTTATGGGGAAGAGGAGCAGGGGTTCAAGCCGTGTGGGCTCCTTTGCTTCCCCGTACCAGCTTTCCCTCCCTCTTGACACTCCTGGCCTTCATTCCCCAGTGAAAGTCTTGCTTCTGCCCAGGCTATTTTTAGCATGCAGCTTTCTAATGAACTTTGAAGTGTTCTGATCTGTCCTCAGTGTCAGGTAGATGACTTAAACATTTCTTTCCGGTGGTTTTGATGCTGTGTCTCTTTGTAGTTGACTTTTATAGTGAGAAAGTAGAAAAAGACTAATCTGGAGAAGCGGGAGCCAATATTCTCTTTTATTTCTTCCATAATTAAATAGCAATAATGAAAATCAAAATGGAAAACACGTAATAAGTCAGACTTATTTCCATCCCCTTCCAGGGCTGTCATATTTACATATACTGTTTTATTTAGCTATCAAACCAGAGTATTGATAGAACTTCATCCCATGCTTTTTTATACAACCTTTGTCATAATCATCTTTATGTTACTGTGCAGTTTTCTTAATTATTTTTATGATTGCTTAATATACCATTTTCATATTTAACAGTTTTCTATTGTCTAGCTAATTTCTAATTATTTCTCATAATAACACTGTGTTGAATGTATTATGTGCAGCCATTATACTGTTGTAGATTATTTCCTTGGGTTCTTGAAGTATATTGCCAAATTACTTTCTGAAAGTGACTAACCAATTTATATTACTGTTTTAATATAGCTTTAACCAATGTTGCCAGCCTTTGGTGTGAAGGTCTTTCAGGAGGAGTATCTACCTAACCACAGCCTTTGTAACCATGGTTTTTAGAAATATGGTGTGACACAGCTGGACAGATGGCTCAGCAGTTGAGTGCTCATTGCTCTTACAGTTTAGTCCTCAGAACCCATGTTTGGGTCACTTATACCCACCCGTAACTCCAGCACCAGAGGATCTTAGGCTCTCTTCTTGCCACATGGTACACACACACACACACACACACACACACACACACACACACATACATGCTCTCTTCTGGCCACATGGTTCTCTCTCTCTCTCTCTCTCTCTCTCTCTCTCTCTCTCTCTCTCTCTCTCTCTCTCTCCTGGCCACATGGTACACACACACACACACACACACACACACACACACACACACACACTTACACACACACACGCACACACACATGCACAAACACACATACACGCACAAATAATAATTAAATAATTGTGGTGACATTGTGTCCCCCAATATATTGTGCACCTTAATAAACTTATCTGGGGTCAGAGAACAAAACAGCCACTAGATAGACAGAGGCCAGAAAATGGTGGCACACACACCTTAAATCCTAGCATTCTGGAGGCAGAAGATCCATCTGGATCTCTGTGAGTTCAAAGCCACACTGGAAACAGCCAGGCATGGTGACACACACCTTTAATTCCAGGAAGTGATGGCAGGAAACAGAAAGGTATGTAAGGTGTGAGGACCAGGAACTAGAGTCTTGTTAAGCTTTTAGCCCTTTGAGCAGCAGTTCAGCTGAGATCTATTTGGAAGAGGACACAGAGGCTTCCAGTTTGAGGAAATGAGATCAGCTGAGAAATTAGCAAGGTGAGGTTAGCGGTGGCTGGTTCTGTTTCTCTGATCTTTCAGTGTTCACCCCAATACCGGGCTCCGGGTTTGCTTTTATTAATAAGACCTTCTAAAGATTCATGCTACAAATAATAAATCCTTTTTTTCAAAGAAATATAGTAACTGAAGTTATGTTGTTTTCATTCCAATTTCCCAGAGAGTGTGTGACTCAATGATTTTTGGAGAGTCTGATTATAAAAACTCAAAGAAGTAGTTCCTAAAAACTGGACTTTGGGGGACTGGAGAGATGGCTCGGCAGTTAAGAGCACTGGCTGCTCTTCCAAAGGACCTGGGTTTGGGGCAGGAGAAACGGTTCAGCCATTAAAGACTAGGCTCACAAGCAAAGGAACTGGGTTTGATTCCCAGCACCTACCTGGCGACTTATAACTGTCTGTAACTCTAATCCAGGGGATCCAGCACCCTTTTCTAGTCTCTGGGTACCAGGCACACACATGATGCATAGACATAAATGCAGGCAAAACACATATGCTCATAAAATAAAAATAAAACTTTAAAAATTCTAGACTTATAACCATTAATGAACATCTTTGAGAAATACTTCGGCAGGAAAAGGAGCCAGCCTTTGGTACAGTGGAAATTACCCACTGCAGGAGAGGCAGGGGGGATGTTTGTTTCACAACATTCCGTCCTAGTAGTTAAGAGACCTAGCCTTGTTCATTCATTCATTAAGTAATTCCCCAGAGCCTACAACATGCCAGGCTTTTCTCAACACATAGCAGTGAACAAAACCAAGAAGTCCTGGCCCCCAAATATACTGTGAAACAGGAAAAATCAATACGATTCAGCTGCCTAAGGGAAGATTCTACACATGTTGTTTTAGACTTGTATTTTGGGGAGAATGTTTCAGTGTCTAATAGGGCTGACTTCTGATTTAAACAGATACATTGTCTTTAACCTCAAGAAGCTCATAATGAACTGGGGAAAACGATTATATAGAATGGAAATTACTGTGTTGGTATTATCTATACCAATTATGTTCAAAGAGAGATAAAGGAAAGGAGCCTGATCCATGTTTGAGTGGTTCCTAAATTCCTTTCTCAGTGCAGCAGGGATATGGCGCATGTTTAAGCTGTCGTGGAACTGAACTACATTGCTTTACGTGGCTACTGTGGACTGAAGATTGTGGGATGAAAATATCTTCATTGACTAAATGCCTCATTTTAATTTAAATCATAAATTTCCTCATAGCCACCTGTATGCTTTCATATGATGATGTGGTTTTTATGTTGCCTCTCAGAGGTTACTGGAGCTTCACAAAAACACTTCCATTATGGATAGGAAGCACAATTGGAATAGAATCTTATTGTATACCTATGAAAAAATTTTAAAAGTTACAGGGTAGCATGAAAACCCAGGAAATCAATTAGTAGTCTGAAGACAGGATATAGCAATGATTTGAGAATCATTTGAGACTTGTGTGGGTTACAACCCCTTTGGTTTCACAGGGGTCGCCTAAGACCATCAGAAAGGTATGTGCATTATAATTCATAACAGTAGCAAATTACAGTTATGAAGTAGCAATGAAATAATGTTATGGTTGGAGGGTCACCACAGCATGAGGAACTGTATTAAAGGGTTGCGGCATAAGGAAGGTGGAGAATCACTGGGCTCTGGTGTGGCAGGTAGGAGATGTAAAACAGATATTTGGTTCTGTCTGTCTGTCCTAGGCATTATCAGCTCTTAAAGTTTTGACATCTCTAGGATGTGATAGGTATCAAATGTTTCCCAGAATATAATTTCAGAAAATTAATAATAATTTCACTTTTAAAAGATTGCTTCAGACTGATTAAAAAATAGGTTGGCAATACTGCAGCTCTCAGCAGTTGACGATAGAGGTAGGAGGTATGGTTAGCAGTGTTGCAGGAAAGGATTAACCTGGCGTCTGCCCAGTGATTATGTGCAAGAAGGCTAGTCACCAACAAGCTAAGGAACAGACCCACAATTATTTCTTTTAGAGGAGTTGGAGGTAAAATGAAGTCATTGGTAACATATATCCCTGGGATCTTTCCATCACTACACACAGTTCGCAAAGCAACTTTAAGTTGCCTTTTCCTTAGACAGTTGAGTGCTTTTGATTTAGCATAAAGTTCATGAACTAAGAAAAGTAGTTAGACACAGATGTCCGTATCTTTCCACTCAGTGTAGCTTATTACCTTTAACTGCCTGTTAAAAACCATGCTTTGATATTCACCTTCACAATATAAATTGCCATCACCAGGCTTAGCAAATGAAACAGATTTACTTATGGTAAATGTGAGTAGTTACGCACACCAGGTCCTTGACCGAGCTTTCCCAAAGGACAAGCAATGTCTTTGAAAAATCCTATTATAAGATTTTATTTGCAGGCACGGTGAACACAAGGCTGAAAGGCTCCATGTTTTATTGCCTCCCAACTTCATCATGCCTGCTCACTCTATTGAAAACTGGCAAAACGATACACATCAGTTCTTTTATTCTTTTGTTACTACTCAGTGCAAATAAAAGCATCTTGGGGGATTTAATGAAGCAGTATGTCCTTGGAGGGAGCTTTGGAGAATCTGAGTACACAATTCTTTGTCTTTAATACTGGAGGCTTTTGTGTAAAGCAGATTGACAAGAACCAAATTAAGCCCTCACTGGTAGACTAGTATTGCCACATAAGTGCCCGAGTCACACACATTCCTATGTGGCAGTGACCTTTGAGATAGGTGCATTCAGTGTGTTTTGGGGATGTACCAGTGGGCAGTTGGGACAGTGGAAATGAGAGCAGAGCTATGGAACTATCAGACCTTCTTGGAAATGGCCTGGTTAAGCCAGGAAATAGGGGCTGGTGCTCATGGTTGGGGGCCAGAGGTGGTGGGGGGCAGAGAAGAAGTGTTGTAAATTACCCAACAATAGCCCAGAACACTTGTGGCAATGTGTCCTGGGTGAAAGGCCATACCAAAGCTGGCTTTGCCCTTCACAGGCATTATTGGCTTTTCATCGTAATCCGGGAAAGACAGCAGCAGCAGATCTGTGCTGCAGAGGTTTAGGCAGCAGACAGGATGGATGACATGTGTGCTTATCATTACGTATTGACATCAGGTCCTGTGCCATCCTAGCCTATCAGCATCGTGCTCCTTATCGCTGACCTATGCAAATGTAGCCGTGCACAGATGACTGCCACACGGGTAACTCAGATTCTGCTTCAATTCCAAAGTTTTGGTACTTTGTTCCCAGTGATGGATATTTAAACACCTGCTAGCTAATGAAAAAACACCGGATTATGGGTAATATAGTTCTGAACTGCCAGCCCAAGTGAGGTTGAGATCAGGGCTGGTTTATCTTGTATTTGTTCGCAGGCTTAACCTCTGCTGGCACACCTCTTCTCATCCTCTGGGCTGGTTGCATTCAGTGCTGAAGAAAACAGCTCTCTGGCTTAGTTCCACCCTTGATAGATGTGACCAGCCAGTTCTTAACTCAGGGTTAATAGGTGTCTCACCAATGACATGTTCATGAAAATACTGTTCAAGAAGCTTGGTAAATACAGCCCTTGGCTAAGGATGAAAAAAACAAAAGAAGCTATTTTTTCCTCCTTTCCAGCATCTCTTCTCACATGAAGACAAAATCTGAAGCATATAAAGAAACCTGAGAAATGGCCAACTTAGTGTTTCTATTTGTTTTCTACTAAACATTTCTGAGTGGAAATAAAATTTGCACTTGGCAGTGGATGCTTCTCTGTCATAGCTCCCAGGAATTTTTAGTGTGTTTGGGGGCACACGACACATCTGTTTTAGACACTGAAGGATCTTTTCAGTGCCTCTCCGGCATGCAAGCTGCAGGAGTTTACGAGGTGATTTCCAGCAGAGCCCGGCAGTGCTTTCTCTGTGGTCCCTGTCTGTGTGTCCTCAGTCCCTCTTGGACCCCGCTGTGTTGGCCCCACTGTTTGCAGTGGCACAACACTTGGTTTGTGTCTTTCCCACCAAACGAGAGCTCAGTAAGGGCAGGAGCTGTCTAGCCTGCCTGTGAATCACAGGTACTTGGTGTAGTGCTCAGTGCTTATTTGAAGAACCATCAAAATGGCAACGATGTTATCTCACAGTCAGATACCACCAGTTAAAAGGCCTCTGTTTTCTATTATTTAGAAGCCAAGCTTCTAGAAACATGCCCTGACTTAATATGTTGTTATATCACTGAAGGAATCTTTGGGGAAGGTTTGAACATCTGTCTTAAAGTTTACACATAGTAGGCACAATACAAAAAAGGGACAGAGGACACTCAGTCTTTGTCTTTAGCTATTACGCAGGCCTCTTTGACTTTGAGGGGTTTATTTTTTTTCCTTCCTTCATATTTGAGACCTAGTTGGCTCTTTTAATCATAAATCCAGATTGCTGCCTTTCACAATCTTTTCTTTTTATATCTTCCTAGTTCTATGATGTAATTCTTACCTACCAGCCCCTCCCTGCCTGTGGCCTGGCCTGTTGTAGCTGCTCTCCAGGCACTTCTGTGCTAACTAGGTACAACAGAGCACTTGCCAAAAGTTCTCTGTGTTGGCGTTAGCTACAAATAAGTTTACTAAATACCGTTCTCTATGAATTAATATTGAAAGTTGAGTTCACACTTTGTGCAAGTTGATTTCCTGACGAGAATGTAGACTCTTCAAAGAGCATGTCAGGTTCCTTAGGAAGCCATTGGTTCAGCTGTTAGGGGTTGTGAATGTAGGGCCAGTTACACAGTTGTCCATGACGTTGATGTTTACAAGAGTATTGCAGAAGCTGAAAAGTTAAACCCCCATGCAGTATGAAGTGTAGGAATGTAAAGATGCCCAGTCTTGTCCTTGCTTATCTTTAAGACTATGAGAACATGAATAATATGATGAATGACGTCTAAGATCTGGCATAGAAGAACATAGACACATTTAAAAATTTTATTATTTGTGTGTGCGTTATTATGCATATCCCATGGCATACATGGGAAGGTTAGGAGACATCTTTAGAGATCAGAGGACAAATTTCAAGAATTGGTTCTTCTGTTCCTGTGGGTTGAGGGGATGGGTGTCAAGTCATAGGGCTTGCACAGCAGGGCCTTCTGTGTGCTGAGCCATCTTATGGCTCTCATGTACAGGACTTTTTAATGGTCTAATAGTAGTTCAGGTTGAGTATCCCTTATCTGAGATGCTTGGGACTGGAATCACTTAGGACTTAAAAACGGAATATTTATTATGTATTCTATGGACAGTACACCAGTCTAAATACAGAATTCATTTATGTTTTATATATGCAGCACATCCATAGCCTCAGGATAACTTTACTTATTTTTAGTAATTGTGTATATAAAGCAAGCTTTCATGGTATGGAATTTTCACAAATCACATTAGTGTTTAAAAACATTTTGGAATTGAAGCTGGACATGGTGGTGCACACCTTTAATCCCAGCATTCAGGAGGCAGAGACAGGTAAATCTCTGAGTTCGAGGCCAGCCTGATCTACAGAGTGAGTTACAGGACAGCCAGGGATATACAGATAAATTCTATCTCAAAAAAAAAAAAAAAAAAAAAAAGTTTTGGATTTGAAACATTTCTGATTGAGTGCTTTAGACCAGGATGCTTAAACCAGTACTACAAATTGTAATTCAAATTGTAATTTTACCTTCTATATTAGCCTTGGACAAATACACAAAAGAACCATCAGTGTGGTTTTTTTTTTTTTTTTTTTTTTTTTTTTTTTTTTTTTTTGAGACGGGGTTTTTCTGTGTAGCTTTGGCTGTCCTAGAACTTGCTCTGTAGACCAGGCTGGCCTCAAATTCACAGAGATCCAATCTGCCTGCCTCTGCCTCCCAAGTGCTGGGATTAAAGGTGTGTGCCACCACCTCCTGGCAGTGTAGAAACTTTATACATGCATATTCAACCTCTTTAAACATTCAGAAACACTTCCTTATGGAGAATTTCAAATCTTCCTTTTATTTTACTCATTTTAAGGAGTCTTGAGTTTTTTTGTTTTGTGTGTGTGTGCCTGCATGCAGGTTTACATGTGTGGGTGTGAACACATATGTGTGTGTGTGTGCTGTATTCATCTAATTTTGGATAACTTTCTGATTCCTTAGCTCTTTTATTATTTTTATTCTATTTTAACATCTTTTTTATATTTTAATATCTTTTATGATTTCTGGAAATTTTTCAGTTGCTATATCTTCAAACATTTCCTGTCCCATCACATAGTCCTTTGATTTCCCTTATGCATGTGTTAAATTATGTCTTTTTTTGTCCTACACTTTGAAGAGTGTTCTGGTTTCTGAGTTTAAATTCTTTTTTTTGGGGGGGGGCATACCTTGAGGTTATTGATCACTTCCTTAACTATATTTAATTATTGACAAGCCTGACTCTGCCTATTTTAGATTTTTAAAAAAATATCTAGCTTTTCCTGGACTATTTTTGTGTGTGTGTGCTTATCGCTCTGCTAGAGTTTGAGAGCTCAGGTTTCCGCAGAGGTTTTCCCTGAGCCTTGGTTTCCTTTTCTAACAAATAGAAAAGTGGAGACTGTACAGTCCCGCCGGGAATGTTCTGAGAATGGTAAAGAGGTCATGGATGAAGTGGGAGCCTTTGCTAAGACCTGTCCTCTTCCTGTCTCAGTCTCTCATTGAGGGTGGCCCTGCATGGTTACTTGGTTTTGTTAGTTCCTGAAAGGTAAGATTTTTGTGAGAGGAGAAAGACCTGACACTTCCTGACAGTCTATTAATCTGTAGAACCTGAGGAAAGACTACAAATCACATTTTAAAAGTGCTTCTGCAGCACATTTTCCTTTTGCTGGGTTCATATGGGATGTTAATTGGAAGAAACAGATAGCATTAAATCCAGTTGTCACTTGGTTACGTCTGTTAAAAAATCATTAAAAATTCTCAACTCTTGGGCTTCTTGGCTCACTTGAGAAATTTCATGGCTCATAACATGTCTCACTCAGTTTCTCTGCACTTAAAGGATGTTACGTTATCAGTCTGGTTTCTGAGTATTTGCCACGTGAAGAATCGCTAATGCTCTGTACTGACTGCTAATAAGATTTAGCAGTCTTACTGGAGTTGACTTTGGAGACATGGACTTGGATTTAAATCCTGGCTGCACAACTCTGAAATCTTGGGCTGCTTATTTAATTTCTGAGCCTGCGTGTGTTCATCTTTGGAGCAAGGATGGTACCTATATCATGAGCTGTTTTGAAGAGAGGAGACAGTGTGTGTAAAGCCTTAGGTAAATTCCTGGTTAATAAGAAATCAGTCATTGATGGCATGGAAAATGGCAGCCAGAATGAAATAGGCTGCCGCCAGATCAGTATTTTAATATAACTAAAGGGGAAAGAGAGTTTAGTATTCTCACACATTTTATGGAAAAGGTCACATTGTAAAGAGAGATTATTTAACAGTTCGGAGGAGGTTGAACTAAAGAGGGAATGTTGACGTGTAATAAAAACTGCTAAGACTCCACTGCTCACGAGTGACAGACGCCTCCAGGAGGCCTGCCATCCTCTTGTAGGAAGTCTTGGGTTACGGTGTGGGTGACCACGCTGCCCATTTGCTTTCCCACTCTCCCTGGCTTCTGTTGCCAGTTTTCCCTGTACCTCCTGTCCTACTCCTGTTCCCAGTAGAGATTTTCCATGTGTCTGGCCCAGCAGTGGGTCACAGAACGTGAACTGTTGCAGCGTTGGGTCTTGGTATTTGTCTGGTCAAAGTGAAATCCCTCTGGGCTTGTGTTACAGAAGGAAACTTCAGCATTAACAAACAGAGCGTTGGTCTGAAAATGGTTGCAGATAAAGAAACTACAGCAATCTGAGGCTTCTGTCTCTCCTATGCATTCGCATTGAAGACAAATAAATAATAGGGTTTTCTAGTAGAGCGATTGCTTTATAAATTACCATGGAGTAAATATAATGAATTTCAGACGTCTCCAAATCCTGTGTCCATGAGTAATTTTACCGCAGTGGGCATTATTCAAGACTGAAATTATTTAATACAAAGAAACATTCTTCATTCATATGTGAGCAGCTGTCTTTCAAAGTATAGACCACAATACAGGCATTTGAATACCACTAGGAATGATGTTGTTATTTTGTAGCTGTTTTTCCTGTCCTCCCAAGACAGTGCAATCCTGGTCATAGATTTGTAGTTTGGAAGAAACCTAGGAGATCCAGTCTCTCTCATTCCCTGCCACCCAGGGAGATGAAGCAATTTATCTGAAGTCAGCTAACTAATGACAGAGCCAGGGAGAGTAGGCTTCATCTGTTAATGCCACAGTGCTGTACTCCTCTGGAGAAACTGCCTTCTCATTCCTGGGTTCTAGTGCTAGTTAGTCTGGGTGAGGGTTTTTTTTTTTTTTTTCCCATGACTAACTAGTGTTCTTTTGTTTTCTCATGTGGGTGTCTGGGAGCAAGCGAACAGTATTTTCTCTGTAACAATGGAACAGTGTAAGGCATAATGGGGCATTTGTCTTTAGCACTTTTAGGAGTGAGAAAGAAATGGCTGTAGCTCAAGTTCTCTGCCTTCATTGTTGATAGGCAGCTATTTATTTAATTATTGATTTGTAATGTATGCGGTGTTTGTGTATGCACATGGGTGCAAGTACATAATGCGTGCATGTGAAAGGCAGGATTAACATCTGATGTCTTTCTCCACCACTATTGACATTATATATATATCAGACTATATATCTGTCTATCTATCTATATATATATACACACACACACACATACAGACAGACACATAATTTCTTTTATTATGCATTTGTATAGGGGAGTGCACATGCCACAGTGTGCACATAGAGATCAGAGAACAACTCGAGGGAGTCAGTTCTCTTCTCCCATGTGGGCCGTAGGGGTTGAATTCAGTTCATCACACTCGGTGGCAGGTGCCTTGGTCCCCTGGGCCCTCCATCCTAGTTTTCTGAGACACAGTCTCTCCGAACCTGGAGCTCACCACTTCAGCGAGTGCCACGGATCCCCCTGTCTCAGTCTCTCCAGTACTAGGGCTGCAGGTGCACACACCAGCACTCCTGGATCAAACTCAGGTCCTCACTGTTGCACACAGGCACTTTACCAACCAATCCTTCTCCCCATCTCATAGGCAGTGATTTTTTAAAGAGATTTATTTATTTTATGTGTATAAATGTCTGTCTGTCTGTATATGTACCATGTGCCCGTGGAAGTCAGAAATTGACTGCCCTGGAACTGGAGCTACAGATGGTTGTGAGCCACTGTGTGGATGCCTGGCATTGAACTCAGGCCTCATAGGCAGCTATTTTAATGCTGAGCTTCTTAACCCTGATGTCTGGATTCTTATAAAAATCATGTGAATATATGTTTATATTTTAAGAAAAGAATCTGTAGCTTTCATCAAAGGATATACATTATTTAAAACTCTTGTTGATAATGAGAACTAAGCCTGATTCTAATCTAAGTACTAATTATACTAGAGGACTTTTTAAAAAATCTCCATTGCCTTCTGCTGGGGCCCCTTCCTACTGACAAGTCTTCCAGAGACTTCTGGATTGCTCAGATGGAACCACTAGAGGCCTCAGCCTTTTTTGGGGGGTGAGGGGTAGGGCATTTTCCTCTGCCTTTTTTATTTTTGAGATAATAATATAATCATACTATTTCCGCTTTCCCTTTTCTCCCTTTAAGCCCTCCCATATACCCCTCCCTACCCTCCTTCAAGTTCAAGGCCTCTTTTTCCATTAATTGTTATTGCACACGTATGTGTATATACATATATTCCTAAATATAACCTACTTAGACCACATCGTGTTACTTGTATGTCTGTTTTCAGGGCTGACCCTTCGGCACTAGACAACCAGTGGCTGTGCTGTTCCCTGGGGAAGGCCATCTCTCCCTCTCCTGGCTTTCGACAGTTGCCTCTAGTTCCTTGTGTAGGGTTGAGGCCTCTTTCCCTTCCCTTCTCCATTTTTAGGACAGGATGTGAAATTCAGAGTTCAGAAGAGTGATTGAAAAGGATGTGTGAGCTGACCGAAAGAACCTAAGACTGTTGCACTAAGAAAAAATATTGAATTGGAATTCTAATCAATACTTTGCAAATTAACTTTCCGAGTTCCTCTAGTTCTCTAGTTAGGAATCTCTCTGAACTAGAAACATTTACATTTTTTAGGAACACAATGAAAATCTAAGGATGGAGGTTTAGGAGTTGCTCAGGCCTGTCTAGAAAAAAAAAATGAGTATTTCCTTCTTGAGTTGTATTTAACTTAGACAAATCTCCCTCTTCAGAATTTTTTGAGGCCATGTCATAGTGGCACATGCCTTTAATCCCAGCATTCGGGAGGCAGAGATCTCTGTGAGTTCAGGGACACCCTGGTCTACAGAGTGAGTTCCAGGACAACCAGGACTGTTATTCACTTGATGGTCTCTTCCCAAACAGACCATATAGAAAGCATGTTCTAACATGTTTATTTGTTTGTCTAGCATCTGGACACACAAAGAAAAAGCTCACATGAGTGAAAGAGCATGTTCATTTATTTATTCAGAAGGCCCTCATTGAGAACATACAAAGGTTTAGGCATCATCTCAAATGATGGGAAATGAGACTGGCCTGGTCACAGTCTGCTACAGACACAGGCTACCTAAGAATAACAGTTCAGGGCTGGGGATAGAGCTCAGTTGGTAGGTGCTTACCACAGTATGCACAGTGCCTTGTTAGGTGCTTGCCCAGTATGCACAGTGCCTTGGTAGGTGCTTGCCCAGTATGCACAGTGCCTGGGTTTGATCCCTAACATCACATAAACCAGATGTGGTGGCCTGCACCTGTAATTCTAATACTCAAGAGGTAGAAGCAGGAGGATTAGGCATCCAAGGTCATCCTGGCTACATAAGGAGTTGAAGACCAACCTGGGCTATAGTAGACACTGTCTCAAAAGAGAACTAGAAAAGAACAACAGTTCAGCATGCTACACATTTCAGTGGAGTACCACAAAAACTATCCATGCCTGCCAGGGAAGAAGTGGGACTAGAGCCACTATGTTGTTGGCCAAGGAAGCTAGGATGGATGAAGATACGTAGATCTTTGAGTTTTGCCTTAAAGGTTCAGTGGACATTGTCCAGCAAAAAAAGGATGTGGGTAAAAACGGTGTGTTTGGACCTTTCCAGTTTTAGCTAATATTGACACTTACACCATATTCTCTTACTTTGTATTTTGAATTAGAGCTCCAAACGAGAATGGAAGCCACTGGAGGACCGTAGCTGCACAGACATACCATGGCTGCTGCTCTTTGTCCTCTTCTGCATTGGGATGGTAAGGACACTCAAGCTAACCAACCTCAGCTCTGGATGCAAGGGAATGAGGGGGGAAGTGGGAACTTGCAGTGTATCTGTGTGTATGTATCTCATCTCTTCCCTGCTGTTTATAATTGGTATAATTGGAGGGCCTAAGATACCATGAAGGGGGTTATTTTCCCCTTGAATACAGTTCAGTAGTATTTGGTATTCTCTTGCTATTTAACTTTCTTTTGTTTTGTTACATGAAAACTGAGATAGAAATGAAGGAGCCAATGGGAATCTTAGCCACTTCACCCAATTATTTGAGAAAGCCACATCATTTGATGCAAGTTTGTAGGTGGATTTTTTTATCCCTTCTGCCAGCTCCCAAATTAGAACAAGGAGACTTATTATTAATTATGAAAGATCAGCCAATAGCTTGGGCTTGTTACTAACTAGTTCTTACAACTTAAATTAACCCTTTTTTTTAAATCAGTCTACTTTTTGTCTTGTGGCTTTATTACCTTTACTCTGAACTGCCCATGCTGCTTCCTTTCCCTCTGGCTGGTGACTTTCTGCATCTCCACCCTTCTTCCCAGCGTCCTCTCTGCCCTGAAAAATCCTGACTACCTATTGGCCGTTCAGCTTTTTTTTTTTTAACCAATTTGAGTGACAAATCTACACACTGTACAAGATTATTCCACAACACAAGTTTCTTTGAAATCTGATCTTCAAGGGTTAGTTGAGAACCCTGAGTATGACTCTTCTAGTCACACAAGCCTCATGGTTATCTTTGGGCCAGTCACTTCTTTTCCCAGAAGCTTGGGATTTCTTTAGAGAAGTGAGTGTTTAGGTATCCAATACCCACTACACTTGGAGTGCTCACAGTTTGAGTTCTTTCTGCAGGGGAAGAGGCTGCCCAGTGCTTTTCCCCTCATGTTAGCCCTAGGCTCCAGCCTGCCTTCCACCATGATGAGCAGCATCTCTCTGATGGAAATCAAGACATTGGTAGAGAGGATGAGGAACAGAGTCTTGGTGCAGGGTGCTCAGTGTGAGGCATACCTACTCAGCCTGTCAGAGTTCTGGATACAGGGATTCATATAGCCAGGGTGCTAGACTCCAAAGCAGACAGCTGCTTTAGCACCGACTGGTGTTTGGAGCTTCAGAGGGCTTAGGAATCTTCATCTGGCCCATCACCCTCAGTTTATAGACTAAACATCAAACCTAATGAGGAAGAGGACGACCCTCAGGCCACACTGCTGGTGAATGGAGGAGATGCTTGTCCAGCTCTGCACTGGGTCAGCGTTTTCTAGTACCCTTTCCCTCTTCGTCACGGGAACTCTGTACAGCTGCAGCTGCATTCTCCATCTCTTAGTCTCCCCCGCGGAATGCCGTCACACTGTCTTGAGCAGCCTGGTCTTATGATCTGTCTTTGGCCCCATCTTCCCGCACTTTCTCTAGAGGTTCTTTTGGGAAGTGTTGCTTTTTGTCCATCTGTAATAAAAGCCTTCAGGATTCCTTGGCTTTCTGCACACCACAGGCATTATCTGTGACTCACAGGGCAGCCATCATCTAAGCTAGTAGCCACAGCTGTAGTTATAGCCCGGCAGAGGAGAAGAAAACAATATGCTTGAATGAGATATGATAAACTTAGGAAAATAAGGAGTATTTGTTTTAAAGGTAAAAGTACAGTTTCACCAAATTTAGGACACATTAAAAAAAAAAGTCAAAATACTAATTTCCTAGCTCGGGCCTACTGAGATACTGTTCAGGAGTTTGCTTAGTTTGGTGGAGTGGCATCAGAAGTTCAGCAATGCATGAATATTCAGGAAGATCATGGAAAGATTGACTAATCAAATCGGTCCACAGCTTTTCCACACCCATTTTAACCTCAGAACAAACAGCAACTGGCCTTCAAAATCATGTTTGTAAAAACATGTGCCATGCCACCCAGGGTGCTTTTGATTTTCTGTGCTCAAATAGCCCTGGAAAGTACAATCATTAATGTTAATAGACTGATTTGGAAGTGACTTGAGCATAAGGAGTTGTTTACTGAAATGTTTTAATGCAGTAGTAATTAATATAATGTCAATTTCATCGCGCTGGTAATTAAGACCCACTGTGTGTGCCTTTAAACACAGGCACAGCTTTCTTTGTTTTGGAGTGAGTCTTTAAATAGATTGTTTTTCCATGGAATTGAGCTGATGTTAAATCTTGCCATGAGGAGACGGAAGTCATCTAAAAGTCCTGTTGCCCATCTTGCATGCACAGCTGAGGTTCATAGTTTTGCTTCTGGTTTCTATGTTTTGTTTTATATGGTTTTTCATTCACTTCCTTTGAATTTCATTCTGTAGTTGAACCACATTCCAAATGCCCAGGGTTCCAAGTGTTACCCATTTCAAAATTTTAAAAACATTTTGGATGGCAATTGAGATGGCTCACTGGGCAAAGGAGCCTTCTGCCCAGCCTGATGCCTGAGTTTGGTCTGCAGGACTCACATGATGGAAGGAGAGAACTGATTCTCTGAAGCTGTCCTGTGACCTCCATGTGCGTGTGTACACACAAATATAAAAATTTAAAATTGGAATATTTATGCATATATATATACATGTATATATATATATACATATATATATATATATAGTGAAATGAAGTATCATCAACCCAAGTCTAAACATAATCCCTTCATGTTTCATATATACCTTATATCCATAACCTGTAGATAATTTTATATAGTTTTGGCTACAGATCATCACAGGTCATACGTGGGATTTTCCACATGTGGCTCATGCTGGTCCTCAGAAAGCTCCAAATCTTGAAGCATTTTAGACTTTGGGTTTTCAGATTAGGACCGTGCAATCTGGATTCATTTTTATTCTTTAAAAACTCTTTAGCAATGTTGTTCTCCATTAGCTCTAAAATAATTCTTTATTGTTTTATTTTGTTTGCATGAGTGTTTTGCTTGCACGTATATTTGTGTACCATACTTGTACCTGGTGCCTGTGGAAGTCAGAAGAGGGTGTCAGGTCTCCTGGAACTGAAATTATGGATGGTTGTGAGCTGCTGTATGGATGTTGAGAATTGAACCTGGGTCCTCTACAAGAGCAGCGAATGCTTTTAACCACCAAGACCATCTCTCCAGCCCTATCTGGAATCTTAAAACAAACACTCCACAAGCATCTGTTGAACATTATTAATCTGTGTTCACACTTTCATTTAAGTAGCTCATGTAAGTCTCTGAATTATCCAGTGAGATAGAGTTTACACCAGTGTATCAGCAAGGTATAGTGATGGTAAATATTAGTTTATCTTTAAGTGACAAAGATAGGGCTTTCCCTGTTCTTTTCAGTGACTGGCCCTGCTTGCTCCTTTCATAGACCATTTCTCAGCTAGCTCAAAGCTGGGTGTCTTTACCTTGGTACCTTGGCTCTTGTCCTCTTTCAGCCACCTTCATTTTAAATCTTTCATTTGCCCGTGCCCATCTCCTTGTCATTACTTACTTCTTATTCTCTAATAACAAGGTTTTTAGTGCCTGAATTGTCAAGAACTTAAGGTGCTTTACAATGTAAATTGTTATCAGTATTCTTGAGAGCGGTCATCATTCATGCTTGAACTTAATTCTGGGGGAGAGGTACAAAATCTTGCTGACAGGATGGGCTTCCAGTCATAATATCCAGCTTTAGCTTCCCAAGTGCTGGGTTTACAGGCATGTGCTCCCATGCCTGCTCCCTGTTGGCCTGCAACTTGCAGTCCTCCTGCTCCTGCTACCATCACAGATATGTTACCATGGCATCGGGCATAACATTACACTTCCAGATTCTTGTTTTCAATTTTCTGTATTGAAAATATTCTATTTTCAGTCAAGTAAGTTCTCAATTCTACCTGTACATGACAGTCATCTGGAATTTTGTTTTGCAATCTCATTCCTCAGCTCTCCATTAGTAAGTATGCCAGATCTCTGGGGCGCTGATGATCTGGCAAGGTGGAGAACCCCATTCAGTACTCTGATGAGTCACAGAAAAGATTTGTGAGAATGTGACATAACTGCATTGGGAAGAATGACTCTGGGACAAGTGTTGAAGGTGGCTTGGGGAGCCGGAGAGATGGCTCAACGTGTAAGAGCACTGACTGCTCTTTAAGAGGACCCAGGTTCAATTCCCAGCACCCACATGGCAGCTCATCACTGTCTTTAACTCCAGCTCCAGGGCAATCCAACATCCTCACACAGACATCCCTACATGCAGGCAAAATACCAATGTACATAAAATAAAAATAAATAATTTTTGGAAAAAAAAGTGGCTTGGAAAGTGGAAGAGATTCTAGGTGGAGCACTTTGGAGACTAAGGCAGAAGTTCAAATAAGTGTTGAGAAACTCCAAAGGTGTAGTGCTTTTGAACAAGGAGGAAAGAAACGAGACGCATGTCGGGAACATTTTCCAGCGGTTGCCATGGTGCAGAAATGAAAGGCAAATCAACATGATTCTGAGGGTTTTGCTCTAGTGATTTCTGGGTAGAATTTTTCAGCTCAAGTCCTAACCTGTTTCTCCTAGATTCCCAATCATGATTTCTGTACCTCCCAGGAATAGGCACCTAATTTTATGCTCCCCTATCCCCAAACCATTCCATGGTAAAAATGACTTGAACCAACTAAAGGGCCTGGTAATCTAGGACCTTCACACTTGATCATCTTGGGGATATATATGAAGAGCGGGCACTAGAGACTGGATCTACCTAGACCCTGCATCCATCAGCTTGCCACAAAAAGGCAGGAACAAGAGGAGCTGATTGGGTGTGTCAGGAGTGTCCACTGTGGAAATGAGTCATCTCTGCTACTGTAGGGTAGACATGGTGGTGTTTTGATATAAAAACACATTTCTTTCTCACATAGAAATGTACACTATAATGATCTCATTTCAAAGATTAAGGAAATCAAGACACAGGTATGTTCAATAAGTTATCTAAGATTTTACCGAGGCAGCGTTGGTCCCAGGAGAAAGAAGGTCTCAAGAGGTAGACTCCTCTTTGTTGCCTGGAATCAGGAACAGCAGAAAATGTTTTTGTTTAGGACATGGAACTTTGGGAGACAGTTACCTTATGAGCCAATCAGTGACTGAGACTGAACAGCTCAGCCATAGGTGTGACAGAGAAGGAAGCATGCAAGAAAGAGCGCAAAGGAGTCTCTTATTGCACATCTCCACATGCAGCCTGCAGACCGTGCTGCTCTGGATGGAGACAGGTCATGCAGGAAAACCTGGTGGCTGGGGCAGTGTGGAAAGAGAGCATGGCTTTGGGACCTGGAGACTTTGGGAAGAATAACAAACACCAGGGGGAATGCAAGGTTGAATTTTGGAGAGAGGTCAGGGTCTGAGCTGGATTCAGGAGCTCCTGTGCAGGGGTCCCCTTAGACTGCTCCCAAAGACCTTTTTAATTCTATAGCATGTAGTTTCCAGGGCATGCTGTCTCTACCTCATTAACTGCAGCAGGTGAACATGCGGCACAAGGGGAGAGAGTCAGTGAGTGCTAAGTTACCTATTTGACGGTCTGTTCTTCACCAGGATCATAAAATAAAGAGAATGGCTTGCGAAAATTACCTGGAGGTTTTGGCCCAGGTAACTACCCAGTTTTTAAGTCCATTTTCTTTTCCATTCTTTTTAACAATAGTGGTAAAAAGGTATATAGCATATCATTTACCAATTTTTTTTTTTTTTTTTAAACAAGATCTACTATGTAGTTTAGGCTGGCCTTGCTCTCACAATCCTCCTGCCTCAACTTCCTGAGTGCTGAGACCTGAGACTACAGGCCTGCACTGCCATGCCCAATACCACTTTAACAATTTTAAAGTATACAGTTCAGTTAAATACATTTTGTTTTTGTTGTTGCTATTTTTTGTTTTTTGTTTTGTTTTGTTTTGTTTTTTGGCATTTCAAGACAGGGTTTCTCTCTGTAGTCCTGGCTGTCCTGGAACTCATTTTGTAGACCAGGCTGGCCTTGAATTCACAGAGATCCGCCTGCCTCTGCCTCCCAAGTTCTGGGACTAAAGGCTACATTTGTTTTTAATCTGCTTTCCCCACCCCCTCCCCCCCACCACTGTATTTAACCAAATGTATTATATTCTCCCTGCAAAAACCCTTAAAGGTTGTTGATTTTTTTGTGGTTGTTGTTGTTGTTCTCTGTTTTTCTGTAGGATTCAGGGTGTGGAAGAACTTGGGGGTTACGTTAGTTCAGTCTTTTACACTAGTAAGGACAAAGGCTGGAGAATTCCGCTCCTTAGGCATATTAGTGCCAAAGCCTGGATCCGTTCTCTGAGTTCCTATCTGGGTTTGTGGCTCTTTTCTTTTCTTTCTTTCTATCTGTCTGTCTCCAATTGTTTGTGAAACTGAGTCTCGGATTTGGATTTTGCTCCCTTGTGCCCCATTGTTTTTGTTTTTGTTTTTTGGTTTTTTTTTTTCTTTTAAGAACATTCTAGTTCTTTTATGCAAAGCTTTGCCTCTGCATATACTAAAAAAATGCTTATTGAGTGGAAGTTTCCTGGACTCGTCAAACATTTTTTTCTTCCCTTTAGAGCAATGCATCCTATTAAACTTTAAAGGAAGCCGCAGATTTGGTGTACCGACAAAAGCTTTGTTTGCATAAGTATGCCTCTGTGCCCGGGCCTTCCATTCTGATTTTCTGCTAGATGCCAACATCCTTCCTAGGCTCAGGACCTCAGAAGAGGAGCAAGAGAACCAAATATTACCCCACCCACTGCTTTAAAAATGTCTTACTGGGAAGATTGACCCCGGCACGGATAGCCGCGTATGATGTGTTGGTGTCTGAGAAAGAGCTGGGGGAGGGGGGTGTCGCCATGCACTGCTGGGACACAGCCATGCCGTCACTCATTACCCCCACTTCCTATTTTTGCAGCATTTTTGGCATATTCACATCCTCCTCCTACTTACCGCCGTTTTTTGTTGGACCCCCACCCCCACACCTAGTGAAGACCATCTGCTCTGCTCGGTTGCCTAGTTAAAATTTAGGTGTGAAAATCAAACATTCACATGACAGAAAAGTGTAGCCCGATGGTGCACAAGACTAAGAAAAATTCTTATTTAAGTAACGTTAGCCCTTTTTAACAGGAGGTTGCAGCATAGTTTTTTATTTGCAAGTTGTCCTCCTATTTCAGTGATGTATAATTAGTAGCTAGGTCTTGTCTGTGACCCCCCATCCCTCAGCTCTGTACCTTTATCTGCTTTGAGTCACCTAGTTTTGTGAGGGATCTGTCTGTGCCTCTTCTCTCTCACACAGTAGTGGTCTCCCAAACCCTTCAGTAACTCCATCATTCTAATATTTTCACCCTGGCTACCTTACTTAGTAATAGTGATTGTGTCTTGCTCCACAGCGACAAACAAAGGCTTTCCTCATCTGAAACATTCACTCCTGTGGTGTGATTTCCTTCTGCTGGGCACCTTTTCCCTCCTCTTTTTGGAAAGCCATTCGAGTATTGAATGTAATCTGGAAAGTCTCTCCCACCCTGTTTTAATTTCATATACTGTATTTTTCTTTCCTCTTCTGAAACTATATTGTTGCCTGCATTTGGATTTTAGTGTTTTTCTTTTTAAAGAGATTAGAATTTTAATTAGATTTGGCCTTGTTCTGCAACATCAGTGCTCGTACCAAGTGGGAAGTCCCTAGGGTAATAGTCATTGTTTCTTACCCCTTAGTAACTTGCTACCCACCCCTTACCCCACCCCACCCTTGCAGCTTCTCATACTCTGCTCTAGTGCTTCTGGAAGCTTCTAAAAACTTTAAATGACCTATGTGAAAATATGGCAGTGTACCATTTTGGCTTATATATGTAACACTTATCATTTATACCCTGCCACGCCCCCAAGGGATGTGAGGTGTCTTATAGTGAAGAGGAGGAACCCATTGTGTGGAACAGTACTGTTAAAAAGAGTCAGGAAGGGAAATGAGAAACCATTTAAAGGAATCTGTAACAACATTCCTATCAAATGTTGAAAAAAAAAATCCTATAAATAGTGAAAGAAGAACATAACCTTTTAACTAACCATTTTGCTGCTCCGGACTAGTAAAGAAGTTAATTGTGATCCGAAAGTATTTTTGTGTAGTGACAAAATTACCAGCATTTTTACTCATTGCCCCCCAACCCGCCAGATTTTGTTTGTTCTGACATAGGGAACAAAAGGAATTTTGTCACTTCTTGGTACTGATGTCAGCCCCTGCAGGCTGACTTCCCCATTCAGATTTACTACGAAGGGCTCCTGTGTATTGATCACCTGCCAGGTAGCAGACACTTGGCCAGGGATTGGATCTGTGTTATCTCCTTTAGCTCTCATCATTATGCTGAGGGATGGATGTGCTCGGTGTTAGAGATGAGGAGAGCAGAGTGTAACATGGTAGCTGGATCAGAGGCACTCAGCTAATAAATGATAGGGTGAGTCCACCTACTAAGCATTTATTCCCTTTGTTACCCCATGATCTTTCTTGGTACCCTTCTATTACTATCACAAGTACTTGACACAGTCACCTTCTAAAGTGAAAAGGTTTATTTTGGAGTTTTTAGTCCATGATTGGTTAGCCCTGCTGCTTTGGGGCCTGTGGTTGGCTCCTTGTGGTAGGAACATGGAATAGAGCATGGAATAGTCACTCACTTCATGCCCTGACAGGGAAAGAGATTATGAAGCAGCAGCCAGGGCTCGACAGTCCCCACACAGACACCGTATAACCTGAAGACATGACAGGCTCACTTGTTACAGATCCATCACCACCTAGTCACGTCATAGGCTCATAGGTTGGGGACTAAAGCTTTTAATACAGAGATTTAGGGGAGACATTTTGGATCCTACTGATAGAAAAATTCTCCATTGTGGCCTCTGTATTTACCCTTCCTTCTGGATTCTGCTCAGCATGTGGTTTCCTGATTTAGAATTGAAACATAGGATTAACAGGGTGTGCTCATTTGAATATGTGTATGTAAGAGTAGTTCTTTCATGTCTTAGTATTGGTTAAGTCCAGGGGTGGGACTTAGCATTCTTCAGTGTTGAGGGGAGAGGGAACGGGGCAATTGGGGAGTAAAAGTGAGAGACTGCTGGTCAGCCATGCCTGTCACCAGTGTTGGCCACTCAGCTGTGGATCTGAGGGAATGAGATGCTAGTACTTACCAAGACACACGTCACATGTATTGTCTCTAGTACATCTCCTGATGGCCTTTGGGTTAAGTGATTTTAATCCCAGTTAGTAGATGGATAAACTGAGGCAGGAGGATTGAGTAAATTTGACCAGAGTCATACACGTAGAAAATGGAATCATCAGTGTCCCATTGATAATACACGTTTATATGACTCCAAAGCCCACAGTCTTCCTCTAATACATGCCCTAGTTTCTAATATCAATATATGAGCTATTTATTAAGCTCTCACTATTGTGCCATTTCATCCTTACCGCAGCTCGAGGAGCTATATACTCTTTATGTCCATTTGTCAGGTGAGTAAATTGAAGTAGGAAGTTGATTGGAGCAGAGACTAGAAAATTGGTCGTGGCTTCTGTTCTCAGTCCACTTTCTCGTAGAGCGTGGTTTTAGAAGTTTCTACTAAATAGAGCTGTGCTCTCATCTCTCATTATCTCTGCGGTGAAAGTCAGAAGAGCAATCGAGAAAAAACTTTTTAGGTGGTTAGGCTTTTTAGGTATGTAAAGGGGAGAAGTAGGTAAAGGGGAGAATGCTTTTCTCTGAGGAATTGCTTGAGACTGGAGGATGTACCTCTGCAGCCTGAGATCCAGCAGTGCCATTGAGATAAGACTTGCTGGTGACTGCCTCTACCTCCATAACTTGACTAAAGAGAGCAGAAACGAGTCCTCCCCATAACCGGCTTGCCCCGCCCCTCGCCAGCCAGCATGTTAGCCATCCCTGATCTTACTACTTCCTGTTCTTATGCCTGTCCTGCTGTGGTGGGGTGAGGTTTCCCTTGCTCTGTTGTGATCAGCCCGGGTCTGACTCAGCAAGCATGATGTGGTCCCCAGTGTCTACTATTTGCCCTTGGGACCAGGGTGAAGCATATCCCCATGTGCCTCCCGCTCCCTCCACTCTCCAGTATCAAGAGTGAGCTTCATGATGTAAGTCTTGGCTCTTACACGGCTTTGTTGCAGGAAGATTGTGTGAAGTGATGAGTCAAACCTCACTCACTGTTGCTGTCTGGATTTTAAGCCCCTTTTATCCTTCGTTGTTCATTTAATAGAACTCCTTTATGACCAAGTAAAAGTAACGAATGATGACAGCTGGCTTTGGTTCTGCGTTCTGATCTTTCCTAGCTGTTGTGGCCTTGGGTGACTTATTTAACCTCTCCAGGCCTTAGTTTCCTCCTCAGGAGAATTAGC